>NC_056744.1:1831218847-1831558847 GCF_019279795.1 Protopterus annectens
CGAATTCTGTAACACAAGTGATATGTGTGTTGCCTAATTCTGGTACAGCAGTGATGTGTGTGATGTCTAATTATACAATGACCCCACATTAATATTCCAAAATGTACACATTGATTGGCCAGTGTGCCCACTGAAAATCCTACAATACACCAACGGAAAAAGGTCCAGTCGCCCGGACTTTTTCCATTGGTATAAAGTGTCCAAAACCTTTTTTCTTTTTAAAAAATAAAAAAAAGAAAAAATGGAGCAACGAAGATTTTCTTTTCTCTGTTATTTCTGTTTCAAAGCACATATTCATAAAGGACACCCACACCTCAAGGTTGGTGGCAACGCACGATGCATCGGAGACCATCCAGGTGCAATTAACCATAGGCAAGACTGCTCTGCAATTTGTAGCATGTTACAGGCCACCCTCTCAAACTCAGGAACCTCACATGGCCTTCCTGAAAACAATGGAGGGGATAAATGTATCTCCAAACACCATCATACTAGGTGACTTCAACTACCCTAATATAGACTGGGAACACTACGCAAGCCCAAACACTCTAGCCCAAAGGTTCCTGGAGTTCATAAACTCAAATGCCATGGAACAACTAGTCACCATCCCCACAAGAGGAGAAAACATACTTGATCTCATCATCACGAACATGGGATCACAATGTTCAACACCGAAGTATACCCCTCACTGGTGAGATCAGATCATAAACTAATCTCGCTGGAGGTCCTCATCCCGCCCCACCTGAAACAAAAAGACCACAGTGAAAAACTTCTCAAAAGCCGACTTCACACTTCTAAAAACTAGTGTGGTCTCCTTTAAGGCCCCTGAGCCAGTGGTAAACATTACTCAAACCGCTGAATCACTTACAAATGCCTTCTACCAGCACCTACAGGACTGCATGGATCAGGCAATCCCAAACAAAACTAAGACTCTTTGTACCAAAGGCAAGCGTCCAGTCTGGTGGACCCCAGCCATAAACAAGCTCTACAACAAAAGGAGGAAGCTACTACAAGATAGAGCAAAATCCTTGAAAGGTAAGACACCTTTGATCATTATAAGTAAAAAACTAACAGCTCTCATAAAATCATCCAAGGCAAATTTTGAGAGAAAAATCGCCAAGGATTCAAAAGACAATCATAAGGCCTTCTTTAGCTATGTTAGAAACGTAGGAGGAAACTCCCAGATATGCTCAGAATTAGTTCAAAATGATGTGAAGATTACTGAACCTACACACATTGCCAACATACTGGCTGACAGGTTCAGTGCAAACTTCTCCCCTCCCCCAAAAAGGAGAGATATCTATACCAGAGGATTGTAGCCCCCCAAACATCTCCAATGCCCAGGTGAGAACTGCTCTCTCCAAAGCAAAAAACACAGCATCCATGGGACCGGATGGTGTCCCCGGCTGTGTGCTCCATGAACTCAATGAGGAATTAAACCCGCAGTTAGGACAGCTGTTTAATCTTAGCCTCACCTCAGGATACGTACCCAAGGAGTGGCGCACGGCGACTGTGATCCCACTTCACAAGGGCGGTGCCTCCACCAACCCTGGAAATTACCGTCCCATTAGCTTGACAAGCCTTATCTGCAAAGCCATGGAGAGGATCATAATGGAACTCATAAATAAAGACATAGGAACTTGCAGACTTTGGATCCAACCCAGTTTGGCTTTGTCAAAGGCAGATCATGCCTTTTAAACTTGGTTGACTTTTTCGAGACAGTCACCAAGGCCATTGATGAGGGAAAGGCAGTCCATACAGCCTACCTTGACCTGGCAAAGGCCTTCGACACAATACCCCACTCAGGTATCATCAAAAAACTCATCAGCTTGAATGTAAACCCATACATCACAAGATGGGTTGCAAACTGGCTAAGTGACAGAACCCACAGGGTCAGAGTTGCTGGAGCCATGTCAGACTCAAAGCCTGTCACAAGTGGTGTCCCACAGGGCTCAGTCCTGGGTCCACTCTTGTTCGGCATCTACTTTTCTGAAGTACAAGCAAACACAGGAGGGTTATGACTGACAAAGTTTGCAGATGACTGCAAACTGGGCGCCATAGTCGAAAACACATCTGACACAGATATCCTTCAGAAGGGCCTCACAGAAACGGATAACTGGTGCCAGAGCCATGGCCTAAAGTTAAATGCCAAGAAATGCATAGTCATACCCTTCGGGAAAAACAAGGTTACCCCTAGCTACCATATAGGTGGCAATCCACTGAGCACAGAAGAAGTCATCAGGGATCTGGGGACCCAGGTTGACAGTAGCCTTCGCTTGACACTCATGTTGCTAAAGTAGTTAGGAAAACCTTCTACATTGCCCACCTGATCATGAAGGGATTCACATCTAGATCAAGGGAGGTCATCGCCCCTGTACTCATCACTCATTAGACCTATGATTGAGTACAATGCCCCATTCGGAATGTATCTGACCAGACACCTGCAGCAGCTGGAAAGGCCCCAAAAGTTCCTCACCAAAAGGATAAAGGGTCTCAAAAATATGTCTTATGCTGCCCGACTGAAAGAACTCCAGCTCTATTCAGTCTCATACCGCTTGCTCAGAGGTGACCTGTGCCTGACATATAAGGCCATGTCAAACCCTGATTTGATGAATATGCTTCACCTCAAAAATCTAGATCCCTCAGAACCACAAGGGCGGAGACTTAAACCTTGACACGGTTATTAATAGAACATGCTGGAGGGACAGATTCATCACCCAGAGACTCCCTATGCTGTGGAACAAAATCCCGGTACATGTGAGGCAGAGCACCTCGCTGGCCTTGTTCAAGAGGAATCTTGACCAATGGATGGGGGATCGCAGATATACCCCAGGGATTACTTCAGTGTCACTGCTTGACAGAGGCACAGCAAAATAATAGGCATAGTTTTATTCAAACTAAAGGGGTGGCGAAAGCCAAATAACTATGGGCTAGGCTTATAAATGCCCTTGGGCAGATAGCCTAGTATGAACCTATGAACCTATGAACCTATGATGTATTGTGTATGCGCAGGAATGCAAGTCCCATATGCATGCGCAGTACATCAACACAAGGAAGCAGTATATCACCACCAGTGGAAGAACAGTAATGCGCCATTATACAAAGACATTATTTAAGAAAAGTAAGCATTTTCTTCTTAAATAATGTCATTGTATAACAGCAATAACCGACTCCGTGGTTCTGGTATATTGAAGATTTACCACGGTTGGCTTTATTTAATCACTCGGGCTTCGCCCTCATGGGTAAACCACGCCAACCATTGGTAAATCTTCAATATACCACACCACATCATCGGTTATTGCTTAATTCTATAACATCAGTGATGTGTGTGATGTGTAATTCTGTAAGCAATGATGTGTGTGATGTCTAATTCTGGTACAGCAGTGATGTGTGCGATGTTTAATTCTGGTACTGCAGTGATGTGTGTAATCTCTAATTCTGGTACAGGAGTGATGTGTGAGATGTCTAATTCTGGTACAACAGTGATGTGTGTGATGTCTAATTCTGGTACAGGAGTGATGTGTGAGATGTCTAATTCTGGTACAACAGTGATGTGTAGCCAAAGATAGGACCACTCCTCTCAGCTAAAGGCGGCTCTTACCAAAAAGTAAAAGGGAATACACTCAAAAAGTAGTAAGAGACACCAACACGATTCAAATTCTGAACTGTTGTCAAAGACCAAAAGCAAAACACCGCATAAATCCAAAAACACTTTAATATAAGATATGAATAAGCGCTTTCGCGTAGTGCAAAGCTACGCTTCATCAGATAAATTAACACTGAAAAATATCTGTTTAAATATATCCATTTTTGGCGGGATCATTAATCAATTAAACAATAATGAAATAATTAAATAGGTAAAATCATCACAATCTTTTCATCTGTAATCTATTAATGCATCACAAAAACATCAACTTTGCGTTTAAAAAATGATTAAAAGCAATACAGTTAAAAAGTGTCAAAAACGACAATATAAAACATGCAAATACTGAATATAGTTACATCGCCAAGCCTCCAAAGCTGTTGGAAGCTACGTGGAGTATTCACATAACAATAATATAAATACAGTCTAAGCTATGAGCTTCAATTACTTAAAGGAGAAAACAGTTTATAAGCATTGCGGAAATAATGGCAGATATTTAAGGCAAACAAGCCCAAAGCATACTTAGTCAACACACGCATCAATCACATCCCAAAGCATACTCCCACCAAAGCCATTCAAATGCAAGTTGAAACATGAACACAAATACCAATAGAACCAAGTTATCAGTTTTGAAACATGAAACCCAATATGAATAAAGAAGTGTGGGACAGACATTGAATACACAATACTAATGGAACCCTTTGATGTATAAATCGATTTACGCATCAGGGAACTAAAGTAGATCGGGATCTAACCACTAACACAAAGAGCTATACTAGAATCCTCTAAAGACCAAACTCTTGGATCAACAAATATAACCATCCCCATAGTAAACAATGTAAAAGGCATTCTATATATGTGGAACAGTAATATCAAATAATGGTCGACTGTTTAAAACAAACGAGTGTGTTCACTCTATAGACAGACATACGGAAAGAAAGCCGTACCTTGTATCTGGTTCTAAAGACCACAGTTGAATCCATTGCTTGCCAACTATCCCCCACTACAAATCAAATCCAACAGCCATGTCGGAAAAACGATTACATAAAGTAGTAATCCTAGCCTGCATCTGAACCCTGTAGAAACCAAAAGCGATATCGTAAATAAACACAGTGGCTGGCAGACATGTTATTGCCTATATATCACGTGACTATTGTGTGACAGACAGGAAGGAAATAAAGATATATCTTAACTCAGGGGCAGTCTTTTAAGAACCCAAACGATGTAACCAGGAGATACTGGAAACAGCAAAAATACACAATAAATAAGCGTGTATTGACTCCAACAAATACACACTCTGGAGAGACCCATGAGCACATGTTAAACAAAAGGAATCTAGGTAACAATAAGCATAAGAAGAAATATATTACAATGAAATAATGTTACCTATAGCATGGCTCATCGCATATATACTAAACTGTCAACATCTAAATAGTGTGTCATAGTAAAACAGATTATTGTTGTGTTGTAGTAATAGATTCTGAACAGGCTACCCAATCATAGAACAAGGTTGAATTCTAGCAATAACTAATAAATGTTAAGCCATTAAAAAAGGTGAAATATACACATCAAAGACCAAAGAATAAAAACAACAGTGAAACTAAAAAATGTAAATAAATTATAGGGTATAGATAAAAAACGGTGGTAGATTCACCACCAGATGTCACTAAAATCAATCTCTATCTATCAGCACTGGCTTAATAGAGATGGAGTGATTTAATCCCGGGGGTAGATGGGCTGCCAGTTTTAGAATCCAAGATAGCTCAGCTCTAGCTAAAACATTGACATTGTCTCCCCTCCTCATATTCAAAGCTACCACTTGCAATACCCTAAATGTAAAAGAATGTGTATTGAATTCTTTGATGTGCCTGGCCAAGGCATTGGTCTCATCTAGCTTACGTATGCTGTACAGGTGATCATAAATACGATCACTCAGTCTCCTCTTAGTCTGTCCTATATAGAAGGCTGTACATACAGAACATGTGGCCAGATATATAACATTTCTGGTATTACAGCTTGCATAGAATTTGGGTTCAAAACTAATGTCCATGCTAGGATGTTGGTAAATTTGTGTCTTAGTGATGTTATTGCACCTATTGCATCGATGACATGGATGTGTGCCTCTAGTCAAAATTTCCCCAAGAGCCAAATTGTTAGTACTTCTAACATTAGTCACATGTTGATCATTACACAGGAGAAATTTGAGGTTGCCACTATTCTTATAGCAAAAGCTAGGTCTATCACCTACAATGTCCCTGACCTGTTTGTGTATAACTAAAACATTCCAATTCTTCCTTACTATTTGCCTAATTCTTTCTATATCACTTGTGTACTTAACGGTGTAATTCACCTTGCACCTAAAGTTATCAGTTTCATGTACTTTCTTGTACTTACATCCGTCTGACACTACGGGACTATGTAAATCCACAGGTTCTGTACCTCCCAAGACCTCATATCTTATCTTCCTGACCATTGCTAGATCATAGCCCCTATCGCTAAACAGCAGTTCCATCAAGTCAGCCTCTCTCAATAGATCTTGTTTGTCATAGCAGAGTCTAGATATTCTAGTGAACTGACTTCTGACAATGCCTTGGAATGTATGCCTGGGGTGCATACTATCGTAGGCTAAAATTGCATTCTTCCATACCGATTTCCTATACAAGGTAGGTGTAATACTCCCTTCATTGGTCAATCTTAAAGTAACATCCAAGAAATGGACCCAGTCAGATGAATACTCTTTAGTAAACCTGAGGAAATCGGTAGTAGATTCCAAATAACTCAGAAACTTGTCATATTCCTCAATTGTGCCTACCCATACAATAAGTATGTCATCCACAAATCGTTTATAGAATTTGATGGATTTGGATGACTCATGCTGGAACAAAAAGAGTTGTTCCCACCAAAAAACAACCAAATTGGCGTAGGTATTGGCACAGGGGGTGCCCATGGCTACCCCCCATGTTTGTAGAAAATACCTATCGCCAAACATAAAGACATTATTGTTCAAAATAATGTCAAGTAGTTGACAGACAAGTATAATCCTGTCATTAGAGAAATTTGTTGTTTTATGTAGCAGTTCTCTGATGTATTGTATCCCAATATCATTAGGAATGGACGTAAACAATTTCTCAACGTCCATGGTTATAAGGAAGTATTGCTTGGTATCTACATCTAAATGCAGACTCTTAATACTTTCTATCAGTTGGTAAGTATCCTTTAGTATGGTGGGACAACTGTCAACTACGGGTCGTAGGATGTTTTCCAAGAAGGTTGAAACTTGGGAGGTTATCCAGCCTTCACCGGAGACTATCGGTCTCATAGGTATGGGCCAAGTTCTCTTATGAATCTTAGGTAATCCCTTCAATAAGGGTATAACAGGACAATTTCTAGAGAAATATTCATGCAATTCTACACTGATCTGCCTACAAAGCAAAAGGTCATAGAGGGTGTCCTTAACAGTTAATATAATACTAGAAACCTCACTACTAGTAATATTCTTATAGGTTGATTCATCCGATAACATCTCAGTCATGCATTTCACATACTCTTCTGTGTCTAAAACAACAACCCCCCCTCCTTTATCAGCAGGTTTCACTATCAGTGTATTATTTGTCCTTAAGTCACACAATGCTTGGTTCTCAGCAGAAGTAAGGTTATAGAACCTCCCTTTCTTTCGATGAGCTCCTGAGAATAGTTCATATAGATCTTTCTCACACAGGTCCAGGAAGCACTCCACCATGGGGGGCATAGGTGGAACAAAGGTACTCTTTTTCTTGAATGGTATGGGCGATTCTGTCACCATGGTAGTCTCATCGTAATTGCAAAAAAATAGTTTTAGGCACAAGCGTCGACAGAAAAGCCTTAGGTCAATTAGAGAGTCTACTAAAGAAGAAGTGGCCGCTGGAATGAAATTCAGCCCCCTATCAAGGAGACTGAGCGTATGAGCATCCAAGCTAACATTAGAGTAATTGAATACAAGAGAAGTCAATATCTCATCCTTCTGTTGGATGTATTCCTTTCGTTGGAGAACTTGCGTTTTCTGGGCCCTCTGCTGTTGGATCTCCCTCTTTGTTGTTGGGTATATTTCTTTTGAAACGGTAAAAAAAGGGGGACAGCAGTGGCGGGTGCAGCGTTACCCTTGGGTATAGCTCCTGGATTCCGATGTCCAAACATCGCTTCCTGGTTTGGAGGAGGTGTATCAGTACCGGGTAAGTCAATAGGATCCAGGCTGTTGATTCTGATAGATGATATGTCCGCCTGGTTGGAAGGGAGGGCATGGACGGATGTCGGAATAAGACCAGGTGACTGATTTATAGCCTCATTGAGGGGAACATGGACTACTGGATCTGCAGATGTGACCTGTGCTGATTGCCGGTTGACTTGGGACCTTGGCCATACGAACACATGGCCATTTTGAAAGTCTAAAAAGTCCCTTCTCAACTTACGTTGCTTCGTTTTTCCCAATCTATCACTGAACAATTTCACTTGCGAAAAAACAGAGCACAGTTTTTCTTGGCAATAATCAGAAGTAAAACGTTCAATTAACTTCTGATATAGTGCATCAGTTTTACTGCGAAGGTCAGTCTCCAAAGGTAAAAAATATCTTAGCAACAATTTCACGTAGTCAAAGCCCAAATTTATATTGAGGTCCTGCCATTGTTTAAGTAAGGATGGATGTGAGTCCCCATATGTAGGCATGCAGAAAACCCGCATGCCTCTGGGGACCACCTTATGAAACAAGCAGGCTTCCAAATGTAGCCTCTGCCATAAATACCTGTGTATTTGATATAAATTGTCCTCCAATACTCTCAGTTGTTCATGGAAAACATTAAGATCTTCTCCTGTTTCTGGAGGTTGGTCATGGTTCAATGCTGCCTTCAAGTCCAAAGACAATAAAGGGTTGGGTTCTGGTACAAACAGCCCCGTCCAAAGGCGGGAAGTGTCCCTCGACTCTGGAATCGAAGCAGCAATAGGAACATTAGTCTCCATCGTGTGCGTAGAGTTGTGGACAAACACTAAAGAACGAAGCCAAAGATAGGACCACTCCTCTCAGCTAAAGGCGGCTCTTACCAAAAAGTAAAAGGGAATACACTCAAAAAGTAGTAAGAGACACCAACACGATTCAAATTTGAACTGTTGTCAAAGACCAAAAGCAAAACACCGCATAAATCCAAAAACACTTTAATATAAGATATGAATAAGCGCTTTCGCGTAGTGCAAAGCTACGCTTCATCAGATAAATTAACACTGAAAAATATCTGTTTAAATATATCCATTTTTGGCGGGATCATTAATCAATTAAACAATAATGAAATAATTAAATAGGTAAAATCATCACAATCTTTTCATCTGTAATCTATTAATGCATCACAAAAACATCAACTTTGCGTTTAAAAAATGATTAAAAGCAATACCACAGTGATGTGTGTGATGTCTAATTCTGTAACAACAATGATGTGTGTGATGTCTAATTCTGTAACACCAGTGATATGTGTGATGTCTAATTCTCATACAGTAGTAATGTATGTGATGTCTAATTCTGGTAGAGCAGTAATGTGTGTGATGTCTAATTCAGGTAGAGCTTTGATGTGTGTGGTGTCTGATTCTGGTACAGCAGTGATGTGTGTGATGTCTAATTCTGTAACAGCAGTGATATGTGTGATGTCTTATTCTGTAACAACAGTGATGTGTGTGATGTCTAATTCTGTAACAGCAGTGATGTGTGTGATGTCTAATTCTGGCACAGCTGTGATGTGTGTGACGTCTAATTCTAGTACTGCAGTGATGTGTGTGATGTCTTATTCTGTAACAACAGTGATGTGTGTGATGTCTAATTCTGTAACAGCAGTGATGTGTGTGATGTCTAATTCTGGTACAGCTGTGATGTGTGTGACGTCTAATTCTGGTACAGCAGTGATGTGTGTGATGTCTTATTCTGGTACAGTAGTGATGTGTGTGATGTCTAATTCTGTAACAGCAATGATGTGTGTGATGTCTAATTCTGGTACTGCAGTGATGTGTGTGATGCCTAATTCTGTAACAGCAGTGATGCCTGTGATGTCTAATTCTCATAAAGCAGTGATGTGTGTGTGATGTCTAATTCTGCTACTGCAGTGATGTACATGATGTCTAATTTTGTAATAGCAGTGATATGTGTGATGTCTAATTCTGGTACAGCAGTGGTATGTGTGATGTCGAATTCTGTAACAGCAGTGATGTGTGTGATGTCTAATTCTGTAACAGCAGTGATTTGTTTGATGTCTAATTCTGGTACAGCTGTGATGTGTGTGACGTCTAATTCTGGTACAGCAGTGATGTGTGTGATGTCTTATTCTGGTACAGTAGTGATGTCTGTGATGTCTAATTCTGTAACAGCAGTGATGTGTGTGATGTCTAATTCTGGAAGCACAGTGATGTGTGTGATGTCTATTTTTTGTACCACAGTTATGTGTGTGATCTTTAATTCTGTAACAGTAATGATGTGTGTGAAATCTAATTCCGGTACCGCAGTGATATATGTATCATCTAATTCTGGTACAGCAGTGATGTGTGCGATGTCTAATTCTGTTACTATCATGGTGTGTGTGATGTCTAATTTTGTAACAGCAGTGATGTGTGTGATGTCTAATTCTGTAACAGCAGTGATGTGTGTGATGCCTAATCCTGGAACAGTAGTGATGTGTGATGTGTGTGTTGTCAAATTCGGGTACTGCAGTGAGGTGTGTGACATCTACGTCTGTAACAGCAATGATGTGTGTGATGTCTAATTCTGTAAGCAATGATGTGTGTGATGTCTAATTCTGGTACAGCAGTGATGTGGTGTGATGTCTAATTCTGGTACAGCAGTGATGTGTGTGATGTCTAATTCTGTAACAGCAGTGATGTGTGAGATGTCTAATTCTAGTACTGCAGAGATGTGTGTGATGTCTAATTTTATAACAGCAGTGATGTGTGTGATGTCTAATTCTGTAACAGCAGTGATGTGCATGTTGTCTAGTTCTGAAACAGCAGTGAGGTGTGTGATGTCTAATTCTGTAACACCAGTGATGTGGGTGATGTCTAATTCTGTAACAGCAGGGATGTGTGTGATGTCTAATTCTGTAACAGCAGTGATGTGTGTGATATCTAATTCTGTAAGCAATGATGTGTGTGATGTCTAATTCTGGTACAGCAGTGATGTGTGTGATGTCCAATTCTGGTACAGCAGTGATGTGTGTGATGTCTAATTCTGGTACAGCAGTGATGTGTGTCATGTATAATTCTGGTACAGCAGTGATGTGAATGATGTCCAATTCTGTAACTGCAGTGATGTCTGTGATGTCTTATTCTGTACTACAGTGATGTGTGTGATGTCTAATTCTAGTACTGCAGTGATGTGTGTGATGTCTAATTCTGGTACTGCAGTGAGGTGTATGATGTCTAATTCTAGCACTGCAGTGATGCATGTGATGTCTAATTCTGGGACAGCAGTGATGTGTGTGATGTCTAATTCTGGTACAGCAGTGGTGTGTGATGTCTAATTCTGTAACAGCAGTGATGTGGGTGATGTCTAATTCTCTAACAGCAGTAATGTGTGTGATGTCTAATTCTGGTACCACAGTGATGTGTGTGATGTCAAATTCTGGCACTGCAGTGATGTGTGTGATGTCTAATTCTGCAACAGTAGTGATATGTGTGATGTCTAATTCTGGTACAGCAGTGATGTGTGTGATGTCTAATTCTGTAACAGCAGTGATGTGTGTGATGTCTAATTCTGGTACAGCAGTGATGTGGATGATGTCTAATTCTGTAGCAACTGTGATACCTGTGATGTCTAATTCTGGTACTACTGTCATGTGTCTGATGTCTAATTCTGTAACAGCACTGAGGTGTGTGATGTCTAATTCTGTAACACCAGTCATGTGAGTGATGTCTAATTCTGGTACAGCAGTGATGTGTGTGATGTCTAATTCTGGTACAGCAGTGATGCGTGTTATGTCTAATTCTGGTACAGTAGTGATGTGTGTATTGTCTTATTCTGGTACAGCAGTGATGTGTGTGATGTCTAATTCTGTAACACCAGTGATGTGTGTGATGTCTAATTCTGTAATAGTACTGATGTGTGTGTTGTCTAATTCTGGTACAGTAGTGATGTGTGTGATGTCTAATTCTGTAACAGCAGTGATGTGTGTGATGTCTAATTCTGTAACACCAGTGATGTGTGTGATGTCTAATTCTGTAACAGTAGTGATGTGTGTGTTGTCTAATTCTGGTACAGTAGTGATGTGTGTGATATCTAATTCTGTAACAGCACTGAGGTGTGTGATGTCTAATTCTGTAACACCAGTGATGTGAGTGATGTTTAATTCTGGTAGCCCAGTGATGTGCATGATGTCTAATTTTTGTACCGCTGTCATGTGCCTGATGTCTAATTCTGTAACTGCAGTGATAGGTGTGATGTCTAATACTGAGACAGCAGTGATTTGTGTGTTGTCCAATTCTGGTACAGTAGTGATGTGTGTGATGTCTTATTCTGGTACAGTAGTGATGTGTGTGATGTCTTATTCTGATACAGTAGTGATGTATGTGATGTCTAATTCGAGTACTGCAGTGATGTGTTTGATACCTAATTCTGAGACATTAGGGATGTGTGTGATGTCTAATTCTGTAACAGCAGTGATGTGTGTGATGTCTAATTCTGGAAGCACAGTGATGTGTGTGATGTCTAATTTTTGTACCACAGTTATGTGTGTGATCTTTTATTCTGTAACAGCAATGATGTGTGTGATGTCTAATTCTGGTACCGCAGTGATATATGTATCATCTAATTCTGGTACAGCAGTGATGTATGTGATGTCTAATTCTGTTACTATCATGGTGTGTGTGATGTCTAATTTTGTAACAGCAGTGATGTGTGTGATGTCTAATTCTGTAACAGCAGTGATGTGTGTGATGCCTAATCCTGGAACAGTAGTGATGTGTGATGTGTGTGGTGTCAAATTCAGGTACTGCAGTGAGGTGTGTGACATCTACGTCTGTAACAGCAATGATGTGTGTGATGTCTAATTCTGGGATGGCAGTGATGTGTGTGATCTTTAATTCTGTACTGCAGTGATGTCTGTGACATCTAATTCTGTAACAGCAGTGGTGTATGTGATGTCTAATACTGAGACAGTGGTGATGTGTATAATGTCTAATTCTGTAACAGCAGTGATGTGTGTGATGTCTAATTCTGATACAGCAGTGATGTGTGTGATGTCTAATTCTGTAACAGCAATGATGTGTGTGATGTCTAATTTTGTAACAGCAGTGATGTGTGTCATGTCTAATTCTGGTACTGCAAAGATGTCTGTGATATCTAATTCTATAACATCAGAGTGATATCTAATTCTATAACATCAGAGATGTGTGTGACGTCTACTTCTGGACAGCAGTGATGTGTGTGATGTCTAATTCTGTAACAGCAATGATGTGTGAGATGTCTAATTCTGTAACAGCAGGGATGTGTCTGATATCTAAATCAGTAACAGGAGTGATATGTGAGATGTCTAATTCAGTAACAGCAGTGATTTGTGAGATGTCTAATTCTGGGATGGCAGTGATGTGTGTGATGTCTAATTCTGTAACAGTAGCGATGTGTGTGATGTCTAATTCTGGTACAGCAGTGATGTGTGTTATGTCTAATTCTGTAACAGCAGTGATGTGTGTGATGTATAATTCTGGTACAGCAGTGATGTGGATGATGTCTAATTCTGTAACAGCAGTGATGTGTGTGATGTCTAATTCTGTAACAGCAGTGATATGTGTGATGTCTAATTCTGTACTACAGTGATGTGTGTGATGTCTAATTCACATACTGCAGTGATGTGTGTGATGCCTAATTCAGGTACAGCAGTGATGTGTGTGATATCTAATTCTGGTACTGCAGTGAGGTGTACGATGTCTAATTCTAGCACTGCAGTGATGCATGTGATGTCTAATTCTGGGACAGCAGTGATGTGTGTGATGTCTAATTCTGGTACAGCAGTGATGTGTGATGTCTAATTCTGTAACAACAGTGATGTGGGTGATGTCTAATTATGTAACAGCAGTGATATGTGTGATGTCTAATTCTGTACTGCAGTGATGTGTGTGATGTCTAATTCTGGTACAGTAGTGATGTGTGTGATGTATAATTCTGGTACAGCAGTGATGTGGATTATGTCTAATTCTGTATATATATATATATATATATATATAATGTAAATATATATATATATATATATATATATATATATATATATGTGTAAAAATATATATAGCCTGCCTAATCATGAAGGGATTAGACATCACACACATCACTGCTGTATCAGAAGTTGACATCACACACATCACTGCTGTATCAGAATTAGACATCACACACATCACTGCTGTTACAGAATTAGACATCACACACTTCACTACAGTACAGAATTAAAGATCACACACATCACTGCCATCCCAGAATTAGACATCACACACATCATTGCTGTTACAGAAGTAGATGTCACACACCTCACTGCAGTACCCGAATTTGACACCACACACATCACTACTGTTCCAGGATTAGACATCACACACATCACTGCTGTTACAGAATTAGTCATCCCCTTTGGCAAAAACAAAGTGCCCACGAATTACCACATTGGTGGTAATCCATTAAGTACGGAAGAAGTAATTAGGAACCTGGGGACCCAAGTTGATAGCAATCTCTCATTTGACAACCACGTGGCCAAAGTGGTTAGAAAAACATTTTATATAGTCCACCTAATCATGAAGGGATTCACATCTAGATCAGGTGAGGTCATCATGCCTCTTTACTCATCCCTCATCAGGCCCATAATTGAGTACAATGCCCCTTTTGGGATGTACCTTACCAGACACCTGCAGCAACTGAAAGACCCCAAAAGTACCTCACCAAGAGGATCAAAGTGCTCAAACAGATGCCATATGCTGCCTGGTTAAAGAAACTCCAGCTCTACTCAGTGGCATACCACCTGCTCAGAGGCGATCTGTGCCTGATGTATAAAGCCATGTCCAACCCGGAATTAATGAACATGCTGCACCTCAGAAAATCCAAATCCCATTGAGCTACGTGCTCGAGAGACTTGAACCTCAACACTGAAATAAATAGGACATGCTGGAGGGACAGATTCATAACCCAGAGGCTCCCTTCACTCTGGAATAAAATCCCAGTCCAGGTTAGGCAGAGTCCCTCATTGACTCTCTTCAAGAGGAATCTTGATGCGTGGATGGGGGATCGTAGGTTTACCCCAGGTATCACTTCTGTGTCACTGTTAGACAGAGGCACAGTATACTAACCTCGAAAAAGGGCATAGCAAAATTAATTTAAAATGGGTTGCAAAAGCCAAACACACTCTGGCTAGGCTTATAAATGCCCCAGGGCAGATAGCCTAGTATGAACCTATAAACCTATGTCTAATACTGGTACCACAGTGATGTGTGTGATGTCAAATTCTGGCACTGCAGTGATGTGTGTGATATCTAATTCTGTAACAGTAGTGATGTGAGTGATGTCTAATTCTGGTACAGCAGTGATGTGTGTGGTGTCTAATTCTGGTACAGTAGTGATGTGTGTGATGTATAATTCTGGTACAGCAGTGATGTGGATGATGTATAATTCTGTAACAGCAGTGATGTGTGTGATGTCTAATTCTGTAACAGCAGTGATGTGTGTGATGTCTAATTCTGTAACAGCAGTGATGTGTGTGATGTCTAATTCCGTAAAAGCAGTGATGTGTATGGTGTCTAATTTTAGTACTGCAGTGATATGTGTGATTTCTAATTCTGTAACAGCAGTGATGCATGTGATGTCTAAATCTGTAACATCAGTGATGTGTATAATTTCTAATTCTGGTACAGTAGTGATGTGTGTGATGTTTAATTCTGGTACAGCAGTGATGTGTGTGATGTCTAATTCTGTAGCAACTGTAATACCTGTGATGTCTAATTCTGGTACTGTTGTCATGTGTCTGATGTCTAATTCTGTAACAACAGTGATGTGTGTGATGTCTAATTCTGTAACAGCACTGAGGTATGTGATGTCTAATTCTGTAACACCAGTCATGTGAGTGATGTCTAATTCTGGTAGCTCAGTGATGTGCGTGATGTCTAATTTGTACCGCAGTTATGTGTGTGATCTTTAATTCTGTAACAACAATGATGTGTGTAATGTCTAATTCTGGTACAGCAGTGATGTGTGTGATGCTAATTCTGTAACAGCAGTGATGTGAGTGATGTCTAAATCTGGTACAGCAGTGATGTGTGTGATGTCTAATTGTGGTACCACAGTGATGTGTGTGGTCTAACTCTGGTACAACAGTGATGTGTGTGGTGTCTAATTCTGGTACAACAGTGATGTGTGTGATGTCTAATTCTGGTACAGCAGTGATGTGTGTGATATCTAATTCTGGTACAGCAGTGATGTGTTTGATGTCTAATTCTGGTACAGCAATGATGTGTGTGATGTCTAATTCTGTAACAGTAGTGATGTGTGTGTTTTCTAATTCTGGTACAGCAGTGATGTGTGTGATGTCTAATTCTGTAACAGCACTGAGGTGTGTGATGTCTAATTCTGTAACACCAGTGATGTGAGTGATGTTTAATTCTGGTAGCCCAGTGATGTGCATGATGTCTAATTTTTGTACCGCTGTCATGTGTCTGATGTCTAATTCTGTAACAGCAGTGATAGGTGTGATGTCTAATACTGAGACAGCAGTGATTTGTGTGTTGTCCAATTCAGGTACAGCAGTGATGTAGGTCATGTCTAATTCTGGTACAGCAGTGATGTGTGTGTTGTCTAATTTTAGTACAGTATTGATGTGTGTGATGTCTACTTCTAGTACAGCAGTGATGTGTGTGATGTCTAAGTCTCTAACAGCAGTGATGTGTGATGTCTAATTAAGGTAGCACAGTGATGTCTGTGATGTCTAATTTTCGTACCGCAGTTATGTGTGTGATCTTTAATTCTGTAGCAGCAATGATGTGTGTAATGTCTAATTCTGGTTCATAGGTTCATAGGTTGGTACTAGGCTATCAGCCCTAGGGCCTATACAAGCCTAGCCATAACAATTCCCTGGCTATTTCTTCCCACATTATTTACTTTCCTGGACCCCTGTCTAGCAGTGCGACTGACGTGATCCCTGGGGTGAATTTCCTTTCTCCCATCCAATCGTCAAGGTTCCTCTTGAAGAGGTCCAAAGAGGCACTCTGCTTGACATGTATGGGCAATCTATTCCAGAGTCTGGGGAGTCTCTGGGTCAGGAACCTATCCCTCCAGCATGTTTTGTTTATAGTGATGACAAGGTTTAGATCCCTGGAGCGTGTAGCTCTGAGGGATTGGGATTTCTTTAAGTGTAGCATGTCCAACAGCTCTGGGTTTAACATGGCCTTGTATGTTAAGCAGCGATCGCCTCTGAGTAGACGATATGTGACAGAGTATAGCTGGAGTTTTTTAAGGCGGTCAGCATAGGGCATCTGCTTTAGGCCTGTGATTCTTTTAGTGAGGTATTTCTGAGGCCTTTCCAGTTGTTGCAGATGTCTTGAGAGGTACATACCAAATGGGGCGTTGTATTCTATAATGGGTCTAATGAGGGATGAGTACAGTGGGACAATGACCTCCTTTTTTCTGGATGAAAAGCCCTTCATGATGAGGTGTGCCACATAGAAGGATTTCCTGACTGTTGTGGCGATGTGGTTATCGAAGGTGAGACCACTGTCCACCTGTGTCCCTAAGTCTCTTATCACACTTTCTGTGTTTAGTGTACTGCCACCTATATGGTAATTCATGGATACATGTTTTTTCCCAAAGGAATAACAATACATTTCTTGGCATTGAGCTTGAGCCCATGGCTCTGGCACCAAGTATCTGCTTCTGTAAGGCCCTTTATTGTAGAGTATCCACATCATTTGGGATTCAATAATGGCTCCCAGTTTGCAGTCATCTGCAAACTTTGTTAGCCAGAGTCCCTTAGTGTTGACCTGTACTTCAGAGAAGTAGATGCCAAACAAGAGCGGCCCCAGGACTGAACCCTGAGGTACTCCACTTGTCACTTGTCTGGAGCTGGATTTGGAGTCGGCTACTTTTACAGTGTGGGTTCTATCAGTAAGCCATTTAGCAACCCATTGGGTGACATAGGGATTAATACCCAACTTAGTAAGTTTATCTATGATTCCAGAGTGGGGGGTGGTGTCAAAGGCCTTGGCAAGGTCTAGATAGGCTGTGTGGACCACCTTACCCTTGTCCATGGCTCTGGAGACTGATTCAAAGAAGTCAATCAGGTTCAGGAGACAAGATTGGCCCTTCACAAACCCAAATTGGGTGGGGTCCAGTGTTTGAAGGTTGCCAATGTCTTTGTTTATAAGTTCCATGATAATACGCTCCATGGCCTTGCAGATAAGGCTTGTCAGACTGATGGGACGGTAGTTTCCGGGATCCAAGGTGGATCCCCCGTTGTGGATTGGGATAACTGTAGCTCTGCGCCACTCAGTGGGCACGAAACCTGAGGTGAGGCTATGATTAAACATGACACTTAGGTGAGGTGCCAGTTCATATTGTAGTTCATGTAGTACACAGCCCGGGATGTCATCTGGTCCTATGGATGCTGTATTCTTGGCTTTAGAGAGTGCGTTTTGTACCTGTGTGGCCATTATTACTGGAATTTGGCAATCTTCTGGTATTGAGATGGGCCATTTAGGGGGTGAGAGCGGGTACAGCAGTGATGTGCATGATGTCTAATTCTGGTACTGCAGTGATGCATGTGATGCCTAATTATGTAACAGCAGTGATGTGTGTAATGTCAAATTCTGGTACAGCAGTGATGTGTGTGTGATGTCTAATTTTGGTACAACAGTGATGTGTGTGATGTCTAAGTCTGGTACAACAGTGATGTCTAATTCTTGTACAGCAGTGATGTGTGTGATGTCTAATTCTGGTACAACAGTTATGTGTATGATGTCTAATTCTGGTACAACAGTGATGTGTGTGTTATCTAATTCTGGTACAGCAGTGATGTGTCTGATGTCTAATTCTGGTACAGCAATGATGTGTGTGATGTATAATTCTGTAACAGTAGTGATGTATGTATTGCCTAATTCTGGTACAACAGTGATTTGTGTGATGTCTAATTCTGTAACAGCAGTGGTGTGTGTGAGGTCTAATTCTGTAACAGCAGTGATGTGTGTAATGTCTAATTCTGGTACAGCAGGGATGTCTGTGATGTCTAATTCTAGGACTATAGTGATGTGTGTGATGTCTAATTCTGGTACAGCAGTGATGTGTGTGATGTCTAATTCTGGTACTGCAGTGATGTGTATGATGTCTATTTCTGGTACAGTAGTGATGTGTGTGATGTCTAATTCTGGTACAGCAGTGATGTGTGTGATGTTTAATTCTGGTACAACAGTGATGTGTGTGATGTCTTATTCTGGTACAGTAGTGATGTCTAATTCTAGTACTGCTGTGATGTGGGTGATACCTAATTCTGAGACTTTAGTGATGTGTGTGATGACTAATTCTGTAACAGTAGTGATGTGTGTGGTGTCTAATTCTGGAAGCACAGTGATGTGTGTGATGTCTAATTTTTGTACCACAGTTATGTGTGTGATCTTTAATTCTGTAACAGCAATGATGTGTGTGATGTCTAGTTTTGGTACCACAGTGAAGTATGTGATGTCTAATTATGTGACAGCAGTAATGTGGGTGATGTCTAATTCTGGTACTCCAGAGATGTGTGTGATGCCTAACTCTGTAACAGCAGTGATGTGTGTGATGTCTAATTCTGGTACAGCGGTGATGTGTGTGATGTCTAATTCTGGTACTGCAATGATGTGTGTGATGTCTAATTCTGTTACTACCATGGTGTGTGTGATGTCTAACTCTGTAACAGCAGTGATGTGCATGATGTCTAATTCTGGAACAGCAGTGATGTGCATAATGTCTAATTCTGGAACAGCAGTGATGTGCATGATGTCTAATTATGGAACAGTAGTGATGTGCATGATGTCTAATTCTGGAACAGTAGTGATGGGTGTGGTGTCAAATTCGGGTACTGCAGTGAGGTGTGTGACATCTCCTTCTGTAACAGCAGTGATGTGTGTGACATCTAATTCTGTAACAGCAGTGATGTGTGTGATGTCTAAATCTGCAACAGCAATGGTATTTGTGATGTCTAATGCTGGTACAGTAGTGATGTGTGTGATGTATAATTCTGTAACAACAATCATGCGTGTGATGTCTACTTCAGCTACAGTAGTAATGTGTGTGATGTCTAAGTCTGGTACATCAGTGATGTGTGTGATGTCAAATTCTGTAACACCAGTGATGTGTGGTTTCAAACTCTGGTACTGCAGTGATGTGTGATGTATAATTGTGTAACAACCGTGATGTGTGTGATGTCTAAATCTGCAACAGCAGTGGTGTTTGTGATGTCTAATGCTGGTACAGTAGTGATGTGTGTGATATTTACTTCTGGTACAGTAGTGATGTGTGTGATATCTAATTCTGGTACAGTAGTGATGTGTGTTATGTCTAATTCTGGTACAGTAGTGATGCGTGTGATGCTAATTCTGGTACAGTACTGACGTGTGTGATATCTAGTTCTGTAAAAACAGTGATGTGTGTGATGTCTAATTCTGAACTGCAGTGATATGTGTGATTTCTCATTCTGTAACAGCAGTGATGTGGGTGATGTTTAAATCTGTAACAGCAGTGATGTGTGTGATATCTAATTTTGTAACAGCAGTGTTGTGTGTGATGTCTAATTATTGTACTGCAGTGATGTGTGTGATGTCTAATACTGGTACTGCAGTGATGTGTGTGATGTCTAATTTTCGTACAGCAGCGATGTGTGTGATGTCCAATTCTGGTACAGCAGTGATGTATGTGACATCTAATTCTGTAACAGCAGTGAGGTGTGTCATGTCTAATTCTGAGACAGCAGTGATGATTGTAATTTTTAATATTGAGACTGTAGTAATGTGTGTGATGTCTAATTTTCATACAGCAGCGATGTGTGTGATGTCAAATTCTGATACAACAGTGATGTGTGTGATATCTAATTTTGTAACAGCATTGATGTGTGTGATTTCTAATTCTGTAGCAGCAGTGATGTGGTTGATGTCTTATTCTGTTATAGCAGTGATGTACGTGGTGTCTATGTCTGGTACAGCAGTTATGTGTGTGATGTCTAATTCTGGTACAGTAGTGTTGTATATGATGTCTGATTCTGGTACAGCAGTGATGTGTGTTATGTCTAATTCTGGTACTGCAGTGATGTGTGGGATGTCAAATTCTGTAACAGAAGTGATGTGTGTGATGTATAATTCTGGTACAGCAGTGATGTATGTGATGTATAATTCTGGTCAGCAGTGATGTGTATGATGTCTAATTCTGTAACAGCAGGGATGTGTGCTATGTCTAATTCTGGAACAGCTGTGATGTGTGTCATTTCCAATTCTGAAACAGTGGTGATGTGGGTGACATCTTATTCTGGTACAGCAGTGATATGTGAGATGTCTAATTCTGGTACTGCAGTGATGTGTGATGTCTAATTCTGGTACAGCAGTGATGTGTGTGATGTCTAATTCTGTAACAGCGGTGATGTGTGTGATGTTTAATTCTGGTACAGCAGTGATGTTTGTGATGTGTAATTCTGTAACAGCAGTGATGTGTGTGATGTCTAATTCTAGAACGGCAGTGATGTGGGTGATGTCTTATTTTGTTATAGCAATGATGTATGTGATGTCTATTTCTGGTACAGCAGTGATGTGTGTGATGTCTAATTCTCTTTAAACAGTAATGTGTGTGATGATAATTCTAGTACATTAGTGATGTGTGTTATGTCCCCAAGGCTCAGTCCTAGGACCCCTACTGTTCGGCATATACTTCTCAGAGGTACAGCAAGCACAGGAGGAATATGGCTGACCAAGTTCGCAGACGACTGCAAACTAGGGGCTATAATTGACTCTCTGGCTGACACAGACATCCTCCAAAAGGGTCTCACTAAGATGGATACCTGGTGTCAAAATCATGGCCTCAAGTTAAATGCCAAGAACTGCATAGTCATCCCCTTTGGAAAAAATAAAGTACCCTCAAACTATCACAAAGGTGGTAGTCCCCTAAATACGGAAGATGTAATAAGGGATCTGGGGACCCAAGTAGACAGTAATCTCTCCTTTGATAATCACATTGCCAAATTGGTTAGAAAATCCTTCTATGTGGCCCACCTAATCATAAAAGGATTCACATCCAGATCAAAAGAGGTCATTGTGCCCCTCTACTCATCACTCATCAGACCCATCATAGAGTACAATGCCTCATTTGGGATGTACCTTACAAGACACCTGAAAAAGCTGGAAAGACCACAGAAGTACCTCACCAAGAGGATCACTGGCCTCAAACAGATGCCCTATGCAGCTCGACTGAAGAAACTCCAGCTGTACTCAGTTGCATACCGCCTACTCAGAGGTGATCTCTCCCTGACATACAAGGCCATGTCCAACCCAGAATTGATGGGCATGCTCCACGTAAAGAAAACCATATCCCCTCAAGCCACATGCTGTAGGTATCTAAACCCTCACCACAGAAATAAATAGGACGTGCTGGAGGGATCGATTCCTATCCCAGAGACTTCCCATGCTTTGGAACAAGATTCCAATCTACATTAGGCAGAGCTCCTCGCTAACCCTCTTCAAGAGAAACCTTGTTGAGTGGATGAGAAACAGAAAGTTTATCCCGGGGATCACATCAGTAGCTCTGCTGGACAGAGGCACAGGAAATTAATCTTAGGGGGTGGTGAAAGCCAACACATTCTGGCTAGGCTTATAAATGCCTTGGGGCAGATAGCCTAGTACCAACCTTTGAACCTATGAACCTATCTCGAATTCTGAACTGCAGTGATGTGGGTGATGTCTAATTCTGGTACTGCATTTATGTGGGTGATGTCCATTAATGAGACACTAGTGATGTGTGTGAGGTCTAATTCTGTAACAGCAGTGGTGTTTGTGATGTCCAATTCTGGTACAGCAGTGATGTATGTGGCATCTAATTGTGTAACAGTAGTGAGGTGTATCATGTCTAATTTTGAGACAGCAGTAATGTGGGTGATGTCTAATTCTGATACTGCAGTGATGTGTGTGATGTCTATGACTGTAACAGCGGTGATATGTGTGCGATGTCTAATTCTGGCAGTGCAGTGATGTGTGTGATGTCTAATTGTGTAACAGCAGTGAGGTGTGTGATGTCTAATTCTGGAAAAGCAGTGATGTGGGTGATGTGGGTGGCCATGGTGGTGCAGTGGTTAGCATTGTCACCTCACAGCAAGAAGTTTTCCAGTTTGATCCTCTGCTGGGGTGCCTTCTGTGTGGAGACTGCATGTCCTCCCTGTGGTCGTCTGGGTTTCCTCCCACATCCCAAAGACATGATGTAGGTGGATTGGATACAATAAATTGGCCCTAGGCATGAGTGCATGCATGTGTGTGCCTTCTGTGGAAGGTTGGGTGCCAGGCTAACTCAACACCATAATACTCCACTGACAATCATGAGCGAACAGGTGATCTAATTCTGCAACAGCAATGGTGTGTGTGATGTCTATTTCTGGTACAGCAGTGATGTGTGTGATGTATAATTCTGGTACTGCAGTGATGTGTGATGTCTAATTCTGGTACTGCAGTGATATGTGTGTGATGTCTAATTCTGGTACAGCAGTGACGTGGACGATGTCTAATTCTGTAACAACAGTGATGTGTGTGATGTCTAATTCTGTAACAGCAGTGATGGGTGTAATGTCTAACTCTGGTACAGTAGTGAGGTGTGTGATGTCTAATTCTGGTACAGCAGTGATGTGTGTGATGTCTAATCCTTGTACTGCAGTGAGATGTGTGATATATAAATCTGGTACAGCAGTGATGTGTGTGATGTCTAATTCTGGTACAGCAGTGATGTGTGTGATGTCTAATTCTGGTACTGCAGTGATCTATGTGATGTTTAATTCAGGTACTGCAGTGATATGTGTGTGTGATGTCTAATCGTGGCACTGCAGTGATGTGTCTGATGTCTAATTCTGTAACAGCAATGAGGTGTGTGATGTATAATTTTGGTACAGCAGTGATGGGTGTGATGTATAATTCTGGTATAGCAGTGATGTGGGTGATGTCTAATTCTGTAACAACAGTGATGTGGGTGATGTCTAATTCTGTAAAAGCAGTGATGTGGGTGATGTCTAATTCTATAATAGCAGTGATGTGTGTGATATCTAATTATGTAACAGCAGTGATGTGTGAGATGTCTAATTCTGTAACAGCAGCGATGTGTGTGATGTCTAATTCTGTACTGCAGTGATGTGTGTGATGTCTAATTCTGGTACAGCAGTTATGTGTGTGATGTCTAATTCAATTACTGCAGTGATGGGTGTGATGTCTAATTCTGTAACAGCAGATGCGTTTGATGTCTAATTCTAGTACACCAGTTATGTGTGTTATGTCTAATTCGCTAACAACAGTCATGTGTGTGATGTCGAATTCTGGTTCAGCAGTGAAGTGTGGGATATCAAATACTATTACACCAGTGATGTGTGGTGTCAAATTCTGATACAGCAGTGATGTGTGTGATATCTAATTTTGGTACAGTAGTGATATGGGTGATGTCTACATCTGGTACAGTAGTGATGTATGTGATGCCTAATTCTAGTACTGCAGTGATGTGTGTAATGTCTAATTCTGGTTCAGCAGTGATGTGTGGGATATCAAATTCTGTAACACCAGTGATGTGTGGTGTCAAATTCTGATACAGCAGTGATGTGTGTGATGTCTAATTGTGGTACAGTAGTGATATGGGTGATGTCTACATCTGGTACAGTAGTGATGTGTATGATGTTTAGTACTGTAACAGCTTTGTTGTGTGTGATGTCTAATTCTGGTACAGTAGTGATATGGGTGATGTCTACATCTGGTACAGTAGTGATGTGTATGATGTTTAGTACTCTAACAGCTTTGTTGTGCGTGATGTCTAATTCTGGTACTGCAGTGATGTATGTGATGTCTAGTTCTGTAACAGCAGTGAGATGTGTTATGTCTAATTCTTAGACAGCAGTGATGTGGGTGATGTCTAATTTTGTAACAGCAGTGATGTGTATGATGCCTAATTCTGGTACTGCAGTGATGTGTGTGATGTCTAATACTGAGACAGTAGTGATGTGTGTGATGTCTAATTCTGGAACAGCAGTGATGTGGGTGATGTCTAATTCTCTAACAACAGTCGTGTGTGATGCTAATTCTGGCACAGTAGTGATATCTGTCATGTCGAATTCAGTTCTGCAGTGATATGTGTGATGTCTAATTCTGGTACTGCAGTGATGTGTATTTTTTCTAATTCTGGTACCACAGTGCTGTATGTGAAGTCTAATTCTGTGTAAATTTGTGTTTGAACACTCCTCCTGGGTCTATCTCATTTGCTCACTCAACCGAGTACAGTGAGATCATATTTTCACTTCAGACACTCCTACCAGTCCCATCTGTTCAGATCAATCCCAGCTCTATTCCAGTCTAGTGTCACTAGCTCATTCTACCTAATACAGAGAGAACATTTGTGAAGGGCAAGACACTTAGGTCCTTAACCTTGAATTATCTTCTGTTTCTCCTTTCTCCCTTTCCACTTTACAAAATAAAAAATAAAAATTCTAAGCTTGTTTCTCACCTTTCCTGTAAATAGTGTAGTCCAGACACAGATTTGCTATAACCAGGACTGTTTGTAAGCTTCTGAGCTCCCAAAGCATTTTTGTGTTGGAGGGAAGCCTTCTAGCTCATCAGTGGGAGTGGTAAGCACTAGGTAGCCTATATACCACAAGAGTAGTTTCTGGCCCAGAAATTGCAGTTTGTTGGCCGTTTGGCAGTTTTTCCATCTCTTTCAACTTACTGGTTTAAAAGCTTTGCACTTGTTTCCCATCTTTCCTGTAACTAGTCTAGACCAGATACAGAGTTGCTGTATCCAGGACTATTTGTAAGCTTCTGAGCCCCCCAAGCATTTCTGTGTTGGAGGAAAGCCTTCTAGCTTATCAGTGGGAGTGGTAAGCACTAGGTAGCCTATCTACAACAACAGTGGTTTCTGGCTCAGAAATTGTAGTTTATTGGCCATTTTGGGAGTTTTTCCATCTCTTTCAACATTCTGATTTAAAAGCCCATGTTTGCACTTGTTTCCCACCTTTCCTGTAACTAGTCTAGTCCAAATACAGGTTTGCTGTATCTAGGACTGTTTGCAAGCTTCTGAGCCCCCAAGCCTTTCTGTGTGGGAGGGAAGCATTCTAGCTTATCAGTGGGAGCGGTAAGCACTAAGTAACCTATCTACCACAAGATCCAGGTACAGATTCTTAGTTTTAGCACTTGAATTTGCTTATTCGTGCTCAGCATTTGGTCAGAACTTGTTATTAGCACTAAATAAGCTACAAATTACTACAGCACTCAACCTTCCTCTGTACCAAAGGAAAACAGTTTTTGTACTTACTTTCCTCACTTGCTTAGAGAAAAACAGCTCTTATACTCACTTTCTTCACTTGTCTAGAGGAAAGTAGTTTTTTTATTCAGGCATGTCCAAGGGTCAGCTCCCAGTGTTCTCTCCTGTTTATCTGATGATTCTGGGCATCTTGGGGCAATGTAGTGATTCCCTCATGTACACAGACAACCCTCTTCTCCTGCCACCCAACACCACAACCTGTGAGAGATGCACTTATCTAGCCAAACTGGAGGTGAAGCTCTCTCCAACCAAGACTGAACTTGACAGTCAAGAGGAGAAGGTAAACAATTGCACCACACCACACTCATCACATAGGCCCACTAAACCTACATGACCAAAATCCACACATAGAAACACAAAAACATTCACGGAGGCTCTCAATAATAATTTGCTCAAGCAACAGAGACCTCCAAAGCAGAAATGCAAGCAACCTCCACCTCCCAACACAACCCAAATGACACATAGCCCACAGACTCAGTGTGCCAATAAACCAAAGCCCATAAGGAAAAACAACATACCCAACACACTAGTCATAGGTGACTCTATAGTCAAGCACACTGATGTCCCACTCACCAGGCTAAACAAGGAGAAGGTTAATGACAGCTGCCTGTCAGGTGCCAGGATCTGCCACATACCCCATGCAATCAGGTCACTTCACAACAAGTACAAATATGACTCTGTCATTGTCCATGTTGGTGTGAACGACCTGAGGCGTACCTCCCTGGACTACATGAAAAGAGACATGGAAGAGCTCTCCGATCTTGTAGCCCAGGCAGGTATGACCCTAGCCCTGAGTAGCATCCTGCCATCATCCAGAATGGTACCACAGTACAAGGACAAAATGATTGACTTCAACAATTGGCTAAGTCTCTGTTGTCATTCTAAGGGGATCCAGTATCTGTCTGCCTGGGACGACATGGTTGACAGACCATGATGCTTTGCCAGAGATGGCCTGCACCTGTCACCCCTGGGATTCCAGATACTGGCTAAGGGTCTTGCCACCCCTATAGTGCCTTTTTAAGGCAAGGTTCAAATAACAAATTTGCCATCTTAACAGGAACAGGCAAGCAAAAACTGAGGGTAATGCTACTCAATGCTAGAAGTCTAAACCTCAAAATGCACTCACTCAAAGTACTCCTTAAAATGGAGAACATCAATATCTGTACAGTGACTGAGACCTGGTTCAAGGCTCCAGATAGCACCCCTGCACTACCAGGCTATAACTCATACCACACTTTTCAGCCATCAAACCTGGACCAGAACACCAAAGGCGGAGGTGTGTCCATATTCATTAAGGATATCCACATCTCTAGGCTAGTTGTGCAGCATAATGCATCCGAGGTTATCCAAGTGCAACTAACTCTGGGCAAAACTGAAATCCAAATTGTAGCTTGCTACAGACCCCCCACCATGCCCCAGGATTCCCACTCCTCTTTTCTTGATATACTGGAAAATATTAGGGTTCAAACACCCTAATAATGGGAGATTTCAACTACCCCACCATTAAATGGGAAAACTACTCATGTACCAACTCCTTTGCGCAACGCTTTCTGGAATTCATAAATTCCAAAGCCCTGGATCAACTTATCCACACCCCCACCAGGGGCAACAATATCCTAGACCTAGTAATTACCAACATGAGTGACTGGTGTTCCACACCTGAAGTCAACTCCTCATTGGTCAGATCCAACCATAAGCTAATCACCCTAGATATCCGCATCCTGCCCCCACCCACCATTAAGGAAACCACGGTAAAAGATTTCTTCAAAGCCAACTTCATGTTTCTTAAGACAGAAGTGGCGAACTTCATGACACCCTTGCAGATGGAAAATACAGTTACGACTGCTGAATCCTACACAAATGCACTCTATAAGCACTTACACGAGTGCATGGATCGTGCTATCCCAAACAGAACCAAGATGCTATCCTCCAAAAAAAGGAAGCCAATCTGGTGGTCCCTTGCCATAAACTCTACAACAGAAACAAGAAACTGTTGCAAAAGAGAGTAAAATCCCATGAGTGGAGGAGCTCCCTGGTCAGCCTCAGTAAGAAGCTGAGATCCGTTATAAGATCCTCCAAAGCTAGCTATGAAAACAAAATAGCCACTGATTCTAAGGGCAACCACAAAGCATTCTATAGCTATGTCAAGAATCTCAATGGCAACACCCAGATCTGCTCTGACTTAGCACAATGGCACGAAAATTACAGAACCAAATGATATTGCCAACATCCTGGCAGATAGGTTCAGTGCTAACTTTACACCCCTTTCACCCCCTAAAGGGCCCATATCTATACAGGAAGAATGCAGAATCCCTGTAATCACATCTATGCAGGTAAAAGCTGCACTCTCTAAAATCAAAAACACAGCATCCATGGGACCGGACAACATCCCAGGCTGCATTTTACATGAACTTCAGAATGAACTGGCTCCCCACCTAAGCACCATGTTCAATCATAGTCTCACTTCAGGCTTTGTGCTCACTGAATGGTGCACAGCAACAGTTATCCCACTCCACAAAGGGGGAGCCACCACTGATCCTGGGAACTATCACCCTATTAGCCTGATGAGCGTGGTCTGCAAGGCCATGGAATGTATCATCATGGAACTCATAAACAAAGACATTGGTAACCTCCAAACTCTGGACCCCACGTAGTTCGGGTTTGTGAAAGGCAGATCATGTCTTCTAAGTCTGATTGTCTTCTTTGAGGCAGTCACCAAAGCCGGGTAAGATGGTTCACGCAGCCTATTTTGACCTCGCCAAGCCTTTTGACACCATCCCTCATTCTGGAATTATAGCTAAACTCACTAAACTAGGTATAGATCCCTACATCACAAGATGGGTTGCCAACTAGCTCACTGACAGAACCCACACTGTAAAAGTTGCAGACTCCAAATCTGATGTCAAATTAGTGACAAGTGGAGTACCACAGGGTTCAGTCCTGGGACCTCTTCTGTTTGATATCTACTTCTCTGAAGTACAGGCTAACACAGAAGGCCTCTGGCCAATGAAGTTCACAGATGACTGCAAACTAGGAGCCATAGTCCAGTCCCCAAATGATGTGGACATCCTACAGAAGGGCCTCAATGAGATGGATGCCTGGTGTCAGAGGCATTGCTTCAACCTCAATGCCAAAAAGTGCATTGTCAACCCCTTTGGTAAAAACTCTGTACCCATGAACTACCACATAAATGGCAGTCTACTTAACTCCAAATGTGTGATAAGAGATCTTGGGACCCAGGTGGACAGTAGTCTCTCCTTTGATAATCACATTGTCACAGTAGTCAGGAAATCCTTCTATGTGGCACACCTCATCACAAAAGGGTTCTCATTCAGGAAACAAGAGATCATTGTTCCCCTCTACTCAGCACTCATTAGACCCATTATAGAGCACGACGCCCCTTATGGAATGTACCTCACAAGACATCTGCAGCAGCTGGAAAGGCAACAGAAATACCTCACAAATAGGATTACTGGCCTCAAACAGATGCCCTACACTGACCGTCTCAAAAAACTCCAGCTTTACTCTGTAGCATATTGCCTACTTCGAGGAGATCTCTGCCTAACATATAAAGCTATGTTAAACCCAGAGCTGTTAGACATGCTACACCTAAAGAAATCCCTATCCCTCTGAGCTACACACTCTAGAGACCTAAACCTTGTCACCACAATAAACAGGACATGCTGGAGGGATAGATTCCTGCCCCAGAGACTTCCTATACTCTGGAACAAGCTATCCATCTATGTCAAGCAAAGTTCCTCATTAGCACTCATCAAGAATAATCTTGATGAGTGGATGGGAAATAGGAAATACACCCTGGGGAACACTTCTGTGACTCTGCTTGACAGGAGCACAGGAAATTAACTTTCTTGGGTGGGGTAAGCCAAGGAACCTTGCTGGCTAGACTTACTTAGGCCTTTGGGCCAATAGCCTAGTTCCTACCTATGAACCTATGAACTTATGAACAGCATGTGTGTGATGTCTAATTCTGAGACAGCAGTGATGTGTGTGATGTCTAATTCTGAGACAGCAGTGATGTGGGTGATGTCTAATTCTGGTACTGCAGTGATGTGTGTGATGTCTACAACTGTAATAGCAGTGAAGTGTGTGATGTCTAATTCTGGTACTGCAGTGATTTGTGTGATGTCTAAATCTATAGCGGCAGTGATGTGTGTGATGTCTAATTCTGGTAAAGCACTGAAGTGTGTGGTGTCTAACTCTGTAATAGCAGTGATGCCTGTGTTGTCTAATTCTAGTACTGCAGTGATGTGTGCGATGCCTAATTCTGGGACAGCAGTGATGTGTGTGTTGTCAAATTCTGGTAGAGCAGTGATGTGTGTGATGTCTAATTCTGGTACAGCAGTGATGGGTGTGTTGTCTAATTCTGTAACAGCAGTGATGTGTGTGATGTCTAATTCTGGTACAGCATAAGTGTGTGGTGTCTAATTCTGTAATAGTAATGTGCGTGATGTCTAATTCTAGTACTGCAGTAATGTGTGTGATGCCTAATTCTGGTACAGTAGTGATGTGTGTGTTGTCTAATTCTGTAACACCAGTGATGTGTGTGATGCCTAATTCTGGTACATCACTGATGTGTGTGATGTCTAATTCTGGTACAGCAGTGATCTGTGTGAAGTTTAATTCTGGTACAGCAGTGATGTGTGTGATGTCTAATTCTGGTACAGTAGTGATGTGTGTGATGTCTAATTCTGAGATAGCAGTGATGTGGGTGATGTCTAATTCTGTAACAGCAGTGATGTGTGTGATATCTAATTCTGGCACTGCAGTGATGTGTGTGATGTCTAATTCTGGCACTGCAGTGATGTGTGTGATGTCTAATTCTGTAATAGTGATGTGTGTGATGTCTAATTCTAGTACTGCAGTAATGTGTGTGATGCCTAATTCTGGTACAGCAGTGATGTGTGTGATGTCTAATTCTGGTACAGCAGTGATGTGTGTCATGTCTAATTCTGATACAGCAGTGATGTGTGTGATGTCTAATTCTGGCACAGTAGTGATGTGTGTGATGTCTAATTCTGTAACAGCAGTGATGTGTGTGATATCTAATTCTGGCACTGCAGTGATGTGTGTGATGTTTAATTCTGGCACTGCAGTGATGTGTGTGATGTCTAATTCTGTAATAGTGATGTGTGTGATGTCTAATTCTAGTACTGCAGTAATGTGTGTGATGCCTAATTCTGGTACAGCAGTGATGTGTGTGATGTCTAATTCTGTAACAGCAGTGATGTGTGTGATATCTAATTCTGGCACTGCAGTGATGTGCGTGATGTCTAATTCTGGCACTGCAGTGATGTGTGTGATGTCTAATTCTGTAACAGCAGTCATGTGTGTGTTGTCTAATTCTGTAACAGCAGTGATGTGTGTGATGTCTAATTCTGCTACAGTAGTGATGTGTGTGATGTCTAATTCTGTAACAGTAGTGATGTGTGTGATATCTAATTCTGGCACTGCAATGATGTGTGTGATGTCTAATTCTGGAACAGCAGTGATGTGGGTGTTGTGGGTGGCCACAGTGGTGCAGCAGTTAGCATTGCCACCTCACAGCAAGAGATTTTCTGATTTGATCCTCTGCTGGGGTGCCTTTTGTGCGGAGTCTGCATGTCCTCCCTGTGGTTACGTGGGTTTCCTCCGGGTGCTCCAGTTTTCTCCCACATCCCAGAGACATACTGTAGGTGGATTGGATATTCTAAATTGGCCCTAGGCATGAGTGCATTCATGTGTGTGCATTCTGTGGAAGGTTGGGTGCCAGGCTGGCAACTTAACACCGTAAAACTCCACTGCCAATCACGAGTGGACAGGTGATCTAATTCTGCAACAGCAATGCTGTGTGTGATGTCTATTTCTGGTACAGCAGTGATATGTGTGATATATAATCCTGGCACAGGAGTGATGTGTGTGATGTCTTATTCTGTGACCACAGTGATATGTGTGATGTCTAATTCTGGTACTGCAGTGATGTGTATGATGTCTTATTCTGTGACAGCAGTGATGTGTGTGTGATGTCTAATTCTGGTACTGCAGTGATGTGTGTGATTTCTAATTCTATTACTGCAGTGATGTGTGTGATGTCTAATTCTGGTATAGCAGTGATGTGTGTGATGTCTAATTCTGGTACAGTAGTGATGTGTGTGATGTCTAATTCTGGTACAGCAGTGATGTGTCATGTCTAATTCTGGTACAGCAATTATGTTGAATTCTGTAACACAAGAGATGTGTGTGTTGTCTAATTCTGGTACAGCAGTGATGTGTGTGATGTCTAATTCTGGTACAGTAGTGATGTGTGTGATGTCTAATTCTGGTACTGCAGTGATGTGCGTGTTGTCTAATTCTGTAACAGCAGTGTTGTGTGTGATGTCTAATTCTGTAATAGTAATGTGCGTGATGTCTAATTCTAGTACTGCAGTAATGTGTGTGATGTCTAATTCTGGTACAGTTGTGATGTGTGTGTTGTCTAATTCTGTAACAACAGTGTTGTGTGTGATGTCTAATTCTGGTACAGCACAAGTGTGTGATGTCTAATTCTGTAATACTGATGTGTGATGTCTAATTCTAGTACTGCAGTAATGTGTGTGATGCCTAATTCTGGTACAGCAGTGATGTGTGTGATGTCTAATTCTGGTACAGCAGTGATATGTGTGATGTTTAATTCTGGTACAGCAGTGATGTGTGTGATGTCTAATTCTGGTACAGTAGTGATGTGTGTGATGTCTAATTCTGAGATAGCAGTGATGTGGGTGATGTCTAATTCTGTAACAGCAGCGATGTGTGTGATATCTAATTCTGGCACTGCAGTGATGTGTGTGATGTCTAATTCTGGCACTGCAGTGATGTGTGTGATGTCTAATTCTGTAATAGTGATGTGTGTGATGTCTAATTCTAGTACTGCAGTAATGTGTGTGATGCCTAATTCTGGTACAGCAGTGATGTGTGTGATGTCTAATTCTGGTATAGTAGTGATGTGTGTGATGTCTAATTCTGTAACAGCAGTGATGTGTGTGATATCTAATTCTAGCACTGCAGTGATGTGTGTGATGTCTAATTCTGGCACTGCAGTGATGTGTGTGATGTCTAATTCTGTAACAGCAGTCATGTGTGTGTTGTCTAATTCTGTAACAGCAGTGATGTGTGTGATGTCTAATTCTGGTACAGTAGTGATGTGTGTGATGTCTAATTCTGTAACCGTAGTGATGTGTGTGATATCTAATTCTGGCACTGCAATGATGTGTGTGATGTCTAATTCTGGAACAGCAGTGATGTGGGTGTTGTGGGTGGCCATGGTAGTGCAGCAGTTAGCATTGCCACCTCACTGCAAGAAGTTTTTTTATTCGATCCTCTGCTGGGGTTCCTTCTATGCGGAGTCTGCATGTCCTCCCTGTGGTTACGTGGGTTTCCTCCGGGTGCTCCAGTTTTCTCCCACATCCCAGAGACATACTGTAGGTGGATTGGATATTCTAAATTGGCCCTAGGCATGAGTGCATTCATGTGTGTGCATTCTGTGGAAGGTTGGGTGCCAGGCTGGCAACTTAACACCGTAAAACTCCACTGCCAATCATGAGTGGACAGGTGATCTAATTCTGCAACAGCAATGGTGTGGGTGATGTCTATTTCTGGCACAGCAGTGATGTGTGTGATATCTAATTCTGGTACAGGAGTGATGTGTGTGATGTCTTATTCTGTGACAGCAGTGATATGTGTGGTGTCTAATTCTGGTACTGCAGTGATGTGTGTGATGTCTTATTCTGTGACAGCAGTGATGTGTGTGTGTGATGTCTAATTCTGATACAGTAGTGTTGTGTGTGATGTCTAATTCTGGTACTGCAGTGATGTGTGTGATTTCTAATTCTATTACTGCAGTGATGTGTGTGATGTCTAATTCTGGTACAGTAGTGATGTGTGTGATGTCTAATTCTGGTACAGCAGTGATGTGTGTGATGCCTAATTCTGGTACAGTAATGATGTGTGTGATGTCTAATTCTGGTACAGTAGTGATGCGTGTGATGTCTAATTCTGTAACAGCAGTGATGTGTGTGATGTCTAATTCTGGTACAGTAATGACGTGTGTGATGTCGAATTCTGTAACACAAGTGATGTGTGTGTTGTCTAATTTTGTAACAGCAGTGATGTGTCTGATGTCTTATTCTGCTACAGCAGTGATGTGTGTGATGTCTAATTCTGGTACTGCAGTGATGTGTGTGATGTCTAATTCTGGTACAGCAGTGATGTGTGTGATGTCTAATTCTGGTACAGCAGTGATGTGTATGGTGTCTAGTTTTAGTACTGCAGTGATGTGTGTGATGTCTAATTCTGGTACAGCAGTGATGTGTGTGATGTCTTATTCTGTAACAACAGTGATGTGTGTGATGTCTAATTCTGGTACAGCAGTGATGTGTGTGATGTCTAATTCTGGTACAGTAATGACGTGTGTGATGTCGAATTCTGTAACACAAGTGATGTGTGTGTTGTCTAATTTTGTAACAGCAGTGAGGTGTCTGATGTCTTATTCTGCTACAGCAGTGATGTGTGTGATGTCTAATTCTGGTACTGCAGTGATGTGTGTGATGTCTAATTCTGGTACAGCAGTGATGTGTGTGATGTCTAATTCTGTAACAGTAGTTATGTGTGTGATGTCTAATTCTGGTACAGCAGTGATGTGTGTGATGTCTAACTCTGTAACAGCAATGATGTGTGCCATATCTAATTCTGGTACAGTAATGATGTGTGTGATGTCGAATTCTGTAACACAAGTGATGTGTGTGTTGTCTAATTCTGGTACAGTAGTGATGTGTGTGATGTCTAATTCTGGTTCAGTAGTGATGTGTGTGATGTCTAATTCTGGTACAGCAGTGATGTGTCATGTCTAATTCTGGTACAGTAATGATGTTGAATTCTGTAACACAAGTGATGTGTGTGTTGTCTAATTCTGGTACAGCAGTGATGTGTGTGATGTCTTATTCTGGTACAGTAGTGATGTGTGTGATGTCTAATTGTGGTACAGTAGTGATGTGTGTGATGTCTAATTCTGGTACAGTAATGATGTGTGTGATGTTGAATTCTGTAACACAAGTGATGTGTGTGTTGTCTAATTCTGTAACAGCAGTGTGGTGTCTGATGTATAATTCCGGTACAGCAGTGAGGTGTGCAGTGTGTTCTTCAAAAGTGTAATGCCTAGTTCTGGTAGAACAATCATGTTTGGGATGTCTAACTCTGTTAAGTGTTCACTGTCTTAGACAGGTACAGTAGTGACATTTGTGGCTAATTCGGGTTCAGTGGAGATTTGTATAACATAATGTTATAGTCCTGTGATTAAGACAGTCATTCTGGTTACATTATCTGATTCTTTTGCAGTTCATTTCCTTTTGTTGTGTGATGGCTATATCCTCATTGTGTACAGCTCCTGGTTTTAGTTTGACTGATTCTATAAGATGTGACCCTTTGACCCCTCCTGTCATTTACTATAGGGCTCCTCCCTCACTCTTTTCCCTTATTTATTCTCACACTCACTGGTTGAAGCTATATAGTGATAGAGTCAAGCTGAAGTGAACTGTCATCTTCAGGCAGTTCATATGTTTTATAACCTATCTTTGTCCAATGTCTCTCATGCAACTGATGTCATTGATGACACATTTTGTGTAAGACCCTATATTTTTGTGGCAGAGGTAAACCCCTGTTTTTGCTGGATACTGCAGTCCTCTAAGATTCTGTCCCTGTGAGCTAAATGAAAAAAACAAATTGCCTCTCTACCCAGCCCCCAGCTAAGTCCTCTGGAGTGAAAGCACAAGCTGAACCCAGATATTGCCCGCCACATTCGTGTCTCTGTCACTTTATAACAAACTACAGCCTGTTTAGTGTATTTATTCCAGTATTAACTTTTTATTCCATATGGATAAAACAGTGATTGCTTTTGTTGCTATCAGTTTATCTTGTGACTGATACAGTAATGCTGGCCGTAGTATCTTGATCAGGTAATAGCAGCGTATCCTGAGACTTAGATAATGGAGTTAAACACATTTACTGGTTTAAGTACTATCTGGTACATCCTGTGATGGATACAACAGCACTGGGCATGGTTCCGGTTTCTGGCATTATTGGTTTATGATACAATGGCTTTGTGACTGTTTTTGTTTCCGGCATTATTGCTTGTGATACAAAACTTTTCATTTACCACTTTGTTTCTGGTGCTATTGGTTTATGATACAGAATAGTTTCTAGTTGATATTCTTACACCTTTTACTATATTTATGCAGTTTCTAACTGCTGAACTATCAAAGTGTGGGGGGCACTGCATTTCATGAACTTTGAACTCTGACTGGGCAGTATATAGCTTCGTATGCTTTTAGTTTATAACAATGGCTCCTTATATAGTATAATGTTTTTGTAAACATATAATCAGACTGAATCATAGCTGCTTATGACAGTCTGACTTTGCATATCATCCCAGTTCTGTATGCATGTGCTTTAATTATTTCTTTGTTTGTTTATTTATTTATTTAGTATTTATTAACTGGGTAAGTGGGTCAGTCCATAAAGTCTTTTCAAACATGATTTGGGCTATGTAGGCATGGGTACATAGAACATATTAATGCACAATGTAGCCAGTCAATCAGCATGTTTTCTAAGAGGTGGGAAGAAACAAAAGTACCATGAGAAGACATTCACAACCACAGGTCGATCATGCAAAATCCCCTTCAGTTAGTGAGCATAGGTCCTAATTGGACCTCAATCCATGAATCTATGCGACAGAGGTCATATGATAAGTTCAGTAAACTGACAAGGATAACAGGACAAGTCGTCAGCTGAGAAGAAAGACCAGGGTTGCCAGAGTGATGCTCCTTTCTGAGCCAGTGCCACAGGTATCAGCAGTTACACCACTTACCTGTATCAGGGAGGTGGTGACATCATTACATATATGAGAGAAGTGGATGTGACATCATATGTGACATCATTACTTACATCAGAGAGGTGATAGATGCTGTGTGACATCATTACATATACCAGGGAGGTTGTAGGTGGTGTATGACAACATTACTATACCAGAGAGATGTTTGATGGTATGTAACATCACTGTACATACCAGCGAAGTGGATGATGGTATGTGACATCATATGTGATATCATTACTTACATCAGAGAGGTGGTAGATGTTATGTAATATCATTACATATACCAGGGAGGTTGTAGGTGGTGTATGACATTAAATATTCCAGAGAAGTATTGTGTGGTGGGTGACATCATTACACATACCAAGGACATGGTGGAGTTTGTGTGACATCAATATATATACACCAGGGAGGTGGTGGATGCTGTGTGACATCATGTTTTCCAGTTTTAGTCTATGGCTTGTGGAAACAAGTCAAGCAGTGGCATGAGTGCATCTCCTGGGTACCTAGCCAACCTTGGTGGCCAGTCTAATTCATACGAAGTAGCAGTTTTCTCTCGGGTATATAACGGACTGGTTCACCTCCTATCAGGAGGAACGGGATAAGGGCTCTACTTCACCCTGTAACCACATACCGTGAATAATCGTAGTGTGACAAATACAGCTGTGATATGTACGGTGAATAATCGTAGTGTGACAAATACAGCTGTGATATGTACGGTGAATAATCGTAGTGTGACAAATACAGCTGTGATATGTACGGTGAATAATCATAGTGTGACAAATACAGCTGTGATGTGTACGGTGAATAATCGTAGTGTGACAAATACAGCTGTGATGTGTACGGTGAATAATCGTAGTGTGACAAATACAGCTGTGATATGTACGGTGAATAATCGTAGTGTGACAAATACAGCTGTGATATGTACGGTGAATAATCGTAGTGTGACAAATACAGCTGTGATATGTACGTGAATAATCGTAGTGTGACAAATACAGCTGTGATATGTACGGTGAATAATCGAGTGTGACAAATACAGCTGTGATATACGGTGAATAATCGTAGTGTGACAAATACAGCTGTGATATGTACGGTGAATAATCGTAGTGTGACAAATACAGCTGTGATATGTACGGTGAATAATCGTAGTGTGACAAATACAGCTGTGATATGTACGATGAATAATCGTAGTGTGACAAATACAGCTGTGATATGCTGGTGAATAATCGTAGTGTGACAAATACAGCTGTGATATGTGCGGTGAATAATCGTAGTGTGACAAATACAGCTGTGATATGTACGGTGAATAATCGTAGTGTGACAAATACAGCTGTGATATGTACGGTGAATAATCGTAGTGTGACAAATACAGCTGTGATATGTACAGTGAATAATCGTAGTGTGACAAATACAGCTGTGATATGTACGGTGAATAATCGTAGTGTGACAAATACAGCTGTGATATGTACGGTGAATAATCGTAGTGTGACAAATACAACTGTGATATGTACGGTGAATAATCGTAGTGTGACAAATACAGCTGTGATATGTACGGTGAATAATCGTAGTGTGACAAATACAGCTGTGATATGTACGGTGAATAATCGTAGTGTGACAAATACAGCTGTGATATGTACGGTGAATAATCATAGTGTGACAAATACAGCTGTGATATGTACGGTGAATAATCGTAGTGTGACAAATACAGCTGTGATATGTATGGTGAATAATCGTAGTGTGACAAATACAGCTGTGATATGTACGGTGAATAATCGTAGTGTGACAAATACAGCTGTGATATGTACAGTGAATAATCGTAGTGTGACAAATACAGCTGTGATATGTACGGTGAATAATCGTAGTGTGACAAATACAGCTGTGATATGTACGGTGAATAATCGTAGTGTGACAAATACAGCTGTGATATGTACGGTGAGTAATCGTAGTGTGACAAATACAGCTGTGATATGTACGGTGAATAATCGTAGTGTGACAAATACAACTGTGATATGTACGGTGAATAATCGTAGTGTGACAAATACAGCTGTGATATGTACGGTGAATAATCGTAGTGTGACAAATACAACTGTGATATGTACGGTGAATAATCGTAGTGTGACAAATACAACTGTGATATGTACAGTGAATAATCGTAGTGTGACAAATACAGCTGTGATATGTACGGTGAATAATCGTAGTGTTACAAATACAGCTGTGATATGTACGGTGAATAATCGTAGTGTGACAAATACAACTGTGATATGTACGGTGAATAATCGTAGTGTGACAAATACAGCTGTGATATGTACAGTGAATAATCGTAGTGTGACAAATACAGCTGTGATATGTACAGTGAATAATCGTAGTGTGACAAATGCAGCTGTGATATGTATGGTGAATAATCGTAGTGTTACAAATACAGCTGTGATATGTACGGTGAATAATCGTAGTGTGACAAATACAGCTGTGATATGTACGGTGAATAATCGTAGTGTGACAAATGCAGCTGTGATATGTACGGTGAATAATCGTAGTGTGACAAATACAGCTGTGATATGTACGGTGAATAATCGTAGTGTGACAAATACAGCTGTGATATGTACGGTGAATAATTGTAGTGTGACAAATACAGCTGTGATATGTACGGTGAATAATCGTAGTGTGACAAATGCAGCTGTGATATGTATGGTGAATAATCGTAGTGTGACAAATACAGCTGTGATATGTACGGTGAATAATCGTAGTGTGACAAATACAGCTGTGATATGTACGGTGAATAATCGTAGTGTGACAAATACAGCTGTGATATGTACGGTGAATAATCGTAGTGTGACAAATACAGCTGTGATGTTGTCATATTAATTACAAAAACACAATGACAGAACCCCAGTATAAGCAAAAACACAGTACGTATAATGAAAGAGATGCAGACAGCAAGTTCAAAATGAAAGACAAAGTCATTCTCATTAAAACAAGGAGAAAAGAAAGGGAGTACAACGGGATTGCATGAATGAAGAAAATGAATGATGTATGGTTCCAGATACCCATGCCCCATGAGGCTGCTACTACCCTCTCTATGTCCGTCTCCATCACCTTAATCGTCCCTCCCTACCTGCTTGTTATTGCTCTTCAGGAGTTGTAGCACCTGCTTCTAGCCACCCTGTTACTAGCAGGTATTAAGGCAGCAGTGAATGGTTTGTGCAGTTAAAAAACAGGTGACCTATGGTGACCTTCAGTGATTTATACTTCAAATACTGCGCCAACATGGCAGTGTGAATCACAAGCCAAGCGTTTTCAGCAGCACTTATAGCATATAGCTCACATAACAGGGAACATGTCACACCATTTTCCACAAGTGTAGTTTTCTCCTTTATCTACTGCTGTGTCACTTCAGAGGAGGTAACACATACGTTAAGGGGGTATAGGAGGTGTCCAATTGTTTTAGCTCTAAAGACATGAATCCAACATTGCGTTACACCAAACATGCCTGAAGGTAGAAGAACACAATTATCTGCTTTCTCCAACTCTCCTGTGCCCTCTTAAATACCTACATGGCTTCCCTCTTCACCTCCCATACTAACGATCCACTTCCATGGGCCCACAACCCTCTCCATTAAAAAGTGCTTTCATAGATTCAGGAAATAGGTTGTCCCTACAACCTACTGTATTTTCTGCTTAGGGTGACTGCTTCACATCTCCCTGACATGATCTTATGCATCCCATGTCCTTTCTAATGTCTAGAAAGATGACCTCTACCTCCAATGTGCAGAAAGATGACCTCCACCTCCAATATCTAGAAAGATGACCTCCACCTCCATCAGTCTTTTGTTAAAGGCCTCTCCTCTCCTTCCTTCTTTTCCTTTCTGGTGTCTTTCTTTTGGCCTTTTTCCATTAGTAGGATGTCCCTCTCTATAACCTACAGGAGTCAGAGCCATAACTCTCTCATCTACTGCCCACTGCTGTTCCCCATTCTGCCCCCCACCCCTCAACTCTAATTACCTTTGTGCTTATTTAAGGTAAGCAGTGTTGACCCAGGGATATCCCTCTCTTTAACCTACAGGAGTCAGAGCCATAACTGTCTCATCTACTGCCCACTGCTCTTCCCCATTCTGCCCCCCCACCCCTCAACTCTAATTACCTTTGTACTTATTTAAGGTAAGCAGTGTTGACCCAGAAGCACATTTCCACCACAAGTTGTTACAGAATGAAGTTTCAAAAGACTAATATACAAGTAAGTAATTATATGAACATGGAGAAAATAACAACATGCATAGGACAATACAATATATAATCAAGCAAAATAGCAAACGTAAACAAAAGCAGTCAATCCCTGCAAGACCAGTGGGTCATTACCAGGTAAGGGAAGACACAGGTGCATGTGTTGGACAGTGTGTATGTATGTTCAAGAGGACATATAAGTTGATGTACTTATTAAAGAGTATATTTAATTAATTCTGGTTTATTAAGAAAACTGCATATTTAGTAAGTGTGTTTATGATACCTGCAAAATAGTAAAAATAAGTAAAGTCAGTTGTCTTTTCATTTATATGGAGATCAAGATTAAAGCCAGTGAAAACAGGGGTGTTATATGTCAACGAAGTGGAAGGAGGGTTAGGATTAGTTAAGCCAATTGTATGTGCAGCATTACTGATTTTATATGAGGTACTGACATGGTTAAAACAGGTAGTAGATCTTTGATAAGCAGAAAAGTACAATGCATTATGGGAAAGGATAAGTACATGGATAAAATGTAAGGATGTTTGAATGAGGAAGTGAAAGAGTATCAAGACAAGACTGTATTGTGGGAAATAAATGTAAACAATAGAGAAAACCAGGAAAGACTTGTACGTAAATATAATGAATAACTAAAACCAGGAAAGACTTGTACGTAAATATAATGAATAACTAAAACCAGGAAAGACTTGTACGTAAATATAATGAATAACTAAAACCAGGAAAGACTTGTACGTAAATATAATGAATAACTAAAACCAGGAAAGACTTGTACGTAAATATAATGAATAACTATTATTGTATTTATGAAGCAGTGAGAGAACGAGGAAAGGAAAACCATAAAAGTGAGACTTGGATGGTGTAAAAAGTATTATGAATGTAGAGATGTTTTGTGGAGATTATCAATAAAGAGGTTAAAAGCCAATATGTTATATAAAATACAAGAAAGAGTATGTAATTATTGCAGTGAAACTGAAATTGTAAAACATGTTTTATGTTGTAAAAGCATAAAGGAACTGTGGGAAATGTATGTGAAAATAAGATTGTGGAAGGGATTAAAGGAATAAAAGATATAAATACGGATACGATAAAATATGAGTACTATGGTAACACAGGACAAAAACATCCCAAGAAAATTGATAAAAAGATGTTTTATATTATGTGGACTATATGGAATGAAAGACTGAAGCAGATTACATTTAATGAAAATGGCTATTATCGGGAATATTGAAAAATATACGATTTTGGTTATGGATGAAAGTGTAGGGGGAGATAATGAATGTTAATTAAAAAAAAATTAGAAGTTATCAAAAATGTAGTTAGATAGTAAAGTGTATGTGTTAAAAATGTATATAATTGTAAATAACGTATAATATGAAAATATTGTATATATGATTTGGGGGTTCAGTAATAAAGAACCCCTACACTTTGCGATAAGTGCTGTTGGATCTTTAACATCCACCTGAGCTGCCACCAACTCAGGCAGATGGGGTCCCTGTTTAAAGTCTCATTCAAAAGATGGAGCACCCAAGAGTGCAGCACCCCACACCCCACTTATAGTCCACTGCACTGTCAGTATTAGAAAATGAATCTAAGTACCTGGTGTGGGAATAGAACCCACAGCCTTCTGCAGTAAAGGTGAGTGTATTACCTGTTGAGTTACTAAAGCAACAAACAAACATGTTAGTTTGCAGCCTCCTCCAATTAGAACAGTACTGATGAAGACAAAAGCTGTAGCAAGCAAATGCAGCAGCGGCACTAACCCTTAATACTTTATTTCTGATTTGCTAAAATAACACCAATAGAAATAATTTAGATATGAATGCTTTGAGCAACTTATTTCATCAAGAATTCAGGACAAAGCCAAAAATAATGGGGGGAGGGTAAAATCAGGAACAATTTTAAATATTATTCTAATTCACGCAAAAAGTATCAGAATGAAAAGTATTGCATTAATGTACATTTTTTTAATAAAAATAAGTATAAAACTCTGACTAACTGTAATCATGGCTGACTTACCAGAAGGCCAAAAACATTCTGAGGCATAGGACAAACATTGGGAGTAAAATCAGGGACATTGTGCAAAAATAGGGACAGTTGAGAGTTATGTGGAGCACTCAAAAGGGAATGTCTGATCACAATAACCCTTTCCAGGATTTGAATACTTTGTTTGTTTGTTTGTTTGTTTGCTTGCTTGTTTGTTTGTTTGTTTGTTTGTTTGTTTGTACTGGATTTTAAATGATGCAGTCATAATATTCTGAATGTTTTTATAACTGTCTATGAACAAGTGTCAGCAGAAAAATTAAAGTATTTGTAGTTTTAAAGGCTGAGATAATTAAAACTACATATCCCTGCATTATTAAGCTACAGCTTCTTCCTTTTTGGACAGTGTAGTATAGTTTGACATAGGTTCATAGGTTCATAGGTAAATACTAGGCTATCTGCCCGAGGGCATCTATAAGCTTAGCCAGAATGTGTTGGCTTTCGCCGCCCCCTTAGATTAGTTCCCAGTGCCTCTGTCCAGCAGAGCCATTAATTCCCTGTGCCTCTGTCTAGCAGAGCCACTGCAGTGATCCCCGGGGTAAATTTTCTGTTTCCCATCCACTCATCAAGGTTTCTCTTAAAGAGTGTTAGTGAGGGACTCTGCCTAATGTAGATTGGAATCCTGTTCCAAAGCATGGGGAGTCTCTGGGACAGGAATCTATCCCTCCAGCAAGTCCTATTTATCGTTGTGGTGAGGTTTAGATCTCTAGACCTTGTGGCTCTCGGGGATATGTTTTTTTTAGGTGGAGCATGTCCATCAATTCTGGGTTGGACATGGCTTCATATGTCAGGCAGAGATCACCTCTGATTAAGCGGTATGCAACTGAGTACAGCTGGAGTTTCTTCAATCGGGCTGCATAGGGCATCTGTTTGAGGCCAGTAATCCTCTTGGTGAGGTACTTCTGTGGTCTTTCAAGCTGTTACAGGTGTCTTGTAAGGTACATCCCAAATGGGGCGTTGTACTCTATGATGGGTCTGATGAGTGATGAGTAGAGAGGCACAGTAACCACATTACCATAACATCCATAGTACCAACAAGCAAAAGAACTATAGTAACTGCAGCCATCATCAACATTTCGTCTTCAAAATATGGAACACTACACTACCTCCATATTTCTTTCATAGACTTAGAAAGTTGATAGAATAACAACTTTTCCATTATCAAGCATTTTCTGAAGGATACAAAATCTGAAACTCACGTGACTCATATTTAGTGACAGAAGCCATACATTTTACAATGAACAGAGCAATATACCTCTCAAGTTCTTTGCTTAAGAATTCTAGACAAAAATAAAAATGACAAGGAAGAAAAAGGGGCAATTTGTTAAATATTTTAAGTATTTGTCAACCAGGTAAATGCAATGGGCAAAGTGTCGTTTATCAGGGGTAACAGAGAAGCAGTGTCTGGTTAAGTGACTTACTCAAAGTCGTAAAGTAGACAAATGGAGGTGAAAGAATTCAAACCCTGTATCTTTGACAACAGGAAACAGTTCATTAACACAAGTGCTAGAAATCTCCAAATCACTTAAAATGTTAACAGAACAATGTGTTTCATTAACATGCATTCTCTGATCAATAAAAACTATGAAACTGTAATGACTAGTGCTAAAGACTTTAGGCAATCCGCAGTGATTTATCAGAAAAAGAAGCTTTATTTTATTTTAGCTTTGTTGATTAGGTTAGCCCCACTTGGCTAGTAGCCTCTTTTAAGGAGTGACACGAGGTGGTATTTATACCACTAAAGGAAATTTGATCAGACATCAGGAAACGTCCACTACTCTTTTTTATAGGTGACATGAGATTGTTTTCAACCTGAGATACCAGCATCTCAAGCAGATAAGACCTCTGTATAACATCTCATCCGAAGGACAGCACACTCAGATGTGCAGCAGCCTCTTATACTATCCTGAGGGTCAGCAATCCATCTGACAGATATGGGAATAGAACCCAGAGCATTCTGCATCAAAGGTAAGGGTGCTATGTTGCACCACTGACACTAACTATATCAATGAGAAACATATGAGGTGAAATCAGCTATGTTTTGCATAATCAGTGACACATAATATGGGTAAAATACTCTAATTCACTTAAAATTTAATAGAACGCTTTTTCCACCAACATGCATTTGCTGAACATTTGAACTAGAAAAACTATAACACTCTACAGACTATAAATCTTAAAGATTTTAACCCTCAGTGATTATCAGAAAATAAAAGTACAAGTAAAGGTCTGTCAGTTACTGCAGACGATTAAGGTTTTAAACTCCTGGTGAGCTGCTTGCTGTAGCCAAGGGGAGCAGAAAAAGTCTGTTTTAAAAACAGTAGCCACATGTGCACCCAAGCTAGTTGTGATGAAGAGGAAAGGTGTCAAAGCAAATGTATCTGTATAATAGATAGCAGAAACAAAAGGCAGAAAGGGATTTCAGTAACTGCACCTGCACAACAGAATGCTCAGGTTTAGAGGAGGGGAATGGTCAGTAACTGAAGGTGAACAACAGAATGCTCAAGTATATGCTGTGGTAGTGGTCAGTAACTGAAGGTGAACAACAGAATGCTCAAGTATAGGGTATGGTAGTGGTCAGTAACTGAAGGTGAACAACAGAATGCTCAAGTATAGGGTATGGTAGTGGTCAGTAACTGAAGGTGCACGACAGAATGCTCAAGTATAGGGTATGGTAGTGGTCAGTAACTGAAGGTGCACAACAGAATGCTCAAGTATAGGGTATGGTAGTGGTCAGTAACTGAAGGTGCACGACAGAATGCTCAAGTATAGGGTATGGTAGTGGTCAGTAACTGAAGGTGCACAACAGAATGCTCAAGTATATGCTGTGGTAGTGGTCAGTAACTGAAGGCGCACAACAGAATGCCCAAGTATAGGATATGGTAGTGGTCAGTAACTGAAGCTGCATAACAGAATTGTCTGCTATAGTGGAAGGGAGTAGTCAATAACTGCAGATGAACAAAATATGGTGTAGGTGGAGGGGACATGGAAGCCATTTAGTAAGAGTACTGCATAAGAAATGGCCCAGGTGGGCAAAGGATAACAAAAGGAGAAGATTTGGCCAGTAAGTAGCACTGCACAAAAAAAGCTGTTTCAAGGTGACTGCTAGGGGAAAAGATGGTTAATAATCAGCTGCCTCCATGGCTTACAGGTTTTGGCTCAAACTATACCCAAGGTGAGCAGGGTTTGACTAGCAACCTTCCATTAGTGTTTGTGTCTGCTCCTGTAGTTAAATAAATGAGATTAGCAAAATGATAAACAATGAAAAAAACCCAACTGAAGACAGCAATTGTGCAGTGCATCATAAGTGGGGAGCTCAAGTCCCAGCAGTGCATCATAAGTGGGGAGCTCAAGACCCAACAGTGCATCATAAATGAGGAGCTCAAGTCCCAGCAGTGTATCATAAGTGGGGAGCTCAGGTCCCAGTAGTGCATCATAAGTAGGGAGCTCAGGTCCCAACAGGGCATCATAAGTGGGGAGCTCAGGTCCCAGCAGTGCATCATAAGAGGGGAGCTCAAGTCCCAGCAGTGTATCATAAGTGGGGAGCTCAGGTCCCAGTAGTGCATCATAAGTAGGGAGCTCAGGTCCCAACAGTGCATCATAAGTGGGGAGCTCAAGTCCCAGCAGTGCATCATAAGTGGGGAGCTCAGGTCCCAGCAGTGCATCATAAGTGGGGAGCTCATGACCCAGCAGTGCATCATAAGTGGGGAGCTCAGGTCCCAGCAGTGCATCATAAGTGGGGAGCTCAGGTCCCAGCAGTGCATCATAAGTGGGGAGCTCAGGTCCCAGCAGTGCATCATAAGTGGGGAGCTCAGGTCTCAGCAGTGCATCATAAGTGGGGAGCTCAGTTCCCAGCAGTGCATCATAAGTGGGGAGCTCAGGTCTCAGCAATGCATCATAAGTGGGGAGCTCAGGTCCCAGCAGTGCATCATAAGTGGGGAGCTCAAGTCCCAGCAGTGCATCATAAGTGGGAAGCTCAGGTCCCAGCAGTGCATCATAAGTGGGGAGCTCAGGTCCCAGCAGTGCATCATAAGTGGGGAGCTCAAGTCTCAGCAGTGCATCATAAATGAGGAGCTCAAGTCCCAGCAGTGTATCACAGGTCCCAGCAGTGCATCATAAGTGGGGAGCTCAAGTCCCAGCAGTGCATCATAAGTGGGGAGCTCAGGTCCCAACAGTGCATCATAAGTGGGGAGCTCAGGTCCCAGCAGTGCATCATAAGTGGGGAGCTCAAGTCTCAGCAGTGCATCATAAATGAGGAGCTCAAGTCCCAGCAGTGTATCATAAGTGGGGAGCTCAGGTCCCAGTAGTGCATCATAAGTAGGGAGCTCAGGTCCCAACAGTGCATCATAAGTGGGGAGCTCAGGTCCCAGCAGTGCATCATAAGAGGGGAGCTCAAGTCCCAGCAGTGTATCATAAGTGGGGAGCTCAGGTCCCAGTAGTGCATCATAAGTAGGGAGCTCAGGTCCCAACAGTGCATCATAAGTGGGGAGCTCAAGTCCCAGCAGTGCATCATAAGTGGGGAGCTCAGGTCCCAGCAGTGCATCATAAGTAGGGAGCTCAGGTCCCAGCAGTGCATCATACGTGGGGAGCTCAGGTCCCAGCAGTGCATCATAAGTGGGGAGCTCAGGTCCCAGAAGTGCATCATAAGTGGGGAGCTCAGGTCCCAGCAGTGCATCATAAGTGGGGAGCTCAGGTCTCAGCAGTGCATCATAAGTGGGGAGCTCAGGTCCCAGCAGTGCATCATAAGTGGGGAGCTCAGGTCTCAGCAATGCATCATAAGTGGGGAGCTCAGGTCCCAGCAGTGCATCATAAGTGGGGAGCTCAAGCCTCAGCAGTGCATCATAAGTGGGGAGCTCAGGTCCCAGCAGTGCATCATAAGTGGGGAGCTCAGGTCCCAGCAGTGCATCATAAGTGGGGAGCTCAAGTCCCAGCAGTGCATCATAAGTGGGGAGCTCAGGTCCCAGCAGTGCATCATAAGTGGGGAGCTCAGGTACCAGCAGTGCATCATAAGTGGGGAGCTCAAGTCTCAGCAGTGCATCATAAGTGGGGAGCTCAGGTCCCAGCAGTGCATCATAAGTGGAGAGCTCAGGTCCCAGCAGTGCATCATAAGTGGGGAGCTCAGGTCTCAGCAGTGCATCATAAGTGGGGAGCTCAGGTCCCAGCAGTGCATCATAAGTGGGGAGCTCAAGTCCCAGCAGTGCATCATAAGTGGGGAGCTCAGGTCCCAGCAGTGCATCATAAGTGGGGAGCTCATGACCCAGCAGTGCATCATAAGTGGGGAGCTCAGGTCCCAGCAGTGCATCATAAGTGGGGAGCTCAAGACCCAGCAGTGTATCATAAGTGGGGAGCTCAGGTCCCAGCAGTGCATCATAAATGAGGAGCTCAAGTCCCAGCAGTGTATCATAAGTGGGGAGCTCAGGTCCCAGCAGTGCATCACAAATGGGGAGCTCAAGTCCCAGCAGTGTATCTTAAGTGGGGAGCTCAGGTCTCAGCAGTGCATCATAAGTGGGGAGCTCAAGTCTCAGCAGTGCATCATAAGTGGGGAGCTCAGGTCTCAGCAGTGCATCATAAGTGGGGAGCTCAGGTCCCAGCAGTGCATCATAAGTGGGGAGCTGAAGTCTCAGCAGTGCATCATAAGTGGGGAACTCAGGTCCCAGCAGTGCATCATAAGTGGGGAGCTCAGGTCCCAGCAGTGCATGATAAGTAGGGAGCTCAAGTCCCAGCAGTGCATCATAAGTGGGGAGCTCAGGTCCCAGCAGTGCATCATAAGTGGGGAGCTCAGGTCCCAGCAGTGCATCATAAGTGGGGGGCTCAGGTCCCAGCAGTGCATCATAAATAGGGAGCCCAAGTTTCAGCAGTGCATCATAAGTGGGGAGCTCAAGTCCCAGCAGTGCATCATAAGTGGGGAGCTCAGGTCTCAGCAGTGCATCATAAGTGGGGAGCTCAGGTCTCAGCAGTGCATCATAAGTGGGGAGCTCAGGTCCCAGCAGTGCATCATCAGTGGGGATCTCAAGTCCCAGCAGTGCATCATAAGTGGGGAGCTCAGGTCCCAGCAGTGCATCATAAGTAGGGAGCTCAAGTTTCATCAGTGCATCATAAGTGGGGAGCTGAGGTCCCAGCAGTGCATCATAAATGGGGAGCTCAGGTCCCAGCAGTGCATCATAAATGAGAAGCTCAGGTCCCAGCAGTGCATCATAAGTGGGGAGCTCAGGTCCCAGCAGTGCATCATAAGTGGGGAGCTCAGGTTCCAGTAGTGCATCATAAGTGGGGAGCTCAGGTCCCAGCAGTGCATCATAAGTGGGGAGCTCAGGTCCCAGCAGTGCATCATAAGTGGGGATCTCAGGTCCCAGCAGTGCATCATAAGTGGGGAGCTCAGGTCCCAGCAGTGCATCATAAGTGGGGAGCTCAGGTCCCAGCAGTGCATCATAAGTAGGGAGCTCAAGTCCCAGCAGTGCATTGTAAGTGGGGAGCTGAAGTCCCAGCAGTGCATCATAAGTGGGGAGCTCAGGTCCCAGCAGTGCATCATAAGTGGGAAGCTCAGGTCCCAGCAGTGCATCATAAGTGGGGAGCTCAAGTCTCAGCAGTGCATCATAAGTGGGGAGCTCAGGTCCCAGCAGTGCATCATAAGTGGAGAGCTCAGGTCCCAGCAGTGCATCATAAGTGGGGAGCTCAGGTCTCAGCAGTGCATCATAAGTGGGGAGCTCAGGTCCCAGCAGTGCATCATAAGTGGGGAGCTCAAGTCCCAGCAGTGCATCATAAGTGGGGAGCTCAGGTCCCAGCAGTGCATCATAAGTGGGGAGCTCATGACCCAGCAGTGCATCATAAGTGGGGAGCTCAGGTCCCAGCAGTGCATCATAAGTGGGGAGCTCAAGACCCAGCAGTGTATCATAAGTGGGGAGCTCAGGTCCCAGCAGTGCATCATAAATGAGGAGCTCAAGTCCCAGCAGTGTATCATAAGTGGGGAGCTCAGGTCCCAGCAGTGCATCACAAATGGGGAGCTCAAGTCCCAGCAGTGTATCATAAGTGGGGAGCTCAGGTCTCAGCAGTGCATCATAAGTGGGGAGCTCAAGTCTCAGCAGTGCATCATAAGTGGGGAGCTCAGGTCTCAGCAGTGCATCATAAGTGGGGAGCTCAGGTCCCAGCAGTGCATCATAAGTGGGGAGCTGAAGTCTCAGCAGTGCATCATAAGTGGGGAACTCAGGTCCCAGCAGTGCATCATAAGTGGGGAGCTCAGGTCCCAGCAGTGCATGATAAGTAGGGAGCTCAAGTCCCAGCAGTGCATCATAAGTGGGGAGCTCAGGTCCCAGCAGTGCATCATAAGTGGGGAGCTCAGGTCCCAGCAGTGCATCATAAGTGGGGGGCTCAGGTCCCAGCAGTGCATCATAAATAGGGAGCCCAAGTTTCAGCAGTGCATCATAAGTGGGGAGCTCAAGTCCCAGCAGTGCATCATAAGTGGGGAGCTCAGGTCTCAGCAGTGCATCATAAGTGGGGAGCTCAGGTCTCAGCAGTGCATCATAAGTGGGGAGCTCAGGTCCCAGCAGTGCATCATCAGTGGGGATCTCAAGTCCCAGCAGTGCATCATAAGTGGGGAGCTCAGGTCCCAGCAGTGCATCATAAGTAGGGAGCTCAAGTTTCATCAGTGCATCATAAGTGGGGAGCTGAGGTCCCAGCAGTGCATCATAAATGGGGAGCTCAGGTCCCAGCAGTGCATCATAAATGAGAAGCTCAGGTCCCAGCAGTGCATCATAAGTGGGGAGCTCAGGTCCCAGCAGTGCATCATAAGTGGGGAGCTCAGGTTCCAGTAGTGCATCATAAGTGGGGAGCTCAGGTCCCAGCAGTGCATCATAAGTGGGGAGCTCAGGTCCCAGCAGTGCATCATAAGTGGGGATCTCAGGTCCCAGCAGTGCATCATAAGTGGGGAGCTCAGGTCCCAGCAGTGCATCATAAGTGGGGAGCTCAGGTCCCAGCAGTGCATCATAAGTAGGGAGCTCAAGTCCCAGCAGTGCATTGTAAGTGGGGAGCTGAAGTCCCAGCAGTGCATCATAAGTGGGGAGCTCAGGTCCCAGCAGTGCATCATAAGTGGGAAGCTCAGGTCCCAGCAGTGCATCTTAAGTGGGGAGCTCAGGTCCCAGCAGTGCATCATAAGTGGGAAGCTCAGGTCCCAGCAGTGCATCTTAAGTGGGGAGCTCAGGTCCCAGTAGTGCATCATAAGTGGGGAGCTCAGGTCCCAGCAGTGCATCATAAGTGGGGAGCTCAGGTCCAAGCAGTGCATCATAAGTGGGGAGCTCATGACCCAGCAGTGCATCATAAGTGGGGAGCTCAGGTCCCAGCAGTGCATCATAAGTGGGGAGCTCAAGACCCAGCAGTGTATCATAACTGGGGAGCTCAGGTCCCAGCAGTGGATCATAAGTGAGTCCCAAGTGTTTGAAAACCACAGTCTCAAAGATAAGGTCTCGAGTGCTTGCAGATCAGGTAGGCTGCTACTCTCACTCAAACTTGAATGTGTTTGGGCAAGCAGCTGTGGAGAGGGAGTGGGAGGATGATGTTAGGTGTAGGGAGTGAGAGGGCATTTTCAGGCTTAGGGATATGAAGTTTTAGGGTTGGAGTTTAGGTTAGGGTAGGGTTATACAGTTGTATAAGGCTGAGTGTGGAAAGGGCTACATACAAGCAGGAGATTGAGTTAGCAGAAGTTTGACTCGAGCACTCTTTTTCTAACAAGTAGAAGTGAGCAGCTGTGTTCTGAGCATCCAGAAGACTCTTACAGGTGTTTTGTTTTGCAAAGTTTAATGAGAGGGGCATGACTTGTCATGGTACAAAACAGAAAGTTTGCCAGCATCTGCAAATTATATGTTATTTACTTAATGTGTTACCAAGGGACAGCTGTAGTCTGCAGTAGTTAGATGGGGACATTAATAGAAAATGCATTGCTAGAAATAAATATCTGCTCATAGCTGTAATAAATTTCAGCAGTCATGATTTAAGGTAGTCACATATTATTGACTTTCTCTGGAAATGAGCTATAACAGGACACAAGCTTGAGCTAATCTACAGCGCTGATAAAGTGCCGTTGTCTGTCTGTCTCATTTTCTCTCTATCTCTGCTTGTCTGTCATTCTGTCTTCACCTCACTCACTCATCTTGCATTCGTTTCTACTTTCATCTTTATCTAGGTAGCAAACTGAATGAATGGAACTGCCATTTATTTAGACACAGAGGAACTGTAGTAGGTTAATACCCCATCACCAAAATAGGATTTCTTACAAATCGGCTGCTAGTGTAAATATTTATCGGCTAAACCTAAGTTGAAAGACTCTGTGCATCTAAACCTCCTAGGATGGCAGAGACACATGAAAGCCCAGAGGAAAAGGCTCAGAAGGACAAGTCCTGAAATACTGATGTGTTATACGAGGGCTACCTCCTGGAACCATGGGCCAAGCTAAATTACTTGGTAAGAATGTGGACTGATGACCATATTGGAGATATAAAAATACTTTGTTTCTAGACAACCAAGTGTTCCTTTGGTTTCTGATGTTCTGCAGCCTTGGACTTAAATAAATAATTAAATGGTTGCGGCGGCACAACACACACATACACACGTGTGTGTGTTGTGTATTTTACCAGTGTTGTTAGAGAGCATTTCCAAAATGTTAATACTATAAGGGTTGCAATATAAAGTGGTCAGGCGACTCAATGTAATTCTAAAACATGTATTTATTTATTTATTTATTTATTTATTTATTGCATTTGTTTACCTAGAAAGTCTGACTGGGTAAAAAACTATTCCTTTTCAGAGAAGGCCAGTGGAGAAAAACTCTAGAAAAATTCCAACATTACATTAAAAAATACTAAGAGAGGTATGCAGGAATCAGCACGTACAGAAAGTGTAAATGCTCTGACAAACGTTACATAAAGGAGATGAGTAAGAGAGGTACTGAAGTAATTAAGAAATAAGCAACACTGAAAGAAAAAAATCACTAATTAATGGCAGCATCATGTGAGGTAGCAACACTAGCCGCTGCACCTGGCGTCATGGAATGACCTATGAAACATATTTGGAAAAGAATCTGACAGAAGGAGAGAAAGGGAGGAAACAGAGGATTGGTATTAATAAGTGAGACACAGAGAACATTTTAGGATGGGAGGAGCAAGAAGAGAGAGTCAGAGGAGATTCTGCAGCAATAAATAAGGACAGTGCTTGGATAGAACAGGAAAAAATAAACGATCAGGACAGTTATCCTCCAGGAGTTGTCCATGTCCAGAGCCAGGCACCTTATAGGTACTCTATTGTTTATGCCTTAAAAGAGTTGGTGTTTGCTGTATTTTTCAGAGTGACAGGAAATGAGTTCCAAATTTTGGCCTGGAAGGAGGAATACAGAGTCCCCAGCTGAGTTTGTTAACATTTGTAACAGTCAATAACATTTTGTCAGTGGATGTCAGTTTACTTGGGTTATAAAGTTAGAGAATACATTTAGACTATAATATATGTTTGGATAACAGAGGAGTTGGAGGAAAATGAGTAGATGGGAAAGGGTAAAGTAGTGCCTTAGCTCTAATCACTTACGTTTTATATTTTTTAAGGCCAGACAGTGATGAGTCCTATAATGAATACTCACAGCACATTTTGGCACTTCACTACAGTGCTGTTCCACTAGTGAGCTAAGTGTTGTTCCACTAGTGATCTGAGTGCTGTTCCACTAGTGAGCTGAGTGCTGTTCCACTAGTGAGCTGAGTGCTGTTCCACTAGTGAGCTGAGTACTGTTCCACTAGTGAGCTAAGTGTTGTTCCACTAGTGATCTGAGTGCTGTTCCACTAGTGAGCTGAGTACTGTTCCACTAGTGAGCTGAGTACTGTTCCACTAGTGAGCTGAGTGCTGTTCCACTAGTGAGCTGAGTGCTGTTCCACTAGTGAGCTGAGTGCTGTTCCACTAGTGAGCTGAGTACTGTTCCACTAGTGAGCTAAGTGTTGTTCCACTAGTGATCTGAGTGCTGTTCCACTAGTGAGCTGAGTGCTGTTCCACTAGTGAGCTGAGTACTGTTCCACTAGTGAGCTAAGTGTTGTTCCACTAGTGATCTGAGTACTGTTCCACTAGTGATCTGAGTACTGTTCCACTAGTGAGCTGAGTACTGTTCCACTAGTGAGCTGAGTACTGTTCCACTAGTGAGCTAAGTGTTGTTCCACTAGTGATCTGAGTGCTGTTCCACTAGTGATCTGAGTGCTGTTCCACTAGTGATCTGAGTACTGTTCCACTAGTGAGCTGAGTGCTGTTCCACTAGTGATCTGAGTGCTGTTCCACTAGTGATCTGAGTGCTGTTCCACTAGTGAGCTGAGTGCATTAAAGGTTAATCAAGATGGGAGCAGCATCAGGTGGTGCAGGGACGAGAAGGGATTGAGCAATACCTTTTCTGGCATTATGTGTTTGACTCTATAAAGTGCACCTACCTTTTGGTGAGCGTTTGACAAATTGTACTACTTAATGATTAAATTTAAACTTTTGTCAATAGTGATTCTTGGAAACTTAGTTTGACTTACTAATTCTATGTTGGTGTTGTCTGAGAAAGTAATTTTGATTGAAATTATTTTCAGGATCAGCTTTGTTTTATTTAGAGTTAAGGAGCAGCTGTGTATCAGACAGCCATGCCTCTCCAGTGGAGAAAGATAAATTAACGCACTTCACTCAGGAGTCTATGCTTTTAGCAGAATAGATGACTGTTGCATCATCTGTGCCCTATATGATACTAGCTTGCTTACAAGCCAGGTGGAGATTATTAATGAACAACAGGGAATCTAAAATGGATCCACGAGGGACAACCACTGTAATGGGTTGGAAAGAGGAGATATCATTTTGGCATTTCACCGCCTGCTGCCTATTAGAGAGGGAGCTGGAGAACCAAGATAGTGAAGTTTCATGTATTCCTAAGCAAGCTATTAGAGAGGGAGCTGGAGAACCAAGATAGTGAAGTTTCATGTTTCCTAAGCAAGCTATTAGAGAGGGAGCTGGAGAACCAAGATAGTAAAATTTCACGTATTCCTAACCAAGCTAGTTTTTGAAGCAATTTCTGGTGGGATACCATGTTGAAAGCTTTGGATAAATCTAGGAAAGTGCAGGAACTAAGATTCCAAAGTTTCAACTTTGGTTAACACATGTTATAAAATTAAGTAGTGCTGTATGTGTTCAATGAAAAGGATATAAACTGTACTGTGCAGGGGAAGGGAGGCAGTTGTCAGTGAGAAAGCTGAGGAGTTGAAACTGGATACATTTCTCCATGATTTTTGAAAGGAGACAGTATGGCTATAGACCTAAAGTTTGAGAGATCATTTGACTTTCTACCTTTATGGACAGGAAGAATGTAGCAGCTTTTCCATAGGGATGGGACATAACTTTCAGAGGGACTATATCAGAACACCGAAAGTTCACATTTTTAAATGTTCTTACATCGACCCCTAATCAGCAAATGCTGACAACATCGAACATTCAGAACAGCGAATTTTTTCCTAGGGAAAACATTTGCTGTTCCAAAACACATACACACAACACAAGCACACCAAACAAACAGCAATTCACACACATACACCCAAAATCTTACAGCTAACCCTACACTAAACTGTACAAACACCACTAACTATCCACTTACCTTAACCCAAACCCTAACCCTAAGGTCCGTCACTATCGGACTCTCACCTCACCCGCGTCCTAACCTTAACTCACCTAACCCACCCTAACCCTCATGTCCACACAATCGCACACATACCTCCCTTGCGCCCTAACCCTAACTCACCTAACCCACGCCCACTTGTACACTTACCTGAACCCGACCCATAACTTTCCACCACAGCCCTGAAAATAGCAAAACGACAGAAACAGACAACCAAATTCTTTCCCTAGGACAAAATTCGGTTATCTCTCGTTTCGTTATTTTCAGTGTTCGCTGAATAGGGGTCGATGTAAGAACATTCGAAAGTATGAACTTTCGGTGTTCTGATATAGACCCACTTTCAGAGATGGAGCAGTTGATTAGGATGGATAAAGGAAAAGCTGAGGCATCAGCAATACCAGATCGTATATTATCATGGGCAAGTGTGGTACGTTTTAGGGTTAGTAATATATATATATATATATATATATATATATATATATATATATATATATATTGGTTTTTTTTTTGATTATAGAAATTGAGGCTAGTTTGAGTTTTACTCTTTGGAACCTGTGTGTGTGCATGTGCTGAGGGTTTAAAGAGAGGTTACTGTTTGGATAAAGTGAGTATTGAATTTACTTGGGAAGCTATCAGTATATTTTGATGAAGTAGGTGTAGGTAGTGTTGGAGTACCACATTTTGACAGCTGCCTGATAGTAGTCTAAAAAGCTTTGGAGCTGTTATAATTTACTGCTCGTATATTAATACAGTTACTCTTTTTCATCAGTTTTGATTTGATGGTCAGCTATGGTTTTAACTTCCTTTCATTTTACCCAGGCTCTGTCTCTTTCTTTTATGAGCAGTTTAGTACTTTTTCAAACAGGGTTCTAGATTTGATTTAGTTCTTTTGACTGTTATTGGGGCTAGTTCATTTAGTATGTTAAGGAAAACTATCTTTAACAAGCCTACACCTTTATCAAGTGGAAGGGTTTGAGGACTCTCTGGATTTTAGTGCTGAATTGGTCCTGACTACAGGATGACAGATTATAAGGAATGTTGTACCAATGCCTTATTGTGCAGATGGGTAGGTGGTCACTTACGGTATCAGGTAAGGCATCTGTTGAGAGGATTTTCTTTGCAGCATTAAAAAGACTCCAATCTAAGATACAGGCTCTACCAGAGTTTTTGTTGTTCCTTGTGGTGGTTGAAATAAGCTGAGTGAAACCATATGGATCAATGACATAATAGAAGGACTGTTGTTATCAATAGTTCCTCAATTCAGGTCTTCTAAAATTATTATCTCAAGTCAGATGCTGTTTGATGCCTAAGAGAGAAGTTCTTAAGTAGTAAATGTGTTATTTCCTTCGGAAGGTAAGTGCCTGTAATGCTTTTGTGAACTTTAGTTTGCAAATGTGCTATACTTATTGAAGTGTGGACTGGCCTTATATGAGAACTAGAGAGGTTTAACATTTTCTTGTAGATAATGGTCACCCCACCACCTTTTTATCTAACGTTAAGGTGTGCTAGCCCTGCAGTAAGAGTTCTTCATTTGTTATTCCTTGCTTAAGCCAAGTTTCTCTGGTTACTAGTATATCTGGGGAGTGGTAAGCTTCACAGCCATTCACATCAGTAAGTTTGCTTCTTATACTTGTAAGGTTAACTGTGTAGAAGTGGAGACTATCTAGAATTGGGGGAATGACTGTTTTGTGATGTAGCAGGCTTGTTATTTTTGTTTAGTGGTCACAGGGCCTGGGTTAGGATGAATGCCACCACATTTTCAAGTAAAAATACAGCAGGGGGAATGTATGACGGTGTTTGAATTTCAGTCTTAGTTGACAGGAAGGCTTATGGATTTTGTTGCTGTAGGTGTAACACTTTATTTTAAAGACGTGGACAGAAGCAGAGGATAAAAGACTATGGGCTATTAATAATTGGAGATGTCTAGCGTTTGAGAGATTACTGGTGTATGGACACCTGAAAATAGAGGTAGATGTTGGTAAGATGTAAGGGAGCAGCAGTTGTGAGGGGTGATACAAACATGTAGAATAGAAACATTGCAGATGTGAAGTAATTAAGAATGAAACTGAAAGAAATGAGAGAATAGGAGGACTGAAGGTTAAGACTGAAATAAATCTACGTAAAATTAGGGAGTAGTTAGAAGGGATGATGTCAAGGTAAGATGAACAATTGTTAAAGCTAGGGAGTAGATTCAGGATAATAAGGGGTGGGTGTGTAAAGCAAAAATAGGCAGATCTAAAGCAAAAGTAGGCAGGTCTACTGCACTGAAGGGGGAGAGGAAGAGGGAGGTTTTGCTTAAGGTCTGGTTAGCTGGAATATTAGAGATGTGAGGAAAAGTAACTGAGGAATACGAAACCAAAAGAAAGCCAGCACAAACATGGGGAGAACATGCTAACTCTACCCAGTAACCAAATGTGTGAATTGAACCCTTAACACTACAGCTGTGAAACAGAGATTTCAGTCAGTGCTGGAATTGTATGTGGTTTAATCTCCTCACCACTAAGGGTTAATTCCCTATAGAAACTGGGACAACTATTGCTAAGAGCTTATTTTATATAAATGTTGCCACTACAAAATGATGTTTCATTTTATTATCAGAATTAAAACTTAAACACTGCAAAATGTCAGTTATTTCCTGTCATATTACTAGGCTTCACTTGCAGTACCATGGTTCTCTTCAACTTTACTGTAAAGTCCTTTTGTTTTAGTAAAATGTTTGTGGTTTGTATGGTTCAGAATATGTTGTTTCCCAAAACAGTAGCGCCCTTTGAAAAATCATGGCAAAGAGTTACTCTCAGTAGTGTTTTGTTGGGTGCTACATTAGCAGCAAAGATGATTTTAAATATTTTTGTAACACTAGCAATTTTGTTTTCATTGGTTGCTTTTGAATTTATTTTTCATGGAAACATTGTTTTATCTTGAATTTAAACAAGGTGCTTTAATTTCAAGTTTTTGCTTTTGAAATGTTACGGTTGGTTGTTATGTATTGCAATTTAATTTTATACCACATGATGGCAGTGTTACATTTGATATTTAAGGAAGACAAATTTGGGAGGTTTTTCACTGATGAAGTTCACATTGCTCTGTGGTGGATGAACACTCTTAGGAATTAAAATATATTTTGTACATAAATGAAATAATAAAAAAGTTCAGGAGTAACCATAGGCTGAGGAAGTATATCCACATATAAAGGCAGCAGTCAAATCACGGAAAGCAGCGGTAGTTAGTAACCCACACACTTGATGTAATAAAACGAGAATGTATTTATTTAATACAAGTATGTAAGTGCTTTCACAAATTGGCCTTCATCAGACCTTCAAACAGTACAACTCATTTAATTTTCAATATATAGACAATAAAATAATGACATCACTTCCTATAGTAATCAACCCTTAAAGATGTACAAGTAATATAAAATATGTCATACAATCTTCAAACATAATTAAAACACATTATAAATGCAACTCATATACAGCTATAAAAGTATAAAATGTATAAAATATAAACCCTTTTATAAAAATGTTATTAATGTAAAGATATAATCAATTAATTATGTCTCCTATTCTTAAGGATGGGCTTAATTGGAATTCTATCATTTAGACCGGGTTTATGGTCTGCCTTTAACCTTATAATCCATTCCATCCATCCTTTCTGTACAATTACGTACATCTCCTCCTCTAATGGTAGGATAATTAATCTGTACAACTTGAAATTTAAAATGATGTTCATCTGATGTATGTATAACATGTTTAGAAAGAGCAATGCATACAGACCGTATGCGTATGTGTACATATGTTCCCTAATTCTCTCCTGTAATTTTCTATCTGTCTGACCTACATAAAACGCCATGCATGCTACACATCTGACTAGATAAATGACATGTGATGTGGTACAAGTAGCATGAACATGAAACTTAAAAGTCTGCAAACTAATGGGATGGAAAAATGGAAACCTACAATAATTACAATTATTGCAAGGAAATGTACCCACATTCATATTATTAATGCTGCTATCAACAGATTCCTTAGGATAGCAAAGTAACCTATTACTAAATAGAGCCCACATGGAACTTAGTGGATTGTACAGGTTAACAGTTATGTATAAAAACTGTTTTGCGATTTCATTGAGAGGTTGAGAGTATTCTGGTTAAGGAGAGTATCATACAGTGAATACAAAGTGTTAAACTTGTGATGAGTGTGTGCAGGGCCAGGATTAGTTAAGATGCAGGTTTAACTTATTCTTATAAATGAATCGTGGTGTTTCTTCTACTATTCCTTTAATCTGTTCATCCACCATTAAAATTCCCCAATTATTGAGGTAAATCTCTTTTATATGAGTTGCATTTATAATGTGTTTTAATTATGTTTGAAGATTGTATGACATATTTTATATTACTTGTACATCTTTAAGGGTTGATTACTATAGGAAGTGATATAATTATTTTATTGTCTATATATTGAAAATTAAATGAGTTGTACTGTTTGAAGGTCTGATGAAGCCCATCTGGGTGAAAGCACTTGCCTACTTGTATTAAATAAATACGTTCTCGTTTTATTACATCAAGCGTGTGGGTTACTAACTACCGCTGCTCTCCGTGATTTGACTGCTGCCTTTATATGTGGATATACTTCCTCAGCCTGTAGTTACTCCTGAACTTTTTTATTATTTCATATAACTGCTTGAGGTACGGGAGCATTTACCCCTTGGTCACTACATTTTTGTCTTTATATTTTGTACATAGTTTTGCACTAAACTAAATTCAGTAGGTTTAAACCACTGCTTAAACAACATCTTAACTAACCTGGTCCTGCACACACTCATCACAAGCTTAACACGTTGTATTCACTGTATGATACTCTCCTTAACCAGAATACTCTCAACCTCTCAATGAAATCACAAAACAGTTTTTATACATAACTGTTAACCTGTACAATCCACTAAGTTCCATGTGGGCTCTATTTAGTAAGTTCCACCTCTGTAAGATCTTAGAATGTACAAATGTAATTACTACTTGTGTATAAATGTAAATATAAATGTAACTACTCTGTGTTTAACTGGAACTTAGTATAATGCAATACAAGCAAATGGAGCTTTCCTCCCTGGGCCTCCCCTGAAAATTGCTATTACCCAGTTGGACTTTCCTGGTAAACAAAACAAACAAATAAATAAATAAAATAAAGAATAGCATAATAACAATTTGTATTGATATTCACAAACAATAAATTTACAAGCCTCTTACTGAGACTTTACAGATGGAGTTTAGCTCTAAGAATAGTGGTGTATAAGATAAGTAGGACTAATTTTAAAAAGTACGGTAGAGTTAGGTTTTAGAGGAGATAAGTAAGTTGAGTGTTAACAGAGTGCTAGGGATGGAATAGTAATTTTGTTATGCTAATAGATTCCTGTCCCAAAGACTTCCAATACTCCGGAAAAGACTACCTATCTATGTCAAACAAAGCTCCTCATTAGCACTCTTCAAGAAAAACCTTGATGATTGGATGGAAGATAGGAAATTCACCCCGGGGATCACTTCTGTGGCTCTGCTCGACAGGGGCACAGGAAAATAATTTTCTTGGGTGGCGAAAGCCAGGGTACCTTTTTGGATAGGCTTATATAGGCCCTAGGGCCAATAGCCTAGTACCTACCTATGAACTTATACAATAATTAGAGATAGGTATAGTAGTTTAAGAAATACAATAAATCAAGTTATTAGAAGGGGATAAGTAGATTAAGTGATTTAGTCCTTTAAAGTGAGATATAAGAAAGTTGATGAAGGGTGCTCTAGAGCTATGTCCCAGATGACAAGTGATGTTGACATCCTGCAGAAAGGCCTCATTAAGACCAACGACTGGTGTCAGAAGCATGGCCTTAAGCTCAATGCCAAAAAATGTGTCGTCATCCCCTTTGGGAAAAACCCGGTTCCCATGAATTACATCGATGGTAGTCCACTGAATACAGAAGGCATTATAAAAGATCTGGGAATACAGGTTGATAGCAACATCTCTTTTGACCACCACATTGCCACTGTGGTCAGAAAGTTCTTCTATGCAGCACATCTCATTACTAAGGGTTTTGCATCCAGGAAGTAAGAGGTCATTGTCTCCCTCTACTCTTCCTTCATTAGGCCAATCACTGAGTACAATGCCCCATTTGGCATGTTCCTCACTAGACACCTGCAACAACTGGAGAGGCCGCAAAAGTACCTCACAAAGAGGATCCTAAGCCTTAAACACTTGTCCTATATGGACAGACTAAAAAAACTCCAACTATTCTCTGCCTCATATCGCCTACTTAGAGGTGATATTTGCTTGACTTACAAAGCCATGTATGACCCAGCTCAGTTCGAAATGCCACATCTAAAGAAATCCCAATCCCTCCACCCCACACAGTCCAGTGACCTCAACCTCATTATCACAATCAACAGAACGTGCTGGAGGGACAGGTTCATAACCCAGAGACTGTCCATGCTATGGAATAGACTTCCCATGCATGTCAAGCAGAGCACCTCATTGGCCCTCTTCAAGAGAAATCTTGATGAGTGGATGGGAAATAAAAAATTCGCCCCGGGGATCACTTCAGTGGCTCTATTCAACAGAGGCACTGGGAACTAAGGCCGGTGGCACGATGCCAAGGTAATCCTATTGGCTAGGCTTGTAAAGGCTCCAGGGCCATTAGCCTAGTACACACCTATGAACCTATGAACTTGGCCACTCCATTTTCAGTATATTCATACAGACATCACTCTCTCTGTATTGTATTACTGTCTCCCTATCAATACTGTCTTCCTATCAATAGAGACTTTTGAATTTGCCCTGCTGCAGTTTCCTAAAAGTCTATAAAAATATTGTGACAAATAGATGAATGTTATTACTGCTCATAAAAAGAAATACAAAATTGTGTTTGTGAAATATGTGAAAGAACTTTCTTAGAGTTGATGTTCTATCTCTGTTACTTACCCATTGTACCATTCTGCATAGTTTAGTTTATTGTATATTACTTATTTTTCTCTCCATGCCACCACTGAAAATGGATTCTTCCCTGCTATACATAAGTAGGTCTACTTACAAATAACAAAGCACCCAAATGTCTGCGCCTGTAACATCAACATATAACAATCAAAAGCAGAAAGTTGATAAGCTTTTGCACACTCAACAAGAAATAACATAGGAGCATGCAATTTTAAAGCAATGTTTGTGTCCACACACACACACACACACACACACACACACACACACACACACACACACACACACACACACACACACACACACACACACACAATTAATTATTTTTTCTAACTCTAACATTTAACATTTGCACAATCCCTGGGGATTCTACTTTCCTGCTCACTTGTTGACTATCTGTTTTCTCAACCAAAACTTATCAACAAAGCAGATGCCGACTTTATGGACTGTCTTCTTCTTCTTTCAGCTGCTCCCATTAGGGGTCGCCACAGCAGATCAACTGTTTCCATTTCTTCCTGTCCTCTGCATCTTGCTCTGTCACACCAACCACCTGAATGTCCTCTCTCACCACATCCATAAACCTTATCTTAGGCCTTCCTCTTTTCCTGTTACCTGGCAGTTTCATCCTTAGCATCTTTTTCCCAATATACTCTGCATCCCTCCTCAGCACATGTCCAAACCAATGTAATCTTGTCTCTCTGGCTTTGTCTCCAAACCTTCCAACCTGTGCTGAGCCTCTAATATACTTACTCCTAATCCTGTCCATCCCCGTCACACCTAGTGCAAACCTTAATATCTTCAACTCTGCCACATCCAGCTCTGACTCCTGCCTTTTTGTCAATGCTACTGTCTCCAACCCATATAACATAGCTGGTATCACTACCCTCTTGCAGACCTTCCCTTTCACTCTTACTGGTATTCGTCTGTCACAAATCACTCCTGACACTCTTCTCCACCCACTCCATCCTGCCTGTACTCTCTTCTTCACCTCTCTTCCAAACTCACCATTACTCTGAACTATTGATCCCAAGTATTTAAACTCATCCACCTTTACCAACTCTACTCCCTGCATCCTCACCATTCTTCTATCCTCCCTCTCATTCACACACATATATTCTGTCTTAGTCCTGCTGACCTTCATTCCTCTTCTCTCTAGAGCATATCTCCATCTCTCAAGGGTCTCCTCCACCTGTTCCCTACTCTCACTACAGATCACAATGTCATCTGCAAACATCTTAGTCCACGGGGACTTCTGTCTGATCTCGTCTGTCAACCTGTCCATCACCATTGCAAATAAGAAACAGCTCAGAACTGATCCTTGATGTAGTCCCACCTCCACCTTAAATGCATCCGTCACTCCCACTGCAGACCTCACCACTGTCACACTACCCTCGTACATATCCTGTACCACTCTTACATACTTCTCTGACACTCCCGACTTCCTCATACAATACCACAACTCCTCTCTAGGCATCCTGTCATATGCTTTCTCTAAGTCCACAAAGACACAATGCAGCTCCTTCTGACCTTCTCTGTACTTCTCCATCAACACTCTCAGAGCAAACATTGTATCTGTAGTGCTCTTTCCTGGCATGAAACCATACTGCTGATTACTTATCATCACCTCTCTTCTTAACCTAGCTTCCACTACTCTTTCCCATAACTTCATGCTGTGACTGATCAATTTAATCCCTCTGTAGTTACTACAGCTCTGCACATCACCCTTATTCTTAAAAATCGGTACCAAAACACTTTCTCTCCATTCTTCAGGCATCCTCTCACTTTCCAAGATTTTATTAAACAATCTAGTTAAAAATCCCACTGCCATTTCACCTAAACACCTCCATGCTTCCACAGGTATGTCATCTGGACCAACAGCCTTTCCATTCTTCATCCTCGTCATAGCTGTTCTTACTTTCTCCTTGCTAATCCACTGCACTTCATGATTCACTATCTGCACATCATCCAACCTTCTCTCCCTCTCATTCTCTTCATTCATCAACCCCTCAAAGTACTCTTTCCATCTCCTCAACACACTCTCCTCGCTTGTATGTTTCCCTCATTATCCTTTATCACCTTTACCTGCTGCACATCTTTCCTAGCTCGGTCCCTCTGTCTAGCCAATCGGTACAGGTCTTTTTCCTCCCCCCTTAGTATCCAACCTTTCATACAACTCTTCATATGCCTTATCCTTAGCCTTTGCCACCTCTCTCTTTGCCATGCACCTCATCTCCTTATACTCCTGTCTACTTTCTTCATCTCTCTGACAATCCCACTTCTTCTTTGCCAACCTCTTTCTCTGTATACTCTCCTGTACTTCCTCATTTCACCACCATGTCTCATTGTCCTCCTTCCTCTGTCCAGATGTGATACCAAGCACTTTTCTAGCCGTCTCCCTTACTAGCTCTGCTGTAGTAACCCAGGTATTTGGTAACTCTTCACGGCCACTCAGTGCCTGTCTTAACTCTTCACTGAACTCCACCTCACAATTACCCTTTTTCAATTTCCACCATTTGATCCTTGGTGCTGCCCTCACACTCCTCCTCCTCTTCTTGATAACCAACGTCATCCTACAAACCACTATCCTATGCTGCCTAACGACACTTTCTCTGGTCACCACTTTACAGTCTCCAATCTCCTTCAGACTGGCCCTCCTACATAAGATATAATCCACCTGTGTGCATCTTCCTCCACTCTTGTATGTCACCCTATGCTCCTCCCTCTTGTTAAAATACGTATTCACCACAGCCATGTCCATCCTTTTCGCAAAATCCACTGCCATCTGACCTTCTGCATTCCTTTGCTTAACACCACACCTACCCATCACTTCCTCGTCCCCTCTGTTCCCTTCACCAACATGCCCATTGAAATCTGCTCCAATCACCAGTCTCTCACCCTTGGGTACAGCCATCACCACTTCATCCAACTCACTCTAAAATTTTTCTTTCTCATCCATCGCACACCCAACTTGTGGAGCATATGCACTAACAACATTCATCATTACACCATCAATTTCCAGCTTCATAAACATCACTCTATCTGACATCCTTTTCACCTCCAAAACACTCTTAGCATACTGTTCCTTCAGGATAACCCTTACGCCATTTCTCCTCCCATCCACACCATGATAAAACAATTTGAACCCACCTCTGATACACCTAGCCTTGCTCCCCTTCCATCTGGTCTCTTGCACACAGAATATACCAACCTTCCTTCAGTCCATCATATCAGCTAGCTGTCTTCCTATACCAGTCATATTGCCAACATTCAAAGTTCCAACCCTCACTATCACAGTCCTAGCCTTTACCTGCCTTCGGGCATGCCTTCCCCCTCTTCTCCTCCTTCAGCCTTAGGATTGTCAACTAAAGTAAACTCTCCCATAAATATTCCAGTGCATTGTTGACCCATTACATCAGCATACACTACATTATGACCACACAGTGCTATCAGTGATGTAAAATCTAATTCATTTCTAACTTGGGTTAAGCATTAGATGTGACTGTAGGAAGGAACAGTCAGCAAAAGCTGGAGCAGCAAACCACCTGCAGCTGGCTCTGGGATATTACTTCGTGATGAAAGATGTAATAATTTTACACATGGGATGGTAGCTGAGCCCATGATCCAAGGCCTCCATTCCCAGTAAGCCCCTAAGAAGTGCTACCCACCCCGTAACCTACACCCCTGTATTATGGCACCTGTACATAAAAGGTATGGGAACTCGGATCTAATGTTCCTGAAATGAGTCCCCTGTTAAAGTATTGGGATGTCCTCTGCATCTAGCCAAGTAATGTGTCACTCATCTTTCTGTCCTCTAAATCTTGATAGAAGTACCAGAAATAGTAGTGATCAAATCACTAACAGCTTGACTACATCACCAAATATAGGATCCCATCACATGCACAGCATAGCTGCAGGTCTGGGCTAAGAAACTCTTTCACTCTGTGAGGATCCACTGAATAAATGTGTGCAGATACAAACAATACAATTCCTTACTGGAGCCATGTCATTAAATCTGAAAAAGGCTTCAAAATGCAACCATTGCCTTCTCCATTCAAAGTCAGGATTTTAATTTTCATATCTGTTTTGTCTTCCTTATACCATATACAATTTACTGAACCCAATACCCCTCATCAGCCATCAACTACCATGTCCTAATACTCCACCCATGCACTCTCTAATATGCCTGACTACCCTCCTGATCTGATATATCCTAACACCCTCTTCAGCCACTATCTACCATGCCTTAATACCCCACCCACTATCTACCATGTCTTAATACCCCATCCACTATCTACCATGTCTTAATACCCCATCCACTATCTACCATGTCTTAATAACCCACCCACTATCTACCATGTCTTAATACCCCATCCACTATCTACCATGTCTTAATACCCCACCCACTATCTACCATGTCTTAATACCCCATCCACTATCTACCATGTCTTAATACCCCACCCACTATCTACCATGTCTTAATACCCCACCCACTATCTACCATGTCTTAATACTCCATCCACTATCTACCATTTCTTAATACCCCATCCACTATCTACCATGTCTTAATACCCCACCCACTATCTACCATGTCTTAATACCCCACCCACTATCTACCATGTCTTAATACCCCATCCACTATCTACCATGTCTTAATACCCCATCCACTATCTACCATGTCTTAATAACCCACCCACTATCTACCATGTCTTAATACCCCATCCACTATCTACCATGTCTTAATACCCCACCCACTATCTACCATGTCTTAATACCCCACCCACTATCTACCATGTCTTAATACTCCATCCACTATCTACCATTTCTTAATACCCCATCCACTATCTACCATGTCTTAATACCCCACCCACTATCTACCATGTCTTAATACCCCACCCACTATCTACCATGTCTTAATACCCCATCCACAATCTACCATGTCTTAATACCCCATCCACTATCTACCATGTCTTAATACCCCACTCACTATCTACCATGTCTTAATACCCCACCCATGATCTACCATGTCTTAATACCCTTCCCCATGTGTCTTGAAATCCTTCCTTAATACCCACAGTGAGACAGGGAGGAGATTGTGGTATCTTGGTACTCTGCCATCCTAATGGTAGGGGAAGCTTTCTGCCTTTTGGCCTACCCTTAATCACCCTTTCCCAAACACAGCAGGCACTGACATTAACGTAGCTCGTGTGCATGTACTAGCACATGCACACTGTTCAATGACTACATTTGTTACATGAACAATGCCATTCTTCTGTAATCTCAATCGTTCTCTTGTACCATCTGATCTTACCTCTGCTCCAGACTGAGCATGCTCTGTGCATGTCATCAACTAATTAAGTGAAAGTCATTTTTCATGAAAATAATATAGTATTTTGAACTTCACAAAGCCTTATTGAAGCCATGTGGAACTGGTAATCCACACAGAAGAAACATCCATTCAGATGTCTAGGGCTATTCTCCTTCCATATCATTTGTTCTCCATAATGACCATGTCAGAAAGAATGATTCCTGCAGACGAGCATGTGTTTACTAAATGTATTGCTGTGTTTTCCTACATATAAGGGCAGCTATTAACAAAGAGATATTAAGCAGACCACACCATCATTTACTATGTGCTGCTTCCAAACTCTGTACACTAGGCCAGATATCCCAGCCCTCTCTTTTAATACAGAACTATACAATAAACCATCACTGCCTGGTAATGCAGTAGTTAAGCTGGTTTCTCCCAGAATAATGCTAAGCCCCACATTAGGGCTCTTACACAAAATCCTCTACCAAAACCCCTGCTGAATCCCAGCTCCTTGCTAAAAGTCTGAGAAATGAAACATATATATTACTTGCAACTTTTAGGGACGCTGTCTGGGTGCTGAAGATCCCCTACACCAGTGTCTCCACTGGGAAACCCATCCTTGTCTACAGGCACCTGAGGTGCTGGATCCAGACACCACCTTACTGCAGTTACAAAGCAGTCTATTCAGAATACAAACTCAACCTGTCTGCAAAGGAGCACTGCATGTTGATGACATCCCCGAAAGGCAAGCCATGGTGGTCACCTCAGTGATCCTGCCAAGGCAGGCCTTGGTGACCACCCCAGTGATACCCACAATGCAGGCCTTGGTAAGAACCTTAGTGACACCCCACAAGGCAGGACTTAGCAAGCACCCCAGTGACATCCCATCCCACCCCACAAGGCAGGCCTTGGTAAGCACCCCAGTGACACCCCAAAAGGCAGGCCTTGGTAAGCACCCCAGTGACACCCTACAAGGCAGGCCTTGGTAAGAACCCCAGTGACATCCCACATTACACTGTTGTCTTAACACTATGGGATTCATCACACCAGTCACTAAGAATAGTCTGGCAATGACCCAAATCAATTACTAAGAACGGTTTAGTAGTTAGTACAGAGCACTATGTCTAACAGCTGCTTCCTGAAGCCCAAGGTTTGAGTCCCTCGGTCTTCATTTCCCTGCTGTATGACTGTCAGCAAGTCACTAAACAAGACAGCACTCTTGAATTGCCACTGAAAAGGAATACCTGTGACTAGTTGGCTTATATGGTTAACAAATAAAAGCAAAATAATAGCTGTTTTCACTTTTCCATCTCCTGCATAAGCTAATGTCTCAATGCTCATCAGGCAGTGACTGCTGTAACTCTTACCATAATTATCTCCAAATAATGTCCATCCCCTGTCTGGTTATGCTTGTTCTCCTTCTCCTTATGTATGTCCTGCTTACTCTGACCCTGGTCACTCTACTTTACTCTTAAATAAACACTCTGGCCTGCTTCAGCCTCTGGTCTTTGCATAATTTACCAAAAGCTAATGGTCGCCCATTAAGAGGATGTTGCTGTTACATATGTCAGTTTCCCTTCCTTATGTATCATAACAGCTATAAACCTAATTAATATTCATCTCCGTGTACGGTTGCTAGTCTGTACACACTTGGCTGTGCCTATTGCAATGTGTTGTACTCATTTTACTACTGTAAAATCCCCACACGGTGATAACAGTAGCTGTGGTTTTTGCATACGTACACTGTATCGTTTAGCTCTGTAACAGTGTGTTTTGTACTCACAATACTTTGCAGAAATCCTTTTCTACCCTTCCTGTATAAGGCTTTTGCATCTATGTGTGCATCTGGCAATAGTCATGACTGTAAAAGGTCTAGTTCACATAAGCAATTAGTTAACAAGAAACTAACAAATAACTTCAAGACAAGTCTCCTTCTCTTACATATCTATCACTTTTGTAATCTCAATGTCCAGCTCTATGTCTGTCAAAAGAAATATTGCAACAAATGTCTGCCTTGTGGGATGTCACTGGGGTGCTTACCAAGGCCTGCCTTGTGGGGTGTCAATCAGGTGCTTACCAAGGCCTGCCTTGTGGGTGTCACTGGGGTGCTTACCAAGGCCTGCATTGTGGGGTGTCACTGGGGTGCTTGCCAAGGCCTGCCTTGTGGGGTGTGACTGGGGTGCTTGCCAAGGCCTGCCTTGTGAGGTGTCACTGGGGTGCTTACCAAGGCCTGCCTTGTGGGGTGTCACTGGGGTGCTTCTCAAGGCCTGCATTGTGGGATGTGACTGGGGTGCTTGCCAAGACCTGCCTTGTGGGGTGTCACTGGGGTTCTTACCAAAGCCTGCCTTGTGGGGTGTCAGACCTGCATTGTGGGTGTCTCTGGGGTGCTTACCAAGGCCTGCCTTGTGGGGTGTCACTCAGGTGCTTACCAAGACATGCCTTGTGGGATGTCACTGGGGTGCTTACCAAGGCCTGCCTTGTGGGGTGTCACTCAGGTGCTTACCAAGGCCTGCCTTGTGGGTGTCACTGGGGTGCTTACCAAGGCCTGCATTGTGGGGTGTCACTGGGGTGCTTGCCAAGGCCTGCCTTGTGGGGTGTGACTGGGGTGCTTGCCAAGGCCTGCCTTGTGGGGTGTCACTGGGGTGCTTACCAAGGCCTGCCTTGTGGGGTGTCACTAGGGTGCTTCTCAAGGCCTGCATTGTGGGATGTGACTGGGGTGCTTGCCAAGACCTGCCTTGTGGGGTGTCACTGGGGTTCTTACCAAAGCCTGCCTTGTGGGGTGTCAGACCTGCATTGTGGGTGTCTCTGGGGTGCTTACCAAGGCCTGCCTTGTGGGGTGTCACTGGGGTGCTTACCAAGGCTTGCCTTGTGGGATGTCACTGGGGTTCTTACCAAGGCCTGCCTTGTAGGGTGTCACTGGGGTGCTTACCAAGGCCTGCCTTTTGGGGTGTCACTGGGGTGCTTACCAAGGCCTGCCTTGTGGGGTGGGATGGGATGTCACTGGGGTGCTTGCTAAGTCCTGCCTTGTGGGGTGTCACTAAGGTTCTTACCAAGGCCTGCATTGTGGGTATCACTGGGGTGGTCACCAAGGCCTGCCTTGGCAGGATCACTGAGGTGACCACCATGGCTTGCCTTTCGGGGATGTCATCAACATGCAGTGCTCCTTTGCAGACAGGTTGAGTAGCTGTATAAGATAAATTTACGCATGTAACAGCATCAATACAGCCCATATTCATTCCCCCAAAGTCTGAGAAATCTTTCACCATTGTCAGCTTCCATACACATGCACATATTTGGGTTTAATGAAAGAACATGCATTACCTTTAGTTTCTACTGGATACCCAAGTACAAGGCTGGAATCCACCTTTCCTTTAATAAAAGCCATATTTCTACCCTTCCCAGAAGCCCTTCTGACAGCTGGGACTTGTTTTTGAATCTAGATTACATTTGGCTTGTTTTTAATATTCATTATTTTACAAATGCAGATATTATAACTATGAAATGCTTAAACCTCTTCACATATCATTCTGCTGTAAGATTTAACTTATTTTAATGTTTTCTTCTTGTCTTCGAAATAACATTTTAATAAATAAATGATAATAAATAATAAATAAATAAATAATAACAATTTAATGTTTTCTTCTTGTCTTTAAAATAACAGCACCAGTTGTACAAAGACAAGGCAACACTTTCTAAGGTGGTACAAAGGAACTAAAATCTTGCATAGTATTCATACTTATCAAAAATAAATAATATGCCAGACAGCATTTTTAAATGATAAAAAGATAGACTGGTACAAGACGATGTGTGTTGAGGACAAAGAGTACGTAATGTAAAAATAACTTGATGAGAAAAAAAAACTTATTTATGAAACAAAGACTGTTGTGTTCAACAATATCTAGTATCCTTGCATGCTTTGAGTGTCAGTAACACAAAAAAGTGAAACGTTTGTATCATGGAAATTTACTGTTACATTGTATATAAAAACAGAATAAGCGATTCCTGTTGTATAGCCAAAGAAGCTGATCCTAGGCCAGCAGATGCACTTTGTCTGTTCAGTTCCTTTCTTCCTTTCTGCCCTGCTGTCTGGTTTGTTTTAGTTACTGACCAAAATAATCAGTCTAACCATAATCCATTTCAGTAAATGCCAAGGGAAAAAGTTCCACATAAAGTTAACAATAGCGTACAACAATTTGTGGTAAAGAAGTGGTGAAATAATAAAATCAATAAAATATAACAGAAGAACAGATTAATAACATTCATATAATCTCAACTGGTAACAGTCTTCAGTCATAGCGAATTACACATTTAATGATTTAATCTATGTATTGTGTACATAATCTAGATATACAAGTAAGAGTTCAGCTTGGACATGTTTACATATCATGAAGTAGGTCAGGATGCTCTATGGCATTAGACTAGATGCAATGTGGCAGGAAACAAAATGGTGTGTACAAATACATTCCCAGGTTGTATTGCAGTGGTTTCTCAATGATTTTCTGAATGCTTAGGTATCTCTCATACTAAAAAATGTAGGATCTTTGTTTGCCACTCAAGTATACCTCCTGTATTTAATGCATATCACAATGCAATCATCTTTATTGCAAGAGTAAAACCAAACTCATTCATAAATAAATCATGTTTCCTTAACTTTGTCAATAAACGTTGAAATAAGTTACATACTTAAGCAAGCAAACTGGGATACCATCGTCAGTGGTCTAAGTCTGCTCAGGACACTGTCAGTAGTTACTATCAGCATTAACGTCTCTGTTCTTGAAAAAATACAGGTGAACCACAAACATATTGAACAAAAGACTTTCAGTGGAAACATGTCCTCCCTGTGCCTTTGCAGCATTTACCAGGAAGGATACATCCAAATGACATCCTAATGGTGAATTGCTGCCCAACTAACTTGTCCATAAGTCTGCATGTGTGTTAACATGTGTGTGTGTGTGTGTGTGTGTGTGTGTGTGTGTGTGTGTGTGTGTGTGTGTGTGTGTGTGTGTGTGTGTGTGTGCGTGCGTGTGCATGTGGGTGTGGGTGTATGCATACGTGTGCACGCGCATGTGTGTGTGTGTGTGTGTGTGTGTGTGTGTGTGTGTGTGTGTGTGTGTGTGTGTGTGTGTGTGTGTGTGTGTGTGTGTGTGTGTGTGTGTGTGTGTGTGTGTGTGTGTGTGTGTGTGTGTGTGGGTGTGTGTGTGTTAACATGTGTATGTCTCTGTGTGTGTGTGTGTGTGTGTGTGTGTGTGTGTGTGTGTGTGTGTGTGTGTGCTTGGGCGCATGTGTGTTTGTGTGCACATATCTGTGTGTGTGTGTGTGTGTGTGTGTGTGTGTGTGTGTGTGTGTGTGTGTGTGTGCGCGTGTGTGTGTGTGTATGCACGTGTGTGTGCATTCATATCTGTGTGTCTGTATGTGCATGTGGGTGTGTGTGTGTTAACATGTGTATGCCTGTGTGTGTGTGTGTGTGTGTGTGTGTGTGTGTGTGTGTGTGTGTGTGTGTGTGTGTGTGTGTGTGTGTGTGTGCGCGTGTGTGTGTATGTGTGTGTGTGTGTGTGTGTGTGTGTGTGTGTGTGTGTGTGTGTGTGTGTGTGTGTGTGTGTGTGTGCATATATCTATCCTGCAGTGGGCTGGTTCCAAGTCCGGGATAAGTTTCATGTCTTGCACCCACTAAGTACTGGGATAAAATCAGGTTCTTCCAGGATCCTGAACTGGATTAAGCAAATAAATACAGAATGAATGAATGAGTGAATGACCAAATGGATGGATTTAATCTGGCAAATATTCTTCCTAACTTTACTAAAATTCTATGTTTTTCCCAAATCTGCAAATGCCAGGTATGACATCACACCTTATGACCAACATCATTGTCTTCGCATAGTTCTGTCACAGAATATGAATTCAGACAGGAAGCATCATTTTCACACAGTGACTGTCAAACCTTCACGTAAGATAAAACTGCACTATGACACTTTAAACTTTGTCATGGGAATTCATATGATTATTATTGTATCTGCATATTTTGGCCAAAAATTATATTAATTACAATTTTTGTTGAGTGCTAGGAAATTTCATAAAGTAAGCATTTTTGTATGGTGGGAATACTAGTTACTCCCCCTCATGTGGGGGACAACATTCCTCACACCCCCTTCTAATAATATATACCAACTTCAAGATCATTTGCCACAGACAGAGAAACAGGCCAAACTTTTTATAGGACTGCTCCCTTTTAGTTGTGATTGTGCAGTTTTCATGTCCTCCTCCCATCATGTGGGTTTGTACTGAATGCATCAGTTTCCTCCCACCTTCCAAACAGCTGCTGTTCTATTGGCTGATCTACATTCCGTATGCATAAAGCATTTATCTTTACCATTTCTGTAGTTGCCCCTGTCACGGCTGGAAAAGATCTACAAGGCCAGTCCAATCACCCAGTTGTAACAAGTGGATAGTTTGTTCAGATTGCTTTTATTTGGGTTAAGTAGGACGGGAGAAGCACAGATTAATAAGGACAGTAGGTGGGTTCTTGCTATGGTAGTTTTACTACTGGAGGTCAGGTAGTTTTTACATCTGTAGGGTGTGCCTAATTTTTGTGCACTTTTGTTATGTTTTGAGAAATGTCCTTGTCGAATTTCATGTTTTGGTCAATGATGTCACCTAATAGTTTGGCATGTGCAACTGGCATTATATGTGTATTGTCAGAGGTAATAACTGTAAAAGGGGGAATGGGGTCTATATTGGATTAGGCTTGCATGAAGGGTGATTTTGTGGAGGTTGTTTGTGAATATTGTGAAGAGCAGGGGACTGAGTATAGATCTTTGAGGCACTCCTAGGTTGACAGGGAGAAGGGGGATAGAGTGTCTTGCCACTTAATGGCTTGTTGTCAGTTAGAAAGATAGTCTTTAAACCACAGGAGTGCAGAGTTATTTAACTAAGTTTTGAGAGAACAATCAATAGTTTGTTATGGGAGACTGTATTAAATGCTTTAGAGAGGTCTAAAAAGACAGTTAATACCAGATTACCTACATTCTGCTGTTAATTAACTTTGTTGGTGAGCCTAATAATGGCAGTGGTGGTGCTGTGGCAGGTCACAAACTGGTGGTGCTGTGGCCAGGTCACAAACTGGTGGTGCTGTGGCCAGGTCACAAACTGGTGGTGCTGTGGCCAGGTCACAAACCATGTTGAGTTTCAGCTAGGAGATTGTTAGAGAGAAGGAATTTTAGAATTTGGGAATGTATACATTTCTCTAGGATTTTTGAGAGTGGGAATTGTATGGCTATCGGGCGATAGTTGGATAACTCAGTCGAGTTTCCACCTTTGTGTAGAGGTATTATATGTGAGATTTTTCAGATGATTAGAACATTTTCCTGGGATATTGACCTAATAATAATTATAGAGACAGGGTATTTGATGGTTTTGGCTGTGATTCAGAGGTATTCTCTGGGAGTTTATCAGCTTCCAGGATAGTGGGTCTTAATTTGGTCAGGTATCTGAGGATTGTACTGGTCTGGATTGGTTGGAAGGAAAAGTAGTTTTGATCAGCTGGGGAGCTTGGTATGTTTGGGAAGGTTGAGGGCAGAGAATTCATTGACAGTTTTAAAACGGACCCTGTTCGCTGCAGCAGGGGTTGAGAGAAACAATCAGTAGGATGTTATCAAATTCTTGCTGCGCTTAGAGTGAAATTTGGGTGGGGTAAGACTATGTCAGGTAACAGCTATCGGCTGGGGTAAGACTATGTCAGGTAACAGCTATCGGGTGGGGTAAGACTATGCCAGGTAACAGCTATCGGGTGGGGTAAGACTATGTCAGATAACAGCTATCGGGTGGGGTAAGACTATGTCAGGTAACAGCTATCAGGTGGGGTAAGACTATGTCAGGTAACAGCTATCGGGTGGGGTAAGACTATGTCAGGTAACAGCTATCGGGTGGGGTAAGACTATGTCAGGTAACAGCTATCGGGTGGGGTAAGACTATGTCAGGTAACAGCTATCGGGTGGGGTAAGACTATCTCAGGTAACAGCTATCGGGTGGGGTAAGACTATGTCAGGTAACAGCTATCTGGTGGGGTAAGACTATGTCAGGTAACAACTATCGGGTGGGGTAAGACTATGTCAGGTAACAGCTATCGGGTGGGGTAAGACTATGTCAGGTAACAGCTATCGGGTGGGGTAAGACTATGTCAGGTAACAGCTATCGGGTGGGGTAAGACTATGTCGGGTAACAGCTATCGGGTGGGGTAAGACTATTTCAGGTAACAGCTATCGGGTGGGGTAAGACTATGTCAGGTAACAGCTATCGGGTGGGGTAAGAGTATGTCAGGTAACAGCTATCGGGTGGAGTAAGAATATGTCAGGTAACAGCTATCGGGTGGGGTAAGACTATGTCAGGTAACAGCTATCGGGTGGGGTAAGACTATGTCAGGTAACAGCTATCGGGTGGGGTAAGACTATGTCAGGTAACAGCTATCGGGTGGGGTAAGACTATGTCAGGTAACAGCTATCGGGTGGGGTAAGACTATGTCAGGTAACAGCTATCGGGTGGGGTAAGACTATGTCAGGTAACAGCTATCGGGTGGAGTAAGAATATGTCAGGTAACAGCTATCGGGTGGGGTAAGACTATTTCAGGTAACAGCTATCGGGTGGGGTAAGACTATGTCAGGTAACAGCTATCGGGTGGAGTAAGAATATGTCAGGTAACAGCTATCGGGTGGGGTAAGACTATGTCAGGTAACAGCTATCGGGTGGGGTAAGAGTATGTCAGGTAACAGCTATCGGGTGGAGTAAGAATATGTCAGGTAACAGCTATCAGGTGGGGTAAGACTATGTCAGCTAACAGCTATCGGGTGGGGTAAGACTATGTCAGGTAACAGCTATCGGGTGGGGTAAGACTATGTCAGGTAACAGCTATCGGGTGGGGTAAGACTATGTCAGGTAACAGCTATCGGGTGGGGTAAGAGTATGTCAGGTAACAGCTATCGGGTGGAGTAAGAATATGTCAGGTAACAGCTATCGGGTGGGGTAAGACTATGTCAGGTAACAGCTATCGGGTGGGGTAAGACTATGTCAGGTAACAGCTATCGGGTGGGGTAACACTATGTCAGGTAACAGCTATCGGGTGGGGTAAGACTATGTCAGGTAACAGCTATCTGTTATTATTTTGTTTGCTACTTTGGTTCCAAAAAACAAATTGCTGCAAACAATTTAAATGTTTTAGAGATGAATATATTTTCTACCTTGATTCCACAAAACAATTTGCTTCAAGACATTTAAATTTTAGAGATGAACATTCTTTGTCAAATAAGACAGTCTAAAGGGACAGGTCAGTTAATTATAGAGCAGTTAATGAAACAGCATACCTGGTGGGAGTGAGCCTAGATTAAGAACTAGAGCATGGGGAGAAATGGAAGAGAGGGAACTCAAGGAGACTCAGTGATGTGCTTTTGTTAATGGCAGGTTTTATGTATCACTTTATAATTTTAAGTTATTATCCACATACAAGGCTAAGGTTATAATTTTAAGTTATTCTGCACATACAATGTTGGTTCTCTAGCTAGTATATGTAATATACATGTTATGTGTTCCTTGATGATGAATGTAATATATATGCTATATGTCTCTGAATGACTGCGTGTAATATATATGTTATGTGTCTCTGGATGATGCATGTAAAGTATATCTTTTCTGTTTCTGGATGACTGCATGTAATATATATACTATGTCTCTCTGAATGATGCATGTAATATATATTTTATATGTCTCTGGATGACTGCATGTAATTTACATGTTATCTGTTTCTGGATGTTGAATGTGATATATATGCTATAGGACTCTGGATAACTGCATGTAATATACATTTTCAAAGGTTCATAGGTAAGTACTAGGCAAACTGTCCTTTGTGGGTCATTTTAAACTTAGACAATTAACTCATGTGAGAATCAAATCCTGCACCTTGTGTCTGTAAGACAAATATCTTAACCATTATGCCAACCTCCCATGTTACGTGGCTCTGAATGATACATATAATATGTATGTTATGTGTCACTGGATGATGCATGTAATATATATGTTATGCGTCTCTTGATGACTGCATGTAATATATATACAGTGCATGTGCAGGTATGGTATGAGACACATACAATGGTGTCTGGTCACATTATGAGGCAGGCATACTATGGGATCAGTACAGTGCATGTGCAGGTGTGGTATGGGAAACATGCAATCGTACCTGGTCACATTATGAGGTAGGTGTACTGTGGGATAAGTACTGCACATGTGCAGGTGTGGTATGAGCACATACAGTGGTGCCTGGTCACATTATGAGGCAAGTGTACTGTGGGATAAGTACAGAACATGTGCAAGTGTAGTATGAAATACATACAATGGTGCCTGGTCACATTATGAGGCAGGTGTGGTATGAGCACATACGTTAGTGCCTGGTCACATTATGAGGTAGGTGTAGTGTGGAATAAGTACAGTGCATGTGCAGGTGGTATATGTGCACATACAATGGTACTTGGTCACATTATGAGGCAGGTGTACTGTGGGATAAGTACAGTGCATGTGTAAGTGTGGTATGAGCACATACAATGGTGCCTTGTCACATTATGAGGCAGGTATACTGTAGGATAAGTACAATGCATGTGCAAGTGAGGTATGAGACACATACAATGGTGTCTGGTCACATTATGAGGTAGGTGTACTGTGGGATAAGTACAGTGCATGTTCAGGTGTGGTATGAGATACATACAATGGTGCCTGGTCTCATCATCAGGTAGGTGTACCATTAGATAAGTACAGTACTTGTGCAGGTGTGGTATGAGATACGTACAATGGTGCCTGGTCACATTATGAGATAGGTGTACTGTGGGATAACTTTAGTACATGTGTAGGTGTGGTATGAGCAGATACAATGGTGCCTGGTCACATTATGAGGCAGGTGCACTGTGGGTAAGTACAGTACATATACAGGTGTGGTATGATAAACATACAATGGTGTCTGGACACATTATGAGGCAGGTATACTGGGGGTAAGTAGGCAACATCTACAGGTGGTGTATGAGCACATACAATGGTACCTAGTCACATTATGAAGCAGGTGTACTGTGGAATACGTACAGTGCATGTGCAGGTGTGGTGTGAGACACATACAATGGTGCCTGGTGACATTATGAGGTAGGTGCACTGTGGGATAAGTACAGTACATGTGTAGGTGTGATATGAGACAAATACGATGGTTCCTGGTTACATTATGAGGAAGGTGTACTGTGATATAAGTACAGTACATGTACCGGTGTGGTATGAGTCACATATAATGGTGGCTGGTCAAGTTATGAGGCAGGTGTACTGTGGGATATGTACAGTGTGTGTGGAGGTGTAGTATGAGCACATACAATGGTCCCTGGTCATATTATGAGGCAGGTGAAGTGTAGGATAAGTACAGTGCATGTGCAAGTGTGGTATGAAACACATACAATGGTGCCTGGTCACATTATGAGGCAGGTGTACTGTGGGATAAGTACAGTACATATGCAGGTGTGTATGAACACCTACAGTGGTGTATATTTTTGAATGTGGAGTAGGTATAATCTGTGTATGTGTCTAGAACGAAACACATAACGTGGTGTGTACTTACACTATGAGACAGGTGTAGTGTGAAACAGGTATACAATGTATGGAGGTGTACCATGAGCCACATACACTGGCATGGAGTTTATTTATTTAATTAATTTAATATTTCTTAACTGGATAAGTGCTGATCCCACAACCCTTTACAGCCAAGACACAAACCTTAGAGTTAAAGCTAAACATAATATCTATATGCATATGTGTGTGTGTAGACAATGTCACATAGCCAGTTTTCAAGAAATAGAAGGAAACCAGAGTACCCATGTGTAACCCATCTAGACACAGGGAAACATGCAAACTCTTCATAGAGAGTGACCAGATGTTATTACTGAAGACTAGATCCTGGAGCAGTGGGGTTACCTTACAGCTCTCATCTTGTTAACACTAACAGAGGAGGCAACAGCCATCTGTCAACATGCTATCATCCTTGCTGGTCAAACATTTTAGCTGTTTTTACAACTGTCTTCTTGAAAACAAGCCATTAATTAAACCCAGCTCAGCTAGGTTGCAATCATGGCTTTATCCTGTGTACCACAGAGCTGTTCTGTTGTGCACTGTTGTCCTACGTACTACATTCTTGATGAAGGGATTTGCTCTGCTATAAAGTCCTAGTACATTCATACTGATGTTTGAGCTCCACATGATCTATGCATTACCCGGTTTCACAAAGTCATTTTTGCACCCTTATTGCATGCTGCAATATATCTACTTTGCCACTGACCTAGGCTGTGGCTGAAAGGGTCAGTTGTACAACAGTTCACTTATCCGTTTACCAAATAAATCATCATCTTCTTTCGGCTGTTCCCATTAAGGGTCGCCACAGCAGATCACCTGTTTCCATTTCTTCCTGTCCGCTGCATCTTGCTCTGTCACACCAACCACCTGCATGTCCTCTCTCACCACATCCATAAACCTTATCTTAGGCCTTCCTCTTTTCCTGTTACCTGGTAGCTTCATCCTTAGCATCTTTTTCCCAATATACTCAGCATCCCTCCTCAGCACATCCAAACCAACGTAATCATGCCTCTCTGGCTTTGTCTCCAAACCTTCCAACCTGGGCTGACCCTCTAATATACTTATTCCTAATCCTGTCCACCCTCGTTACACCCAGTGTAAATCTTAACATCTTTAATTCTGCCACATCCAGCTCAAATTCCTGCCTTTTTGTCAATGCCACTGTCTCCAACCCATATAACATAGCTGGTCTCACTACCCTCTTGTAGACCTTCCCTTTCACTCTTACAGGTACTCATCTGTCACAAATCACTCCTGAAACTCTTCTCCACCCACCCCATCCTGCCTGTACTCTCTTCTTCACCTCTCTTCCACACTCACCGTTATTCTGAACTATTGACCCCAAGTATTTAAACTCATCCACCTTTGCCACCTCTACTCCTTGCATCCTCACCATTCATCTATCCTCCCTCTCATTCACACACATATATTCTGTCTTAGTCCTGCTGACCTTCATTCTTCTTCTCTCTAGAGCATATCTCCATCTCTCCAGGGTCTCCTCCACCTGTTCCCTACTCTCGTTACAGATCACAATGTCATCTGCAAACATCATAGTCCACGGGGACTCCTGTCTGATCTTGTCTGTCAACCTGTCCATCACTATTGCAAATGAGAAAGGGCTCAGAGCTGATCCTTGATGTAACCCCACCTCCACCTTAAACGCATCCGTCACTCCCACCGCAGAAATCACCACTGTCATACTACCCTTGTACATATCCTGTACCACTCTTACATACTTTTCTGACACTCCTGACTTCCTCCTACAATACCACAACTCCTCTCTAGGCACCCTGTCATATGCTTTCTCTAAGTCTACAAAAACACAATGCAACTCCTTCTGACATTCTCTGTACTTCTCCATCAACACTCTCAGAGCAAACATTGCATCTCTAGTGCTCTTTCCTGGCATGAAACCATACTGCTGATCACTAATCATCACATCCCTTCTTAACCTAGCTTCCACTACTCTTTCCCATAACTTCATGCTGTGGCTGATCAATGTAATCCCTCTGTAGTTACTACAGCTCTGCACATCACCCTTATTCTTAAAAATCGGTACCAAAACACTTTTTCTCCATTCCTCAGGCATCCTCTCACTTTCCAAGATTTCATTAAACAATCTGGTTAAAAACTCCACTGCCATTTCACCTAAACACCTCCATGCTCCCACAGGTATGTCATCTGGACCAACAGCCTTTCCATTCTTCATTCTCTTCATAGCTATCCTTACTTCCTCCTTGCTAATCCATTGTACTTCATGATTCACTATCCCTACATCATCCAACCTTCTCTCCCTCTCATTCTCTTCATTCATCAGCCCCTCAAAGTACTCTTTCCATCTCCTCAACACACTCTCCTCACTTGTGAATACGTTTCCCTCATTATCCTTTATCACCTTTACCTGCTGCACATCTTTCCTAGCTCGGTCCCTCTGTCTAGCCAGTCAGTACAGGTCCTTTTCTCCCTCCTTAGTGTCCAACCTTTCATACAACTCTTCATATGCCTTATCCATAGCCTTCACCACCTCTCTCTTTGCCATGCACCTCATCTCCTTATACTCCTGTTTACTTTCTTCATCTCTCTGACAATCCCACTTCTTCTTTGCCAACCTCTTTCTCTGTATACTCTCCTGTACTTCCTCATTCCACCACCAGGTCTCCTTGTCATCCTTCCTCTGTCCAGATGTGATACCAAGCACCTTTCTAGCCGTCTCCCTTACTAGCTCTGCTGTAGTTACCCAGCTATTTGGTAACTCTTCACTGCCACCCAGTGCCTGCCTTACCAAATAAATAAACATTTAAAAAAATGTATTACTCCAGATACTCATAAAAAGATTACAAAGATGGGCCTGTATCGAAATCAAACAGATACATCCAACTTGCAGCACTTGAGAAATGAGTGTGAAAACCCCAAAAAGCTGATTGGCAGATTAGCTGGAGACCATGACACAGTCACCGTGTAATGAAGAACAACAGTGGATTATTGCTTTGAAGGAAGTAGCTGAAAGGCTTCATAAATGTACGTGTGTTACATTTTGTACAGTTTTATGTATAACTCCCACATAGACACTTAATGTACGCTTAGAGACTAGTATGCCAGGAACTTGGACTGTACTGCTGCAGGTAAACACCTATGAGAAAACAGACTGTACTCTTACAGGTAACCTGTTATCAGAGCTCAGATAATGTAGTTACAGGTAAACTGCTATCAGAACACAGAATGTATTTTGGGATTACTGCAGATTAATTAATAATCAACTGCCTGCTGAAGAAGATTAAAAAGTTAATGTTAATATCTTCAAAAATGACCATCCTTTCTTTGCAATGGAGATTATTGTCATGGAAATTTTTACATAGAAGTTTTATTACCCCTCATAAGATGGCATTACTGTTTAAAAAATATATTGGTTAAAAGCAGATTGGCAGCACATATTTTATGAATGTATATTACTCTCAAGTCATTTTGGAATAATTTAAACTTCTTTTTACAAGCTATTTTTAATGACAAATTTGATTTAATCAAATCATTGTTTCTATTTAATATACCCATACCTAAATATGTACCCAGATCAAAATATTCTCTCTTATGGAGTTTAGTAGCTATTGTATGTAAAGTCCTTACTACAAACTGGAAAAATGACAGCACACCTTCATTCACAGGGTTCAAGAATATCGTTATGTGTTTCTCACCTGGATTTACCTGCAATCCAGGAGAGAACAGATAGAATCACTTCATATTATAATTCTTGGTTGAACGTTAAAGCTGTATTAGGGAAATTTAAATATATGACATGAAATAATATTATAAGTTGAACGATACATAATTGCCTTTTTTTAAGTAGACACTTTTTGTAATTTTTTTTTTTTTTTACTTGCTTTTGAGAAGTTTTTTCCATTATATAAGTTAAGTTTTGGTCTAAAAATTTGTTTTATATTTAGAATTGTTAAATATTTTAAACTTTAATAAAAACATTTGAATAAAAAGTAAAAAAAAACACAGAATGTACTGTTACAGGTAACCTACTATTGAAACACATACTATACTGTTACAGGTAGCCTGTTATCAGAACTTATAGTTTGCTGTTACAGGTAGCCTGTTATCATAACTCCTATTTTAGTGTTACAGGTAACCTGTTGTCGAAGCACAGACCATACTGTTACAGGTAACTTGGTATCAGAGCACAGACTTCACCATTATGGGTAGCCTGCTATTGAAGATCCAACTATAGTGTTACAGGTTACTATTACTATTATTATTATTATTATTATTATTATTATTATTATTATTATTATTATGTTACTATTGGAGAACAGACTGTACTATCACAAGTAGCTTGCTACTGAAGAATAGACTGTACTCTTACATTTAACCTGCTATCAGATTGTACTGTCACAAATAACCTGCTATCATAGTTCAGAGTGTACTGTTACATGTAACTTGCTATTGGAACTAAGAGTATTCTGTTACAGGTAACCTTTTATCAGAGCTCATAGTGTACAGTTGCAGGTAATCTGTTGTCAGAACACAGACTGTAGTGTTATAGTAACCTGCTATCAGACTATAGAATGTACTGTTGCAGGTAACTTTCTATCAGAGCTCAAGCTGCACTGTTACAAGTAAACTGTTGGCAAAGAATAGAATGTACAGTTACAAGTCACCTGCAGTCAGAACACAAAATATACCATTACAGGTAACCTGCTATCAAAAGAGACTGTACTGTTTTAATAGCCTGCTGTCAGAGCTCAGGTTGTACTGGTACAGGTAACCTAATATTGGACAACAGACTCTACTGTTACAGATGATCAAATGTCAAAGCACAAACTGTTATGAAGTAACTTGCTATTGAAGCACAGATTGTACAAGTGCTGTCAAAAATATAGATAGCACTGACATAAACATAATTTCTTCTCACTTTTCAGTGTGCCACGAAATGATGTCACTAATTCTGTGTTATATGTGATAAAGACTTTCACAGAGAGATAGTGAAGATGGACAGTGTGGTGTTCATCCTGGTCATGAAATATCTCTGTTCACGATACTCTTCTTTACCAGTCCCACTGAGGAGGTGGACTCTTGACCGCTGATTAATGTACAGATTCATACATAATTATTGTTCATGTTATTTTATTTATTTAGGAAGTAAGTTAACCAGACCAAATGACATTTTCCAGCCATGACTTTGTTAGGACAAACAATGTAAACAGTTACAGCATGTTCAGATCATGGGCATAGTATGGTCATTTTAAAACGCAGGACATGACTGTTCATAATCAGTAAAGCAGATAAGGTAACAATTAACATGGAAATGCAACAAACTAAGAGAAAAAACAAAATATCCAACAGTAAAGCCAAAGATGAGGTCAATAGCCTGTTTATTAACTGAATGAAGGCTTTTCGTTGTCGCAAATGCGGCAACTTCATCAGATTCATTCAAAACATGTTGTTTCAAGTTTAAATAATTAACTGCGATCACATGCTGATTAGGCTAAATGCTTTTTCACATCCTGGGTTAAATGATTCCTGTAACATTTCTTGCCTCTTAAAACTTAAAAGCTTAATTAGATGAACCATTAGGAGATGTTTAGTACTTGTGATGAGGTTTTTCTCATGCATTCATTCTTTAACATGTTTGTATACATATATGTACATATATGTATATACTGTTTCATATGTGTTTTGCGATGGGTTTAACTTGTCTTCGCATTTGTGTGAAATGGGTATGACATAGCCAGGTTTCATGTAACATGGATGTGCCTATAAACAAAAAGTTTACAGCATTTCATCTGTTTGCGCTACTATTTTAAAATAACCACTTATAAAATATTTGTGGGTGAGTGGTTAATCTGATGTAGTGCAATTATTGTTAGTTATTTTAATTTGAGTAAAAGTCCATCCGTTGCATAAACATGGCACAGTTTGCTCATGTTTATGTATTTTGGATACACCAATGAGTTGTGTGAGTGTGGACATTGTTTATTAACTTTATTCCATGTATTACTTTTACATTGTTGTAACTGCAGGTTTTGGCTGGTTAAATGATTTTTGTTTAAGTTGATTTTTAGATATTTGTGTATGTTTAAGTACTTGATTGCATGTTTATAGCTTTAGCATTCTTTCATATACGAATGTCAGCTGACAGTGATCATGTGATCGCTGTTACTTATTTAAACTTGTAACGACATGTTTGAATGAATCTGATGAAGTTGCCGCATTTGTGAAAATGAAAAGCCTTCATTCAGTTAATAAACAGGCTGTTGACTTCGTGTTTCGCTTTACTGTTGGATATTTGGTTTATTCTCTAATAATGAACATGTGGCAGCACCCAGCTGACAATGACACAGGTAATTGCTGCCTAACACTGCTTGTAGGTGTCATTCTTGACAAATGCTACTAATTTGTTCCTAACGGAGGAGGAGCTTGGCCACCTCCTAATGGCTACTAGTAAAGATCTCAGTACAGTTGGAAAAGTCATGCTGAAAGCTTTTAAACCGATATTCAGTCTTAAAATGGGATGACACATGTATCAGGTGAGAAGCACTGGGAAAGGGGGATTTTACATTATCGTTTTCACTCTAACTTCCTCTGAGGGGGTTGGCTTCAAATATGAAAAATGGGCACACATGTTCTCAGACTGCAACAGGTCCAGCCTTACAGTGTGACCTGTCCCCATTAAATTCAGTGTAATTAAGCTACTCAAAATAAGACTTTATTTTGTAGGGACTCGATCCCCTGTACCCTACATACCCCCAGACTTATGGATATTGACTCCATTGTCTCCCGGCTTTGGAGAAGGAAAAACCTTCTCAAAACAATGCACAGTGGTCTTAGCCAAACTACGTATTTCTCTATCACGAGTCAGCAAGTGATTTCTGGGCTGTTGTGCTCCGAGAAAACACAGTGTTACCAAAAGAGTGACACTTTTCCAGGTAAAAAAATGCATATATTGGCAAAGATGTTAACTGTCTTGGTGTGTACGTAAAGGGGAGATAGTTTGTTTTTAACAGGGAGGTACAGGGCTGCTCCCTCTGTGATGAGCAGTCTTAATCCGCCAGTGCTGGTTTGTATGCACTGTGAAGACAACAGCTGCAGGAGAGAATGGAAACACTGCTAGTGCGTACTCAAGAGCATATCATGAAGCACTTTTCCAAGGGTAGGCTAGCCCCCCCCCCCCACCACCTACAGGGCCTATTACCATTCCAGGAGATTGCGTAAGTCCAATTATTACTGATACGTTGGTTAGCAACGCTCTATCTAAAGCTAAAAACACTGCCTCCATGGGACCAGATGGTGTCCCAGGCTGTGTCATATGTGAGCTCCAAAACGAATTAACCCCGCATCTTAATACCCTGTTCAGTCTAAGCCTCTCCACAGGATATGTGCCCATAGAATGGCGCACGGCAACGGTGGTCCCACTACACAAGGGTGGGGCCACAACTGACCCTGGGAACTACTGACCAATAAGCCTGATCAGTCTGATCTGTAAGGCTATGGAGCAAATCATTATGGAACTCATAAATGGAGAGATTGGAAACCTCCAGTCGCTGGACCCCACACAGTTCGGTTTTGTCAAGGGCAGATCATGCCTCCTGAACCTGGTGGATTTCTTTGAGACAGTTACTCAGGCTATAGATAAGGGAAAGGAGGTACACACGGCTTACTTTGACCTTGCTAAAGCATTTGACACCATTCCCCATTCATGTATTATTGATAAGCTCACCAGCCTGGGCATAAACCCTTACGTCACAAGATGGATTGCAAATTGGCTCTCAGACAGATCCCATAAAGTAAGAGTAGTGGGATCTATGTCCGAATCCAGACCAGTAACAAGTGGTGTGCCTCAGGGCTCTGTCCTGGGGGCCCTCCTGTTTGGCATATACTTCTCAGAAGTACAGGCAAGCACGGAAGGACTGTGGCTGACTAAGTTTGCGGACGACTGCAAACTGGGTGCTATAATAGAGTCTCCGGCCGACATGGAGATCCTCCAGAAGGGCCTAAATGAGACTGATGCATGGTAACAAAGCCATGGTCTCAAGCTGAATGCAAAAAAATGTGTAGTAATCCCCTTTGGAAAAAACAGAGTACCCGCAAACTGCAATATAGGAGGTAATCTCCTGAAATCTGAAGAAGAAATAAGGGATCTAGGGACCCAAGTAGATAGTCAGCTTTCCTTTGATAACCATGTTGCCAAAGTGGTTAGAAAATCCTTCTATGTGACCCATCTGATCACGAAAGGGTTCGCATCAAGATCTAAGGATATAATGGTGCCCCTCTACTCTTCCCTCATCAGTCCCATTATTGAGTACAATGCACCAATTGGAATGTACCTGGCTAGACATCTCCAGCAGCTGGAGAGACCACAGAGGCACCTAACCAAGAGGATTACTGGCCTCAAACAGTTGCCCTATGCAGCACGACCTCTAAAAGCTAAGATTGATCTCTGTTGCATACCGCTTTCTCAGAGGCGATCTCTGTCTAACGTACAGAGCCATGTCCAACCCAGAATTGTTGAATATGCTCCATCTTAGCAAAACCAAATCTACTCGAGCTACACGCTCTAGGGATATAAATTTCAACACAACAATGAATAGAACATGCTGGAGGGATAGATTCCCTTTGCAGAGACTTCCCTTACTATGGAACAGGGTCCCGATCTACATAAGACAGAGCCCCTCACTATCACTCTTCAAGAGAAACCTTGATGAGTGGATGGGTAACAGAAAGTTCACACCGGGGATCACACCAACAGCACTACTAGATAGGGGTCAAGGGTACTAGCTGCTAGTACAAGGGTCTAGGGAACTACTAAAGGGGGCGGTGAATACCGCACAACATGGCTGGGCTAATATATGCCTTCGGGGAGATAGCCCAGTACCAACCTATGAACCTATAGTCAACAGGCATAACAGAATTTGATACATTTAAGCATGTCATTTAAAGAAATTTAGCTTTGCGGGTCAATTTTTAGTACAGTGAAGACAAGTCATTGATAGACTGAGTCATACATAAAAGTCTGAACTGATTCTGTGCCTGCATTTCTTGCAGCACAGATGCACCATTTTAGTGGCACCTGTACAAAGTACTCTTGTTTTATTGTAAGTGACCATGAAGCCAACACTAGAAAACCAGTTGACAATTCAGTAAAGATAATGCTGCTTAGATTATATGATATATAGCACTACACGTGAAGCATAATGTTTGCTAATTTTAACTTGTTAATGCAGTTTGATTACTTTTATATAAATGTAAATGTGCCTTTGCCATAAGTGATAATTCAGTAAAGGTGTTTAATAAAAAAAACAATTCATGAATGGCCATGAGTGAGAAAACAGACAACCAAACCCCCAGATTTGTTTATTTACCTTTTTATTTAAATTTTGTTTAACAGGCTAGAGCACTGATCCCTTTGGATCAATTTTGGGCTGAACTCAGAAAGAAAAGGCAGAAGAGTGAATGGCAAATATTTATAATAACACACCTCTCAGCTGCTTTGCTCAAAAATTCTGGGCAAAGCCAAAAACACCAAAGGAAACCCAAAATCAGGGACAATTTTTAAAAATGACTAATTCACGTAAGAAGTGAATAGAACAGGTTTTGTATGTACATGCATTTTCTGAACAATAACAAGAATAAACGTTTGAAAATTTCCAATAAAGAGTGTTTTAAAAAAAAAAAAACAAGAATAAACGTCTAACGTCTGATATTATTAACTGATTGTAATCCTCTGCCATGTTGTTGGAAATCAAAGAATTTTACAACAGACAGGGCAAATATGTGAACCAAATCAGACGTTCTACAAAGTTCTGGGGAGGTAAGAGGTGTGTTCCGTAGTGACTGAGTACAATGATGTGAGAGAACAGGTAAGTGTGAGAGAGCAGGTAAGTGTGAGAGAACAGGTAAGTGTGAGAGAACAGGTAAGTGTGAGAGGACAGGTAAGTGTGAGAGGACAGGTAAGTGTGAGAGGACAGGTAAGTGCAGCATAACTAATAACTTACTGCCGCAGCTTGAAATTTGATGTAAGAATACAACAATATCTCTGTAGGGGGTTCCTATTAGATGACCGAAGAGGCATTCTTTCGAATGCATCTTGGTCAAACTTGAAAAGACGAAAAGGCAAAATGATGAAGTGGTATATAAGCGAATTCTTCTCCTGGGAAAGTTATGTTTTAAGTGTTTTTTGGGGGTTTTTTTTAACAGCAATTTTTTTACCTTGGAAAAAAAAATTGCTGTTCTAAGCATTCAAGTTTGTAAGCTTATGCTTACATGGGGTCAATAAATCATCGTTCACTTTTCTAAGTGTTCGATGATTTAATATAGACCCCTCTGTAGGTAACACGGTGCTTATAATGAGTTACTGTGGTAATCATAACTAGAAGAGGCTTAGCATAATCACACTTGTATACATAATATTGCAATGAAAATGTTGCAATAAAAAGGTTGTTATTAACAGTTGCTTACTTAAAGTATTTACATAGGGCCAGAGTCTTGTTTTATTGAGAAAGATATGGCAGAAAGTAATATCTATATAAAACAGCATACACAGAGGTGGAAAATGAATTGCAATTCAAATGACAAAAATTGTGAAGAGTGGTCAGCCAAAAATGGACTCTTGCTGTATCTGCAGTTAGCTACAAAAACCTGGAAAATTCGATTGCTATAGCTAACTGGGTTCATTTAGGAAGAGGAAGCCCTGAGTGTAGAATTTAAGTAATGGCTCGGGTACCTGTTAAAGAAGAGAGCGAATAAAATTTAACTTGTGTGTCCCTTTGGAGGGTAAGATGTGGGTGCAAGCTTTGGTCACAAGACTCTGTGAGTGACATCACATCGTATCAATATGCCTCTAGTACCAATACATGCTGGGAGCAGGTGATTTGAGGGACATCAGCACCTAGGCGCAAGGTGGTTACCTTACAACACAACTCCATTCTATCTTTCAGAGAAAGATGAGTATAACAGGACAGCCTGGACTCAGAGCACCATGGTGTAACCAGTTTCCTCTCCACCTCCCACTGCTGCGATCCACTTTTCCTTTCCACCCCATCAATGCAGCCACATCAGAAGTGGGAGCGATAGTAACTGGCATGGAAGTCAAATGATCCTCCTTCTACACTTCTCATAGTCACCCCATAAAGGCATCTCTGTTCATGGGTAGTACTGACTATAGAGATCAGGAGAAATTGGAGGGGTTCCCTGGCAAATAATGATCGAGCTGCAGTGTTCAGGGCCCACCCACAAAAAAAAAAAAAAAAAAAAAAAAAAAGATATTTACTGTTATAGTACCTCTGAAACCATTGCAGATGAATGTTCACTAGACTATGGAGTTAAAGCTGTTACTGCAGAAGACAAACACAGACACACACACACACAACTGCATGGATGTGAGCTTCTACATACACACACAGAGCACACAAGGATGCATGCATGCACACATACACACAGATGCACATGAGCAGTCACAGACACATGCCCCTACACATGTGCGCACACACACACACACACACACACACACACACACACACACACACACACACACACACACACACACACACTGCCCAGTGCCTTGCTGAGTACAGTATGTTGTTCTGCAGTTGTTTCCCATCTACCCATTTCTCTCAGTGTGTGCAACAGACAGCAGAGCAGGATGGTGCTGCGGACCTTCCTGAAACCATGTGGCTTCCTGGATAGCTGATTCTGCTGGTACCACCAGTCATTTAGCTGTGCTGCACCGGCCCTTATCAGGACAACTGGATAAATTGGGCATTTGATGCTGCTTTATCCTTTGGTCCAGCATTCTGTACTGCAATGAAGAAAAGAGTTTCCTCAGTTTAGAGAAGCTCTCGAGTACAAGTCCTACGTTTATTATGTGAGCCACAGGAATGTTAATAAATGTACTGCAGACCCTAAAAATGTGTGAGAAAACCTGCTGGCTTCTTGTTCTCCTTACTTATATGACTTGAGTCGATGGTTTGTGTCTAGGATAGTTACTAGCCAAAACTCAGAGTGTGCAGGTAAAAAATGTTTCAAAAGACTAGCAATCTACTTCTGTAGAGAGCAAGGAGCGACCTGAAGAATGAGTGAAAAATGTATAAATGAATCAATTACCTCCCAATTTTATTATGACCACTTATGTGGGGTTCTCTCCTGTCAGAAGAATCAATGCTTTGAGTTATTTATTTATTTACATATTTATATGTGTTAACTGTGTAAGTGGACTATTGCAAGGACCCTTATCAGCTACACCCTGAAACAAAAAAAAAAGCCTCAACTGCTTACATATAAGGATATGTTATATGTTTAAACCAAGATAACAATAACAGTAGAAAGATCATCATAAAAAAAAAAAAAATCATAAGATAAAATAGAGAAGTGAATACATGCAGCAACTAGGGCTACCAACCAAAGAAGCTTGTTTATTATTCAAGTATATTTTTTAATGTTTTCTCCCTCAACCTTGTGACCATCAGCTTGCCACTACTGACAGATTATCCCTTTTATTCCTGCATCCTCAGAGTGTCAGCCATAATGGGGCAAAATCTCATCACCAGTGAGGCATCATTGAAGTGGGCAGGGTATTTGTTATCCATAAAGTCCTCCCCTTGGTGGCAACATATGCCTCCTGTCAAAGCAGGAATGTGCAGCTCTGTTGCCTTGTGAGGCATGTTTCTACGTTCCTGCTGTTCTCAGCTCTGTTGCCTTGCGAGGCATGTTTCGACATTCCTGCTGTTCTCAGCTCAATTGCCTTGCAAGGCATGTTTCTATGTTCCTGCTGTTCTCAGCTCTGCTGCCTTGCAAGGCATGTTTCTACGTTCCTGCTGTTCTCGGCTCTGTTGTCTTGCAAGGCATGTTTCTACATTCCTGCTGTTCTCAGCTCTGTTGCCTTGCGAGGCATGTTTCTACGTTCCTGCTGTTCTCAGCTCTGTTGCCTTGCAAGGCATGTTTCTACATTCCTGATGTTCTCAGCTCTGTTGCCTTGCGAGGCATGTTTCTACGTTCCTGCTGTTCTCAGCTCTGTTGCCTTGTGAGGCATGTTTCTACGTTCCTGCTGTTCTCAGCTCTGTTGCCTTGTGAGGCATGTTTCTACGTTCCTGCTGTTCTCAGCTCTGTTGCCTTGCAAGGCATGTTTCTACATTCCTGCTGTTCTCAGCTCTGTTGCCTTGTGAGGCATGTTTCTACATTCCTGCTGTTCTCAGCTCTGTTGCCTTGTGAGGCATGTTTCTACGTTCCTGCTGTTCTCAGCTCTGTTGCCTTGCAAGGCATGTTTCTACATTCCTGCTGTTCTCAAACTCTGTTGCCTTGCAAGGCATGTTTCTACATTCCTGCTGTTCTCAAACTATGTTGCCTTGTGAGGCATGTTTCTACATTCCTGCTGTTCTCAGCTCAGTTGCCTTGCGAAGCATGTTTCTACGTTCCTGCTGTTCTCAGCTCTGTTGCCTTGTGAGGCATGTTTCTACATTCCTGATGTTCTCAGCTCTGTTGCCTTGCGAGGCATGTTTCTATGTTCCTGCTGTTCTCAGCTCTGTTGCCTTGTGAGGCATGTTTCTACGTTCCTGCTGTTCTCAGCTCTGTTGCCTTGCAAGGCATGTTTCTACATTCCTGCTGTTCTCAAACTCTGTTGCCTTGTGAGGCATGTTTCTACATTCCTGCTGTTCTCAGCTCAGTTGCCTTGCGAAGCATGTTTCTACGTTCCTGCTGTTCTCAGCTCTGTTGCCTTGCGAGGCATGTTTCTACATTCCTGATGTTCTCAGCTCTGTTGCCTTGTGAGGCATGTTTCTACGTTCCTGCTGTTCTCAGCTCTGTTGCCTTGCAAGGCATGTTTCTATGTTCCTGATGTTCTCAGCTCTGTTGCCTTGTGAGGCATGTTTCTATGTTCCTGCTGTTCTCAGCTCTGCTGCCTTGCGAGGCATGTTACTACATTCCTGCTGTTCTCAGCTCTGCTGCCTTGTGAGGCATGTTTCTATGTTCCTGCTGTTCTCAGCTCTGTTGCCTTGTGAGGCATGTTTCTACGTTCCTGATGTTCTCAGCTCTGTTGCCTTGTGAGGCATGTTTCTATGTTCCTGCTGTTCTCAGCTCTGCTGCCTTGCGAGGCATGTTACTACGTTCCTGCTGTTCTCAGCTCTGCTGCCTTGCGAGGCATGTTTCTATGTTCCTGCTGTTCTCAGCTCTGTTGCCTTGTGAGGCATGATTTACATTCCTGCTGGTCTCACCTGTAGTGCAGAGCTAAAAGGCAACTCATTGTCTTCCCATCATTCTTGCTGTTACATCATTATAGACTCTAGTCAAGTGGCAAAGGCACAGCAAGGCCACTTATAGTCAGGACTCTGGGATATTAGGGTACAGTCAGGCCTCTGAGATAGTAGGGTACAATCAGGCCTTTGGGATACTGGGATACAGTCATGAATCTGGGATACTGGGATACAGTCAGGGGTCTGTGATACTAGGATACAGTCATGCCTCTGGGATACTGGGATATAGTCACACCTCTGGGATACTGGGATACAGTCAGGGCTCTGGGATACAGTCATAACTCTGGGATACTAGGATACAGTCTAGGCTCTGGAATACTAGGATACAGTCACACCACTGGGATACTAGGATACAGTCATGACTCTGGGATACTAGGATACAGTCAGAACTCTAGGATACTAGGATACAGTCTAGGCTCTGGAATACTAGGGTACAGTCACACCTCTGGGATACTGGAGTACAGTCAGGGCTCTGGGATACTGGGATACAGTCATAACTCTAGGATACTAGGATATAGTCAGGGCTCTGGGATACTGGGATACAGACAGGGCTCTGTGATACAGTCATAACTCTAGGATACTAGGATACAGTCACACCTCTGGGATACTAGTATAGTCTAGGTTCTGGAATACTAGGATACAGTCACACATCTGGGATACTGGGATACAGTCAGGGCTCTGGGATACAGTCATAACTCTAGGATACTAGGATACAGTCTAGGCTCTGGGATACTGGGATACAGTCATAACTCTAGGATACTAGGATACAGTCACACCTCTGGGATACTGGGATACAGTCAGGGCTCTGGGATACTAGGATATAGTCACACCTCTGGGATACTGCAATACAGTCATAACTCTAGGATACTAGGATACAGTCACACCTCTGGGATACTGGGATACAGTCATGACTCTGGGATACTAGGATACAGTCACACCTCTGGGATACTAGGATACAGTCAGGGCTCTGGGATACTGGGATACAGTCATAACTCTAGGATACTAGGATACAATGTGGGCTGTGGAATACTAGGATACAGTCACACCTCTCGGATACTAGGATACAGTCAGGGCTCTGGGATACTGGGATACAGTCTAGGCTCTGGAATACTAGGATACAGTCACACCTCTGGGATACTGGGTTACAGTCATGACTCTGGGATACTAGGATACAGTCAGGGCTCTGGGATACTGGGATACAGTCACACCACTGGGTTACTAGGATACAGTCAGGGCTCTGGGATACTATGATGCAGTCATGCCTCTGGGATACTGGGATACAGTCATGAATATGGGATACTAGGATACAGTCAAACCTCTGGGATACTGGGATACAGCCATGACCCTGGAATATTAGGATACGGTCAGGCCTCTGAGATAGTAGGATACATTCAGGCCTTTGGGATACTGGGATACAGTCATGACTCTGGGATACTAGGATACAGTCAGGGTTCTGGGATACTGGGATATAATTGTAACTCTAGGATACTAGGATACAGTCTAGGCTCTGGAACACTAGGATACAGTCATGCCACTGGGATACTAGGATACAGTCAGGGCTCTGGGATACTGGTATACAGTCATAACTCTATGATACTAGGATACAGTCTGGGCTGTGGAATACTAGGATACAGTCACGCCTCTGGGATACTATGATGCAGTTATGCCCCTGGAATACTGGGATACAGTCATGAATATGGGATACTAGGATACAGTCAAACCTCTGGGATACTGGGATACAGCCATGACTCTGGGATATTAGGATACAGTCAGGCCTCTGAGATAGTAGGATACAATCAGGCCTTTGGGATACTGGGATACAGTCATGACTCTGGGATACTAGGATACAGTCAGGTCTCTGGGATATTGGGATATAATCATAACTCTAGGATACTAGGATACAGTCTAGGCTCGGGAACAGTAGGATACAGTCACGCCTCTGGGATACTATAATACAGTCACGCCTCTGGGATACTGGGATACAGTCATGACTCTGGGATACTAGGATACAGTCCCGCCTCTGGGATACCAGGATACGGCCATGACTTTGGGATACTAAGATACAGTCAGGGGTCTGGGATACTGGGATACAGTCATAACTCTAGGATACTAGGATACAGTGTGGGTTGTGAAATACTAGGATACAGTCAGGGCTCTGGGATACTAGGATATAGTCAGGGCTCTGGGATACTGGGATAGAATCTAGGCTCTGGAATACTAGGATACAGTCATACGTCTGGGATACTGGGATACAGTCATGTCTCTGGGATACTAGGAGACAGTCAGGGCTCTGGGATACTGGGATACAGTCACACCACTGGGATACTAGGATACAGTCATGACTCTGTGATACTAGGATACAGTCTAGGCTCTGGAACACTAGGATACAGTCACACCTCTGGGATACTAGGATACAGTCATGACTCTGGGATACTGAGATACAGTCATAACTCTAGGATACTAGGATACAGTCACACCTCTGGGATAGTGGGATACAGTCATGACTCTAGGATACTCGGATGCAGTGTGGGTTGTGGAATACTAGGATACAGTCAGGGCTCTGGGATACTGGGATACAGTCATACCACTGGGATACTAGGATACAGTCACACTACTGGGATACTAGGATACAGTCATGACTCTGGGATACTGGGATACAGTCATAACTCTGGGATACTAGGATACAGTCACGCCTCTGGGATACTGGGATACAGTCATGACTTTGGGATACTAGGACACAGTCTAGGCTCTGGAATACTAGGATACAGTCACACCTATGGGATACTGGGATACAGTCACACCTCTGGAATACTGGGATACAGTCATAAGTCTGGGATACTAGGATACAGTCAGCACTCCATCTTTCTGCATCATAAAGAAGGCTCATGCTTCAAGTCATCTGGCTTAATAGCCAAGGTTACCTACTTTTTAAGCTCTGTGTTTCCAAAGTATGGCCAAACTATCCATTTATGGTGCATTGTTAGGCTTAGAAGAAGGACCCCTACTCTTCACAATCTTTGTAAGTGCCACACCTTTACACTTAACAACCTTAAATGCCTACAGTATGCAGAAAGCTGAACAGTCTTATGCAGTACCTTCAAAATAACGACAGCCACTGCCTTTATGTAATACCGAGACACAGATCACTGCCTTGGTTAAAAGATTAAAAGTAATCTTGTATAAAAAGAAAACAGAAATCACAATCACTAGACACAGCGACTCTGAATCTTCCCCTCTAAATTCACAATCAAGAATTGCAACATTCAGGTTGTAGATCACTACAAATGTTTTGGTGCAACTATTGACAACAAACTCACATTTGTAGAATATACCAAAACCATATTTCAAAACATGCACAGAAAACTCTCCACTGAATCAAGGACTCTTTACTCTTCTGTATCAAAATCTAACCTAGCTAACATACAACCTATATACCCAAACAATGTTCTGATTTCTCAGGTGTCCGTAACCTAAACAAATATCTGCAGAGAAAATTTGAATCCACAAGACTACAAAACAGGTAAATTTGCTGTAGCACTTCTAACATATCCTCTCACCTGCAACATTTCAATAAACTTAATTAGTTGTGTTTTTCAAATTAACTAAACTTTATTTATATTAGAGTTACCCACAAAAATCATATACAGAAAAATGCCCAGCCATAAACATTATACTGAGATGGTATAAACAAAACTTAGATTCTCTAACAAAGATCACTCTTAGATATGCCTAAAACCTCTTGCAAAATAAGTGACAAAGACCCTTATATTTTCTTAAAATGTACATGGATTTTACTGGCATATAAAACAAGAAAATAATTAGACTTAACTGTGTTCAAAAACTCATGTAAGCAAGTCCCCCCTCAGCAAGCCTTCTACCTGCCCCAGGTGCGGAATGACATCACTGACTGCTTTCTATTCTGTCATTTCCCAACTTACCCTGAAACACATACACGCTCTCTCAGTTTAACTAACCTACCTTCTACAACCTAACCCTAATCTTTCCCATCACCCTCCACTCCTTAAACAATGCATAGTCAGTCTGTGTCTAATACACTGAGTGGTGGGGTTCCTATCATGTAGTTGAACTTTTACAAGTTCGAACCACATATGGTCAAGACCATACGTTCGAATTTGTAAAGGTTCGAGCGTTTGAATGTAAATCTCCATAAGTGGAGGTTTCCATTCACTTCAATGTGGTGCAATCTCAGAGTTGGTATATTTAAGTAGTGGTGGCTTGCCCCCCTGCTTACAACAATTTATTTTGTTGTCCGTTGTTTTTTTATTTCTTTTCACATAGTCGAAGCTCTGTAACTTCGAACATAATGGTTCGACCATTAGGTGTTCAGAGTTATGGAACTTCGACTATGTGATATAGACCAGAGTGGTTAGTCTTAATGTAAAATGTAATGTGTCATTATGTAATGTAATGTATTCAGACATACAAACTTAGATTCATTATTAATGCTATGATCACACTTGTATGGTTTCTTTAATCTTGACTTTTACATTGTGTTTGTAATCTCTTCTGTGCTGTTGTAATGTTACATACTGCATTTATACCAGTGATATCAAGATTTTTGCTTATGGTATTTGCATTTGCTTTGTTCCTGGGACCTGTCTGAAAATAAGCCTCAGCTTGTGTATCAATAAATAAATAAATATCACTTTTATACACGCACGCCAAGGATATGTCTTGGGGTAGCATTAACACCACAATTCATAAAAGCTATTGAGGGACACTGTTATTACAAATCAGCTCCTTCTAAGTGGAATCTTCTGCCTACTCAGAACTGAAGCCAGCTGCATCAACCTCAGAAAAAAATTAAATTCAGTTCAATGAAATCCACAAATCTAAGTGTAGAGTGATAATGGATGACTGACACAACCTAATGCATGACTCCTAACATACGTGGTCAAAAACACTGTCCAAAACGAATGATAACCTCCTTCTCTTAGCTCTCTGTGCTGTCTATATGTAGACTATTTCTAAACACATAAATTTGTATTGATTGTAAATACATACATTTGTACTGATTATAATCACATCCATTTGTATTGATTGTAAACACATACATTTGTGTTGATTGCAAATACATACATGTGTATTGATCGTAAATACATACATTTGTATTGATTGTAAATACATACATTTGTGTCGATTGTAAATACATTTGTGTTGATTGTAAATACATACATTTGTATTCATAGGTTCATAGGTGTGTACTAGGCTAATGGCCCTGGAGCCTTTACAAGCCTAGCCTATAGGATTACCCTGACATTGTGCCACCTGACCTTAGTTCCTAGTGCCTCTGTCAAGTAAAGCCACTGGAGTGATCCCTGGTATGAATTTTCTATTTCCCATCCACTCATCAAGATTTCTCATGAAGAGGGCCAGTGAGGTGCTCTGCTTGACACGTATGGGAAGTCTATTCCATAGCATGGGCAGTCTCTGGGTTATGAACCTATCCCACCAGCATGTTCTTTTGATTGTGGTAATGAGGTTGAGGTCTCTGGAGCATGTGGTGTGGAGGGATTTCCTCAGATGTAACATTTCTAACAGAGTTGAGTCAGACATGGCTTTGTAAGTCAAGCAGAGATCACCTCTAAGTAGGTGATATGAGACAGAGAATAGTTGGAGGTTTTTTAGTCTATCTATATGGGACAAATGTTTAAGGCCTAGGATCCTCTTTGTGAGGTACTTTTGCGGCCTCTCCAGTTGTTGCAGGTGTTTAGTGAGGTACATGCCAAATGGAGCATTGTACTCGATGATTGGCCTAATGAGGGAAGAGTAGAGGGAGACAATGACCTCTTACTTCCTGGATGCAAAACCCTTAGTAATGAGATGTGCCACGTAGAAGGACTTTCTAACCACAGTGGCAATGTGGTGGTCAAAAGAGAGGTTGCTGTCAATCTGTGTTCCCAGATCTCTTATAACGTCTTCTGTGTTCAGTGGACTACCATTGATGTGGTAATTCATAGGAACCAGTTTTTTTCCCAAAGGGGATGACAACACATTTTTCACATTGAGCTTAAGGCCATGGTTCTGACACTAGTTGTTGGTCTCAGTGAGGCCCTTCTGTAGGATGTCAGCCACTTGGGGAGTTAATAATAGCTCCCAACTTGCAATCATCTGCAAACTTTGTCAACCAGAGTCCCTTCGTGTTGGCCTGGACTTCAGAGAAGTAGATACCAAACAGAAGATGACTCTGGACCGAACCCTGTGGGACTCCACTCATGACTGGTCAGCAGTCTGACTTGGAGTCAGCTTATTTCACACTGTGGGTTCTACCTTTCAGCCAGTTTGAAACCCACCCAGTGATGTAGGGGTTGATACCTAGCTTAGTGAGTTTTTCTATGATTCTTGAGTGGGAAATGGTATCAAAGGCCTTGGCCAGATCAAGGTAGGCTGTATGAACCACCTTGCCTTCATCCAAAGCTCTGGTGACTGACTCAAAGAAGTTGACCAAGTTGAGCAGGCATGATCTAGCCTTCACAAAACCAAACTGTGTGGGATTTAGTGTTTGGAGATTCCACATATCCTTGTTTATTATGTCCATGATGATGCATTCTATAGCTTTGCATATCAGACTCGTCAGGCTAATGGGGAGATAGTTCCCAGGGTCTGTAGTCACTCCTCCTTTGTGGAGAGGGATGACTGTAGCAGTGTGCCATTCGGTAGGGACAAAGCCTGAGGTGAAGCTGTGATTGAACAGGGCACACAGGTGAGGTGTTAGTTCACTCTGTAGTTCATATAGAACACAGCCAGGGATATTGTCAGGTCCCATATTAGCTATATTCTTGGCCTTGGACAGTGCTGTTTTAACCTGTGCAGCAGTAATACTGGGTGTCTGGCAATCTACTGGTATTGTGACGTCCCTTGGGGGGGGGGGTAAGGTTGGCAATGAATCTGTCGGACAGTATATTGGCAATACCTGTTGGCTTGGTATAAGAGGTACCATTGTGTAGTAGCTCAGAGCAAATCTGGGTATTGCCGTGGAGATTCTTTACATAACTATAGAAGGTCTTGTGGTTGTCTCTACTATCTGCTGCAATTCTGTTTTCATAGCGGATTTGATGAGAGATCTCAGTTTTTTGTTGAGGCTGATGAGGGAGTTTTTCCAGTCTTTGGATTTCACCTTATCAGTTTCCTCCTTCTGTTGTAGAGTTTGTTTATGGCAGGGGACCACCAGATTGGCTTCCTTTTTTTTGGAGGAGAGCATCTTGGTTCTGTTGGGTATGGCGAGATCCATGCATTTATGTACGTGTTCGTACAGTGCATTGGTGTATGATTCAGTGGTCATGAAACTGATCTCCATTTGCATGGGTGCAGTGAAGTTAGCCACCTCTGTTTTGAGGAGCCCAAAGTTAGCCTTGGAGAAGTTTTTCATGGTGGTTACCTTTGCGGGGGGGGGGGGGGGTGAGGATTTCCATGGTGATTAGTTTGTGGTCGGATCTAACCAGGGAGGAGCTGACTATTGATGTAGAGCAACGGTTGCCCATGTTAGTAATGACCAGGGCAAGGGTGTTGCTACCTCTATTGGGGGTAAGAACAAGCTGGTCCAGGGCATTGGAATTAATGAATTCCAGGAAATGTTGGGCAAGTGTCTTGGTACATTAGTAGTTTTCCCAGTTAATGGAGGGATAGTTGAAGTCACCCAGTATGAGAGTGTTAGGTTGGACCTTAATATTCTCCAGGGTGCTTAGGATTGCTTGATTGTAAATGCATACATTTGCGTTGATTGTAAATACATACATTTGCACTGATTGTAAATGCATATATTTATGATGATTGTAAATACATACATTTGTATTGATTGTAAATGCATACATTCGTATTGATTGTAAACACATACATTTGTGTTCATAGGTTCATAGGTGTGTACTAGGCTAATGGCCCTGGAGCCTTTACAAGCCTAGCCCATAGGATTACCCTGGCATCGTGCCACTCAATCTTAGTTCCCAGTGCCTCTGTCGAGCAGAGCCACTGGAGTGATCCCCGGGGTGAATTTTCTATTTCCCATCCACTCATCAAGAAGAGGGCCAGTGAGGTGCTCTGCTAGACATGCATGGGAAGTCTATTCCATAGCATGGGCAGTCTCTGGATTATGAACCTGTCCCTCCAGCATGTTCTGTTGATTGTGGTAATGACGTTGAGGTCTCTGGAGCATGTAATGCGGAGGGATTGGGATTTCTTCAGATGTAGCATTTCTAACAGAGCTGGGTCAGACATGGCTTTGTAAGTCAAGCAGAGATCGCCTGTAAGTAGTCAATATGAGACAGAGAATAGTTGGAGTTCCATATAGGACAAGTGTTTAAGGCCTAGGATCCTCTTTGTGAGGTACTTTTGTGGCATCTCCAGTTGTTGCAGGTGTCTAGTGAGGTACATGCCAAATGGGGCACTGTACTCTATAACTGGCCTAATGAGGGAAGAGTAGAGGGACACAATGACCTCTTTCTTCCTGGATGCAAAATCCTTAGTAATGAGATGTGCCATATAGAAGAACATTCTGACCACAGTGGCAACATGGTGGTCAAAAGAGAGGTTGCTGTCAACCTGTGTTCTCAGATCTCTTATAATTCCTTCTGTGTTCAGTGGACTACCATCAATGTGGTAATTCAGGGGAACTGGGCTTTTCCCAAAGGGGATGAAGACACATTTTTTGGCATTGAGCTTAAGGCCATGGTTCTGACACTAGTCGTTGGTCTCATTGAGGCCTTTCTGTAGGATGTCAACATCACTTGGGGAGTTAATAATAGCTCCCAACTTGCAATCATCTGTGAACAATGTCAGCCAGAGTCCCTTCGTGTTGGCCTGGACTTCAGAGAAGTAGATACCAAACAGGAGAGGACCCTGGACCGAACCCTGTGGGACTCCACTCATGACTGGTCGGCAGTCTGACTTGGAGTCAACTACTTTCACACTGTGGGTTCTATACGTGAGCCAGTTTGCAACCCACCTAGTGATATAGAGGTTGATGCCTAGCTTAGTAAGTGTTTCTATGATTCCTGAGTGGGGAATGATATCAAAGGCCTTGGCCAGATCAAGGTAGGCTGTATGAACCACCTTACCTTCATCCACAGCTCTGGTGATTGACTCAAAGAAGTCAACCAAGTTGAGCAGGCATGATCTTGATTGTAAATACATACATTTGTATTGATTATAAATACATACATTTGTGTTGATTGTAAATACATACATTTCTATTAATTGTAAACACATTTGTGGTGATTGTAAATACATACATTTGGGTTTATTGTAAATACATACAGTTGTATTGATTGTAAACACATACATTTGTATTGATTGTAAACACATACATTTGTGTTGATTGTAAACACATACATTTGTATTTATTGTAAACACGTACATTTGTATTGACTGTAAATACATATGTTTGTGTTGATTGTAAATACACACATTTGTATTTATTGCAAATACATATATTTATATTGATTGTAAACACATAAATTTGTATTGACTGTAAACACATACATTTGTGTTGCTTGTAGATACATACATTTGTATTTATTTTATTTTATATTTGTTAACCGGGAGAGTGCAACTGGATACAGGTCCATTTTCATCAGAGGCCCGAGGAGAAAAGCTCCAATTACATTCATTTTTAACATTAAAAGCCATTACTTGTGGCATTCATTACAGACAGACTAACATTGTTAAACGAAGTAACACATATTGTATGCACTCTGAGTAATTATGAGAGCAACAGGTAAGACAGTGTAAACACATTCATAATTATGAGGAGCAATACATGGAATTCATTACAGTAGCTACTAGACAAATGGATGAGAGTTAGTAATGCTCTCTTAATATGCCGGAAAGCATTTCCTATCCTGTAGTAATATTAGGACTATGGGTAGGCTGAGAAGGTAGCATATTTTAGTGTGCTGCAGAGAGATTAGCTATATGCTAGAGTGTTATCCAGAAGTGAGACAGGAGCAAAGCCTGTTGTTCATAAAGTGAGTTTTAAGGAGTTTATTAAATTGAGTGATGGAGTTGTTGGATGTTAAGTGGGCAGGACGGGAGTTCCAGAGTTTAGAGATCAAGTGGCAGTAGATAGATTTTCCTGCCTCATTGTTAAATTTGGTGACCTGTAGGTGATTTTTGGGTGCTAGATCTTAAGGTTCTAGTAGTGGTGTGAGGGTGAATTAGATGCTGCAGAGCTGGGATTTTGTTTGAGAGGTTTAATATTTTGTGCTCTAGTGAGAGCTGATTGCTTTGAAGTATTAGTGGGACCTCTAACCAGTTAAGTTTGATGAGACACTCGCAGTGATGTGTTCTATAGGATGAGCCTGTAGCAAATCTTGCTATCTTATTGTAGCATGATTCAAGTTTGTTTACTCAGTTTTACAAAGGTTTGTGAGCGCAGGGGAGGCATAGAGTAAGGTAGATAGTAGGCGTGTCCTTGCTATTGTTATTTTTCAATGATTTGAGAGATAGTTTGTTTTGATAGACTAATCCGAGTTGTTTGTGAACTTTCTTTATAGTTTGGGCAATGTGTAGATCAACTCTAAGGTGGTTGTCTATTTCCACATCTAGCAGCTTGGTGTGATTGGTAGGGGTAATAGTGATATTGTTGTTGGAGGTGATAGTAAAGCTGTCAGTGTGGGGAAGGGATCTGTGGGAGCTAAAGACGAGAAATTTAGTTTTGGATGGTTTATGAATGAGCTGTTGGTTGGTGAACCAAGTTTCGGCTAGAGAGAAGTATTCTTCTGTTTGGGAGAGGAGGTCATCTAGTATGGGGGGCTGCACATATAATAGTGGAGTCATCTGCTTATTGCACTATAGAGGCTTTGGGTGTGGTGGATGGGAGTTGGTTGGTGAACAGTGTGAATAGTAAAGGACCTAAGATGGAACCTTGTGGAACCCCTAGGGAAACAGGTAGCAAGGAGGATATTTGGTTTTGCCAAACACATACATTTGTATTCATTGTAAACACATACATTTGTTTTGATTGTAAACACATACATTTGTATTAATTGTAAATACATACATTTGTATATAACCATCTCACACCTATTGAACTGAAGAATAATGAATGAACTTTATGGTCGAGTGTTGAGTCCACATAATGCAAGACTTTCAGAACTGCAAACAACTATCTCTCTGCTTCTTCATACTGCAAGAAACTTCTATGACTTTTGTTAGAGAAGACTTTGCTCTAGTTTTTTGTTAAGACTTTTGCAAATTTTATTTGACTTGTTTGTGCAGCTGTCAAGCTATGTATTCATTCAACACTTTGCAGTGTGCCTTGAAAACTACAACGTAATAAGCGTAAGATAACTTGTTTGTATCAGTTGTCCTCTGCCGACTATTGCCTGAGTCCTGGCTATCAGGGGACGCTGAACCAGTCAACCTACCCAGTTAAATCTAAAATAATGCAAATAATAAATAAATAAATGAATAAATAAATAGGAGTTACCCCAGCTAATAACTGCATATTTAGTTGATATCAGCTCATGCATAAATAAATAAATTGGGCAGGTATTCATAGACAGTTAACTCCTTGTGCAGAGTGAAACAGCATGAAGAATGGCGCTGTGCTCAAAAGGAGGAATTCCGAAAAAAGTGTAGTATAGTAGTGGTAGGAGAAAATGGCCGCTTTTTTAGGATATGCAAATGATAACATACTGATATGGAAATGAGGTGCAGCATACAAATGAGGGACAGCAGGCATGCAAAGGATATCAGAGATGGAAAAGCAATTCAGAAACATAAAAGACATGTGTACAGTGCCATGGAGGTCACCTTTTCTGAATGTCAGGAATTGTGAGCTTCTGGAACAACAAAATACCACTGATAAGCAGCAGCTAATAGCACAGTAGTATGTGCCAGTAGCTGTTTTCAGAGTCAGTGCTTGTGATGTGTGACGGCATCATCAGAATCTACCATGACATCACTCACATCACTGCCAGCCACAGGTGACCTGCTGACATCAAGCATGTGCTGTCACTTTGTGCTGGACCCTCCAACAGTAGAACCTGTAAAAACATAGACAGTGTAGCTGTGACACGGTAACAAATGCTCCCCCCCAAGCAGGCATATTGTTATATGGCATAATCTGCAAATACCATAGACACACCTGCATACCTTGTTGTGCTGGGGGCTGCATTTGCATACTGGAGTTACCTGAAGGACAGGTATGCAGAAACACTTGTTGAATACATCGTGTCACAAATGCACTACAATGTACTATATGACAAAGTAATGGCTAACACTAATCTGGTGCATTCACTACAGTACAGGTGTAGCTGGTAGCTGGTCCCACAAATTAGTGACCCACCCCCTCAGCTCTTCAAGTGAATGAATATTGTCCATTCCTTCTACTAGTACACTAGTTAGGTGGCCAGATATACAATATGCCCCTCCCTCCTGTCCCACCTCTTCAATGGAAGAGTAAAACAAAAAAAGACCATGGTCAGGTATCTGGAGCTCTAGAAATGTAGGAGTCAATTGGGACACTTCTCTGCACCTTGGCCCCTTCTCCCTCATGTGTTACTAATATATATATATATATATATATATATATATATATATATATATATATATATATAATATGTATTTTTTTTTGTTACTTTCAAACTGTAAAAGACTGCTTGCTATAATGTAGCAAGCAGTTGATACAGTTAGGTTAAACCATACATATAGCGCTACAGTGCTTAGGTTTTACTAAATAAAAAAAAAAGAAATATTTTTACCTTTAAACTGTAGCAAATTGTTTGTTACAACGTCGCAAGGAGTTGCTGCAGTTTATACCAGTGCACTACAGAGCTCAGGTTTGACTGCAAATACAATACTGGCTTTTAAAAGCTGGTATGTATTAAAGTGTAATTGGGATCATCCAATTTTGCCCTCAACACTTTGAACCAAGTGCAGCTGCCCTTCATCACTCCCTAGCTACACTACTGCACTACAGACACTTGTGCAGTCAGCAGCATAACTCCTACATCCAGGCCACAACCTGTTATGAGGGCCCACTCATATTCCCCAGACTGCAACAACAGTACGTTCACCACGTCATTAAGTTTCTTCTTTGTTGAGGTACCACCTCCTGTGAAGGGCCTGTCACTGCTAAAGTCATGTGCCTTGTCTCTGGCATGCAGTATCATACCAGTACCCTTCACCGAACCTGGTGTAGCGCTTAATCGTGTGTATTGTTGCGCAATAAAGAGTGGATTTTATTTTTCGCCTGCCTGCATCTTCCTGGTAGAGTCCATAGATTTTAAGCATTTATTTTTCTCATTTTTCTTTAGTTTGTTGATCAAACGCTTATTTCTGTTTATTCGTTGGTGGCTTTATGGATTCCATGGAAGAACTGCCTTCTTCACATTCTCCGGTCAGGAGAGATGAGTTACAAAGACTTCAATCGGAAGTCTTTACCTTAAAGGGTGAAGTTACCCGTTTAATTGAACTTTTCACACAGTCTGGTGTGAATGCTATCAGCAAGCCGCAGACGCAAAGACCAGGGACTATGGAAGCTGGAAGTCAGTCTATCCTTGATATAACCAATGGTCAGGGTATAGGCATCAGTGGTGGTTCAGCTTTGGACATTTCTGTCTCGCAAGCAAATTTAGAGCTGGGGAACATCAGCAAAGCAAGGGAAAAGGATTTTACATTTGATTTTTTGTTGTACAACTGGGAGGAAGAGTTTCACTGTACTGAGGCCAAGCCGAAGTGAGCGATGCCAACAAGAACTTATTCCAACATTACAGTTAATGCTTCAATGGCTGTAACGGCCAATAAACGTACTGTAAGACAGAGCTCTATTCCCAGAGCTAATGTTAACTCTAAAGTCAATTTGGGGCAGGACGGAACACATTTAGCTAACTTTTTTTAAAATGACTTTGACTTTAATAATACGAATGATGCACAAAGCACTTTGGACAACAACTCTGTACCTTTTGGAACACTGAAAGATCTTATTTATCCTTTTGGTAAAAAACTAGGTGTTATAAAAGGTTTGAAGTTGGATAATGCATATCTAAACAAATGTTTGCTATTAAATATTGTTCCAGTGGGTTTGCATTTTTTTCAGACACCCATGGGTATTGCTGTTACAGAACAAGTTTGTTAAGAATTTAACCAGTTATTTAACCAATTTGGTTTTGATTATATGCTGACTAAGAAGAATAACAAAAACTGATGTTTGTTGATGAATAAGGTAGAGAATCTTAATATAATAGTAAATGATTTATTGTTTGCACAACGGGAGACATTGTATATTAAGCAGTTTAGTATGGTGATACGAAGGCACAAACCATATATTTTAAAAAGTGTAAGAAAATGAATAGGGATGTTGGACATTTTAAGAAGGATGCAGCCTATCCTTGGCAGGAATATAGGGATAGTTCTATGGCTAAGTTAGGTAATAAAGCGACATTGAGAAATGATGGTTTAGAACAAGTCTATTTTGCATCCGATGGATATGAGGGGGATAGATCAAATTTTCAGAAGGGGTGGAAACAGCAGCAACACCCCAAGTGGAGAACAGACTGGAAGTTGAAACAGAACAGGCAATGTGGAGCACACGGGTACTGCACGGATCCAGTATGGGGGGAGAACCGAGACAGAGATAGAGTCTGAACAAGGGAGACAGACGACGTCTGGGGCTATTATTACTGAAGGTGGAGTTAACAGTTTGAATAATTTTAAAATCTATAACTACACTACTTTAGTTTTAGGAACTGAACACTTTAAATTACTGTCTAGAGGTATGAAATACATACCCAAAACATGTTTCCACCTTGCTGACTGCCGGAGTGAGATTTAACTATTCCTAAGGAAAATTAATTTAGCTATTATATTTCAAGATAAAACTCAGTTTACTAGTACTAAAATGCTTAGGAAAAAAAGTGTATATGTTCCACCTACACACCATAGTGTAGCAGTATATGAGAAAATGGTTATAAAAGATATATACAGGCTACAGAACAATATTAAAGTCAAGACATTTAAGAGTAACTTATCAGGTGAAGAATTAAGTACTTTAAAGGAGCTTAAGGATGATTACATCAGAGTGATGAAACTTGATAAGGGGGGGTGGTTATTTATGATGCTATGGAATACATCACAAAAATGTATGAGATACTTCAGACGTCTGGTAATTATGAAACAGTTTCTATCAATTAAATTCATATAGCTTATAAGCGTATTAATATGTATTTAGAGGAACTTCTATTACACAATCGAATTACCATGGACACATAATTTTCTAAAAGTTGAACATCCTATATTAGCTACCATAGTAGGAATACCTAAGATTCATAAAAGTGTAATCACCCCCCCCCTTTCGTTCCATACTCTCTGGTCGCCATTCCAAACCTTTTCCAATAGGTGTAGCTATTGATAAGTGGTCGAAACATATATATGGGAAAATATCGCATACGATTAAAGATTCTTCGGACTTCTGGGTAGTTTGACCCCTAATCTTTGGAAAGAGGGATTCATTTTTACAACTATTGACGTTGTTGACTTTTTTTTTCATGTATTCCCAAACAACAAGGATTAGAGGGATTTTGCAATAGTATAAGACAATATAGTAATTTGGAACAGGACTTTGTCAACCTTATTTTGGAGTATATGTTGATTGTGCTGGACCACAATTACATCTATTTTGAGGGTGAACATTACCGACAGACCAGGGGGGAAGCCATGGTGGCTGCTTGTGCCCCCATGTTTGCCAATCTGGTCATGCTGGATTGGGAAAATACACACATCTTGAAAAGTGAAATTTTCAAGCACATTCAACATTACTCCAGATTTTTGGATGACATTTTTATCTTATGGGACGGCTTCCAAGAAAGTCTTAATTTGTTTATGGAATACATAAATGGTACTAGCACCTATATGAAATTTACCCACACATGTAATAGAGGGGGTATAGCTTATTTGGATACATATATATCAAATGAACCTAGTGGATTTAAGTCTGGCATACACAGGAAGAACACATTTTCCAATAGCTATCTTGAATATTCCAGTAATCATCCGAGAAATTTAATGAGGAACATTTTCAAAGGACAGTGCATAAGGGCAGCCAGAATGACATCTCAGCATATGGATATGGTTGACGAAATTGAATATATTAGTTCCTTATTTAGAGAAAGGGGATATCTGAAATATATGTTGGATGACATAAAGAAGTATGTTATGAATGAATAGGGTAACAAATATCCACCCCTATTAGGGAAGGAATTAGGTCAGAATGTAGTTCCTAGTTCTAATGATACTGATATAAATTATCCGAGAGCTTGTATATTAGAAAATACCCCCCATGTGAATCAAGTAAAACAAATTTTGATGAGTAATTGGAATATTTTTATGGCAGACAATGAAATTAAGGAAATCGTAGGTGAAAAGCTCACATTTTTTATAAGATGGGCTGTAACATCAAGAGAAATTTGGGACAGGGTAGTATTAGTAAGGGTATACATGGACAGACTAAACACACTAGGAGATGTGGTAGATGTAATCAATGCCATGTCATTTTAGAAGACCCAGGTGTCACTTTAGAGAACGTGAATAAAACCAAAATCATATTAAGGCAAGGGAACTGCAATTCAAAGTTTGTAAAATAGATGGCAAAGTGCATGGCATATTCATGTTACTATATAGGGAAAACTGAGAGCTGTCTTACAAAAAGAATATATAATCACCTTTATAATATAAGAAAGAAGGGCAGCAATAATGCCCTATACAGAAAGAAGGGCAGCAATAATGCCCTATACAGACATGTTGAAAATGTGGGGATAGTCACTTTTTCAAGTTTGCCATATTAGAACAAGTTAGAATAGACACTCGAGGGGGTGATTTTAAAGTTATATTGGGTCACGGGGAGGTTAAGTGGCAACTATTGACTGATGCCTCCAACTTACCAGGACTTAACGACCATATATCCATAAAACCTATTTTACAAGCACAGAGATAGGTATTTATAACAGTATATGTAGTGTTTGCTTTGAAGAATATATTTTGAGACAGCTTTATGTTGCATTTAATCCATTTGATCATGTTTGTTTAATATTTTTTTCCCTGATGTATTTGGTATGGATATATACTGCAATTTATTGTTAATATATGTAATATTTGACTTGTATGGTTTGTGCCTAATATTTATATGATTTTATTTATCATTCAACTCATTAAGGTATAGCTATATGAATTAGGTTGGGTTCACTTTAAGTGGAGCAATGTTTTTATTATCAGTGATTTGGGTGCCATAATGTAGGGTATTTAAATGTATAATTAAATCCAACAAGTATTCCAATGACGTCCACGTTTTAGTGGATGAAAGCACTTAATTGTGTGCATTGTTGTGCAATAAAGAGCACATTTTTTCTCCTGTCTGCTTCTTCCTGGTGAGCAGAGGACTTGTAGTAACACCTTGCTGTCCTGAGTAGTTTACTTTTCCAGGCATTGCCTCTCCTGTAAGAACTAACAGAGAAAACCCTCAATGTATCAATCCATTTTGTCTACTCCCTGATCACATCACATCATCTCTTTTCTTGGAACAATGACCAGCAAAAAACAGTGCTCATAACCCTCATGTCCTCTCTTGAAACTCTTGAAAGAAACAACAAAGAAAACTCTCAGGGCATCAACATATGTGAAACTTAGTCATATGAAACTTAACCAGCTATAATTTGCTTATAAAGCTAAGATTGTATAACAAACCATAATACATAAAGTCACTTTATTTTTAGAATCAAAATAAGTTCTAAAGATGAATGCAGTCAGCTAAAGGATGATCCACTCCACTTTATCTCATTCTATTACTCTAATTATGTATCTTAAATAAGAATACTCCCTACCTCCCCACTGTCATGTTATTCATTACCTATTTATTAAAGTAGCACCCCATATTTCAGGCTCACATGCAGAAGATATAACTCACCTGATCCTTAACTCAATCTTCTAGTAGTTTTACTTTCTTAATAGGTTTATAACCTACCATCTATACTGTCATGTTCCTTTCTTCTACTTTGTAATTGCTTTATCCTCTGCATGCTGATATATTTCTGATATCTCTTCTAAAACATTCTTTTCTCTCCTAGTACTCTCATCAATAGTTTTACACACTTGTTGCTCTTACCTGGACCTTTCATTGGTTTGCAGATAGTTTTTATCCATTACAGCTAATATACCTCCATCTCGATGTGCACGTGGGTTCACTCCGCTCCCCTAACCTACCCCAATTCCCACCCACCCCCACTACAACTATACATATACTAAACAAACTCAGCCCACCTCCACTCAATTACCTATCAGCTCACCACATCAGTTTTCCAATAGGATCACTCCATACATACATACATACCATCCACACGTCATCTAGAAACCTAATCAAACACTCCTCTTCCTACAAATTCTTACTCTTACTCACACCTACTTAACATTGGTAAACTTCTCTAAAAACTCTGTCCTCTTTCACACACTCTAAACCTACTACCTCTCAACTCTTCTTTCACTGTTTCCATCTACTCACCCACCATGTTGCTATTAACTATTTTTGCCTTTATGACAGCTTACCAAACCCATTACCCTCCAACCACTTTATCACCTCCAGCATAGTACACCATAGTTCCAACTGAACCACCAATATATGTTTCTTAGTCTACACCCTATCACATCACAGATCCTCTTAAGGAACAGCTATAGAAAAGGGACATATCCACCCCAAAAACGGAATGCAAACCTAAGAGAGAAATGCAAAAAATATTTTCCCTTCAATCAGTCCTCCTCCACTGTCACTCAAGTGGTGATATCCACCCAAACTCAGCACTATCTCAACACTCTAAGCACACATCTAGCACCCCAGCTCCATCCACCCCACTCATTCCCCTCCTGTAAATCAAAGCAACACTCTATTATTGATGCACTTAAACTTTAGAAAAATCTACAGCAAACTGGCAGACCTACACTCATGTATTGTATCACATAACTTTGACATACTAATGACCACCGAAACCTGCGAAAACCTAACACCAAAAGTGAGGAGATTCTTCCCCAGAAATGACAGACTACACAAGAAAACTGGGGGGGGGGCAATATTCTATAAAAAAACACTCACCACTCACAACCTAACCCCTAACCCACACCAGCTTTCATGATGTTCAAATAATCATCTATCTTCTTCATCTTAACAAACACAAGAGAATGTGCATCACTGCCATATTCATCCCTCCAGTGAAAATATACCAAAAAGTAGAAGACATCCTCTACTGGATCACTCATAATATAAATGAAGAAATCATTATACGAGGTGACTTTTATACAGACTACTTACTGACTCATTCCATTAATCTCTGCAGCTTCACCTACATCATTTCTCCACCATGAATTTAGAAATATACTAATGAGCAGTTGGTTTTAGACTAGATCCTAACCTTTTCCCTCTCCAAAATCAGCACTGCTGGCTGCCTTCCAGACACCAACAGAGACTATCTACCCCTCACCACCTTCACAATCAATGTTTACAATTCACCTCCTTTTACAAAGACACCTTCCTCAGCTACCTCTTCAAATACAACTGGACCACCTTAGAAAACTTACCCTTGGATGATACCATTGACCAGTTCAACAATATATTCCTTAGCATACTTAATGAACTAACCCCTATAAGAATATAAAAAAAGCAGCCCGACGCCCAGGCCTACTAAAGAAACCAGGCACTCATGATGAACAGAGACATCATCATCTTCTTCTTTCAGCTGTTCCCGTTAGGGGTCGCCACAGTGGATCATCTGTTTCCATTTCTTCCTGTCCAATGCATCTTGCTCTGTCACACCAACCACCTGCATGTCCTCTCTCACCACATCCATAAACCTTATCTTAGGCCTTCCCCTTTTCCTTTTACCTGGTAGCTTCATCCTTAGCATCTTTTTCCCAATATACTCTGCATCCCTCCTCAGCACATGTCCAAACCAACGTAATCATGCCTCTCTGGCTTTGTCTCCAAACCTTCCAACCTGGGCTAACCCTCTAATAAACTTATTCCTAATCCTGTCCACCCTTGTCACACCCAGTGCAAATCTTAACATCTTTAACTCTGCCTCATCCAGCTCAAACTCCTGCCTTTTTGTCAATGCCACTGTCTCCATCCCATATAACATAGCTGGTCTCACTACCCTCTTGTAGACCTTCCCTTTCACTCTTACTGGTACTCGTCTGTCACAAATTACTCCTGACACTCTTCTCCACCCACTCCATCCTGCCTATACTCTCTTCTTCACCTCTCTTCCACACTCACCGTTACTCTGAACTATTGATCCCAAGTATTTAAACTCATCCACCTTTACCACCTCTACTCCCTGCATCCTCACCATTCTTCTATCCCCCCTCTCATTCATACACATATATTCTGTCTTAGCCCTGCTGACCTTCATTCCTCTTCTCTCTAGAGCATATCTCTATCTCTCCAGGGTCTCCTCCACCTGTTCCCTACTCTCACTACAGATCACAATGTCATCTGCAAACATCATAGTCCACGGGGACTCCTGTCTGATCTCGTCTGTCAACCTGTCCATCACCATTGCAAATAAGAAAGGGCTCAGAGCTGATCCTTGATGTAACCCCACCTCCACCTTAAATGTGTCTGTCACTCCCACCGCAGACCTCACCAATGTCACACTACCCTCGTACATATCCTGTACCACTCTTACATACACTCCCAACTTCCTCATACAATACCACAACTCCTCTCTAGGTACCCTGTCATATGCTTTCTCTAAGTCCACAAAGACACAATGCAACTCCTTCTGACCTTCTCTGTACTTCTCCATCAACACTCTCAGAGCAAACATCGCATCAGTAGTGCTCTTTCCTGGCATGAAACCATACTGCTGATCACTAATCATCACCTCCCTTCTTAACCTAGCTTCCACTACACTTTCCCATAACTTCATGCTGTGACTGATCAGTTTTAATATTCTGTAGTTACTACAGCTCTGCACATCACCCTTATTCTTAAAAATTGGTACCAAAACACTTTTTCTCCATTCCTCAGGCATCCTCTCACTTTCCAAGATTTCATTAAACAATCTGGTTAAAAACTCCACTGCCATTTCACCTAAACACCTCCATGCTTCCACAGGTATGTCATCTGGGCCAACAACCTTTCCATTCTTCATCCTCTTCATAGCTATCCTTACTTCCTCCTTGCTAATCCATTGTACTTCATGATTCACTATCCCCACATCATCCAACCTTCTCTCCCTCTCATTCTCTTCATTCATCAGCCCTTCAAAGTACTCTTTCCATCTCCTCAACACACTCTCCTCTCTTGTGAGTATGTTTCCCTCATTATCCTTTATCACCTTTACCTGCTGCACATCTTTCCTAGCTCGGTCCCTCTGTCTAGCCAATCGGTACCGATCCTTTTCTCCCTCCTTAGTGTCCATCCTTTCATATTACTCCTCATATGCCTTATCCTTAGCCTTCACCACCTCTCTCTTCGCCATGCACCTCATCTCCTTATACTCCTGTCTACTTTCTTCATCTCTCTGACAATCCCACTTCTTCTTTGCCAACCTCTTTCTCTGTATACTCTCCTGTACTTTCTCATTCCACCACCATGTCTCCTTGTCATCCTTCCTCTGTCCAGATGTCATACCAAGCACCTTTCTAGCTGTCTCCCTTACTAGCTCTGCTGTAGTTACCCAGCTATTTGGTAACTCTTCACTGCCACCAGTGCCTGTCTTAACTCATCCCTGAACTCCACCTCACAATTACCCTTTTTCAATTTCCACCATTTGATCCTTGGTGCTGCCCTCACACTCCTCCTCCTCCTCTTCTTGATCACCAACGTCATCCTACAAACCACCATCCTATGCTGCCTAACTACACTTTCCCCGGTCACCACTTTACAGTCTCCTTCATACTGGCCCTCCTACATAAGATATAATCCACCTGTGTGCATCTTCCTCCACTCTTGTATGTCTCCCTATGCTCCTCCCTCTTGTTAAAATACATATTCACCGCAGCCATGTCCATCCTTTTCACAAAATCCACTACCATCTGACCTTCTGCATTCCTTTGTTTAACACCGTACATACCCATCACTTCCTCATCCCCTCTGTTCCCTTCACCAACATGCCCATTGAAATCTGCTCCAATCACCACTCTCTCACCCTTGGGTACAGTCATCACCACTTTGTCGAACTCACTCCAAAATTGTTCTTTCTCATCCATCGCACACCCAACTTGTGGAGCATATGCACTAACAACAGTCATCATTGCACCATCAATTTCCAGCTTCATAAACATCACTCTATCTGACACTCTTTTCACCTTCAAAACACTCTTAGCATACTGTTCCTTCAGGATAACTCCTACACCATTTCTCCTCCCATCCACACCATGATAAAACAATTTGAACCCACCTCTGATACACCTAGTCTTACTCCCCTTCCATCTGGTCTCTTGCACACACAATATACCAACCTTCCTTCTGTCCATCATATCAGCTAGCTCTCTCCCTATACCAGTCATACTGCCAACATTCAACGTTCCCACCCTCACTACCACAGTCCTAGCCTTTCTCCTCTCTTCCTGCCTTCGGCCATGCCTTCCGCCTCTTCTCCTCCTTTGGCCAACAGTAGCCCAATTTCTGCCAGCACCCTGTTGGCTAACAGTACTGGTGGCAGTCATTAACCCGGGCCTCGACCGATCCAGTATGGAAATATTTATTGGTATCCGCATTAATTTATTTGGCGAATTTTTACGCCGGATGCCCTTCCTGATGCAACCCTCCCCATTTATCCGGGCTTGGGACCGGCACAAAGAAATGCACTGGCTTGTGCATCCCCAGTGGCAACAGGGACAAAGGCTGGAAAGTATGGAACAGAGGCAAAACACAACCTAAATGGAAAAGTTTCAGACAACTTAGAGACAACACCAAGCAAAAAAACTATTTCTCAAATCTGACATAAACTCCAAAATAAGCAACAGCAGAACACCAAACAATTCTGGGCAACAATAACAAACCTGCTGTACCTTGGATACTGTACCCCTGTATCACACACCACAAATAACAAAACTAACTCCATAGCCAGCCAATTTAACAATCACGTCACTAAATCTGTTCCTCTTTACATAAACCTGAATTGCCCACTACCCTTACCATCCATGATCAAAACTAAAACCTGTTTTCCTTCTCCCTTTATCCAGTATTAATGTCCACTATCAAGAATTCTCTCCAAAAACTGAAATCCTCAGCTCCCACTACTGACAACCTACCTGTAGAGGATCTCAAAATTGCAGCCAGTGACCTGGCATATCCATTCGCCATCCTGATAAATAGATCCATTACAGAAAACCATCTTCCATCTATCTGGAAAAAATCTCACATTATCCCTCAGCATGAAAGTCAGTCAGCCACTGACCTCTCCAACTACTGTCCCACAGAAATTCAACCTTCCCTGTCCAAAATACTAGAAAAAATGTATATCCCAACTCTTAATGTATCTCACCGGAAACAATCTCCTCTCCTTTACACAACTTGGTTTCCGACCACAGCACAGCACAAGCACTGCAGTATTTACATCATAAAACTAACAGAAGTAATGACCACCTAGTATCCTCTCTGTTTTCATAGTTACTTAGAATATTACTAACGGCTTAAGGGCCCTTACAGGCCTAGCCAATATAACCTGGTTTTACCAAAAATATAGTCCTGGGGCAAGACAATGGCATGGAATTGTGCCTGTGCGTTGAGTACCGTACAGATTACCCATGTCCATATGGGACATAGGCACTACCCCAGGTGTGAATTTTTGACTCCCCATCCATCGATCAAAATTGCATTTGAAGAGGGCCAGGGAAGGGCTCTGCTAAATGTGAACAGGAAGCCTGTTCCAAAGAAGGGGCAATCTCTGAGGCACATATCTGTCTCTGCAGCATGCTTTGAGTCACTGACAAAATTTAGATCCCTAGATTGGGTGACCATCATGCTGTTTAACTTGCAAATGCAAAGCAGCTCCATCACAGCTGGAATTGTGAGTGTCTTGTAGGTGAGTCATAGGTCACCCCTTAACAGACTATAGGACACAGAGTAAAGGGATAGGGCTTTTAGTCTGTGTCGTTTACCCCCATTATTTTCTTTGTGACGACTCTCTGAGGTCACTCCAACTGCTGTAAGTGCCAGTCAAGTACATGCCAAATGGAGCACTGTACTCAGTTACTGGTCTACTGAGGGCTGAGTACAGCATGACTATAATTTCCATGGATCTGGATGTTATACCTTTACTTATAAGTTGTTCCACATAAAAGGATTTCCTCACCACTGTGGACACATAGCGGTCAAAGTTCAGCCTACTATCTCTCTGCATACCTAGATCATTCACCTTTGAGTCCTCTCTAAGGGACCTGCTATTGATATTGTAATTTGCAGGGGTAATTGACTTCCCAAAGGGTATGATAATGCATTTTTTTTTTGCATTTAGTTTTAGGCCAATTATTTGTCTGATCGAGACCCTCTTGAAGGATATCTACATCATTGGGGGATTTAATGATTGCCCCCAGCTTGCAGTCATTCGCAAACTTTGTCATCCAGAGGCCTTCCATATTTGCTTTGACTTCAGAGAAGTATATTCCGAACAGGAGTGGTCCCTGTACTGAGTCCTGTGGCACACCACTACTAAGTGGTTTCTTGCTGGATCTGGATTCACCCACGTCAATGACATGTGTCCAGTCCATGAGCCACTTGGCTATTCATCTGGTAACATAGAGATTTATTACTAGTTTTGTGAGTTTTGGACACATCAAAAGCATTTAACACAGTTTCCCACCAGCAACTACTAAATGAAGTATCTTCGCTAGCCGTATCCTTACTCCTTTCATTCATAGTTCCACGTCTCTCTCTCTCTCTGACAGACAACAGGCCATGAAATGGAAACAGTACCTCTCTCCTTTCCTACCTATCATTGTAGGCATGCCTCAAGGTTCAATTCTTTGCTCACTGCTTTTCAACATATTCACAAAGCCACCAAACTCATCTTTATTCTCCAGTATGCTGATGACGCCAATCTCCTATGCTCCATTCCCAAGCCTCCCACTACTTCAGCAAATAACTCAAGACTTGTTCTGTTCTACTGAGCCATGGCTAAGAGACCAGCAACTACTCTTAAATGTAAAAAAAAACAAGTTATTGTTCTTTATGCTAAATCTCTACCCTGAAACAAACTATCTTTCAACATGGCTTAAGCAAACAATATCAAACTAGAAACTTATCTAATGCAAAACTTCTAGGTGTCATAATAGACAACATAAAATATGACTTACACATTACCCACACCATAAAAACATACAACAAATCTAGGCTTTCTATACAGAAATAAACATCCCCTCACTGACTTCACTAGAAGAACATTAGCAGTCTCCCATCTCTTCTTTTTTCATCACTCAGACTACCTAATCCCCAGTCCACAATACAATATATACCTGATACACACCACAACAAAATAACCGAATATGCATCCAGCTCAGGTTATCGTGCTGACAACTGCATAGCACTAAAGAACTTAAAATGGCTAGAATTCCCTAATCACCTTATTTACCACCAGCTACTTACACCCCCCCCACAAAATAATTAAATAATCAAATGCCTGCCCCCTCTACAAAACATCCTTAAACACTACTCCCTGCTGAGAAATCTACGATCCTGTTCCAAAATCCTCTTAACAACTTCCAAATCCCACAATGCACCAGGAGATTCACTCTAATTTCCTGTATTATGAGACACAGGAACTCCACCCCACTACATTAAAACTAAACTGCAGCACATCAAGTTTTAAGCACAACCTACACTACACCTAAAATCTACCTGACTGTGCTTGTACTTCCATCCTGACTCATTTTTCCTGCTTCACTTGAACCTCCTCTCTTCCACCCATTTTCCTATCCCATATCTCCCAAACCTGTAATACCTTTCCAGTTCTCATTTCACCCAACCCCCCCATAATGGTCAATGTTTCTCTATAATTCCCATTCAGCTGCAATTCCTTATATCTGATTTCAACAAAAATACAGTAAATAATGTAAACAGATGTTAGTTTTTCTTTTCTGTCTGCAATCTTCGATGTTATATGTTGTTTTAACTCATTGTTTAAGCCATACAATGCATATTTCACTTTCTTTTATGCAGACATTTTTCTCCCTGAGCCTCTGCTGAAAATGGGGCTGCGTGCACTGTCAGACTTTTATGGCAAACAAAAATAAAATAAACTGCTTCTGTTGTGGGACCACACTATATCATGCATAGGTTCATAGGTTCATAGGTTCACAGGTGTGTACGTGGCTAATAGCCCTGGAGCTTTTAAAGCCTAGCCCAAAGGATTAGCCTGGCATAGTGCCACCCGACCTTATGTATGTCTGTGAGTTGCACGTGTGTGTGCGTGTGTGTGTGTGTGTGTGTGTGTGTGTGTGTGTGTGTGTGTGTGTGTGTGTGTGTGTGCGTGTGTGCATGGCTTACTATGGCTGTCCCATATGACTGTATGCAGCCCCCCAGTCCTATAAGGTGACCATCTAACCATCCCCTGTTGTGCTGTGACACTTGCCCCATCCCTAAAAATACTGTTGCTATGGCTTGTTACCACAACACCCCTTCTTGCATCAAAACACTAAATCCCTCTTATACAATGCTCATCTTGTTGCCCCTCCAACATTATGTATTGCCATGCCTCACCAAATGTACAGCGGCCATCCTGCCCTGTGTACTGCGTCCTGCCCTCTGTGGACACTGACACTGATGTGCAATCTATGCACAGCCTGGTATGACAGTATCATGTTGTTGTGGTGTATTACACAGTGACACATGTGCCATCCACCCACAGCCTGGCATGACAGTATCATGTCGTTATGGTGTATTCAACACTGACAGTGATGTGCCATCTACCCACAGCCTGGTATAACAGTATCATGTCATTGTGGTGTATTCCACAATGAGACTGATGTGCCATCTACCCACAGCCTGGCATGACAGTATCATGTCGTTATGGTGTATTCCACACTGACACTGATGTGACATCTACCCACAGCCTGGTATGACAGTATCATGTCATTGTGGTGTATTTGACACTGACACTGATGTGCCATCTACCCACAGCCTGGCATGACAGCATCATGTCATTATGGTATATTCAACACTGATGTGTCATCTACCCATAGACTGGCATGACAGTATCATGTCATTGTGGTGTATTTGACACTGACATTAATGTGCCATCTACCCACAGCCTGTCATGACAGTATCATGTCGTTACGGTATATTCGACACTGACTCTGATGTGCCATCTACCCACAGCCTGGCATGTTAGTATCATGTTGTTGTGGTGTATTCGACACTGACTCTGATGTGCCATCTACCCACAGCCTGGCATGACATTATCATGTCGTTATGGTACATACGGCACCGGATCTGATGTGCCATCTACAAAAAGCCTGGCATGACAGTATCATGTCATTGTGGTGTATTCGACACTGACACTGATGTGCCATCTACTTACAGCCTGGCATGACAGTATCATGTCATTGTGTATTCGACACTGACACTGATGTGCCATTTACTCACAGCCTCGCATGTGAATATTATGTCATTGTTTTGTATTCGACATTGACACTGATGTGCCATCTACCCACAGCCTGGAATGACAGTATCATGTCATTATGGTATATTCAACACTGACAGTGATGTGCCATCAACCCACAGCCTGGTATGACAGTATCATATCACTGTGGTGTATTCCACACTAACACTGATGTGCCATCTACCCACAGCCTGACATGACAGTATCATGTCCTTATGGAATATTCAACACTGACACTGATGTGCTATCTACCCACAGCCTGGCATGACAGTATCATGTCAGTATGGTGTATTCGACACTGATGTGCCATATACCCACTGCCTGGCATGATAGTATCATGTCGTTGTGGTGTATTCAACACTGACACTGATGTGCCATCTACCCACAACTTGGCATGACAGTATCATGTCATTGTAGAGTATTTGACACTGACACTGATGTGCCATCTACCCACAGCTTGGCATGACAGTATCATGTTGTTATGGTATATTCGACAGTGACTCTGATGTGCCATCTACCCACAGCCTGGCATGTCAGTATCATGTCATCGTGGTGTATTCAACACTGACACTGATGTGCCATCTATCCACAGCCTGGCATGACAATATCATGTCATTGTGGTGTATTCGACACTGACACTGATGTGTAATCTTCTCAAACCCTGGAACGACAGTGTCATGTCATTGTGGTGTATTCCACACTGACACTAATGTGCCATCTACCCACAGCCTGGCATGACAGTATCATGTTGTTGTGGTGTTTTCCACACTTTCACTGATGTGCCATCAACCCACAGCCTAGCATGACAGTATCATGTCATTGTGGTGTATTCGACACTGACACTGATGTGCCACCTACTCACAGCCTGGCATGACAGTATCATGTTGTTGTGGTATATTCGACACTGACACTGATGTGCCATCTACTTACAGCCTGACATGACAGCATCATGTCATTGTCGTGCATTCGACACTGACAATGGTGTGGCATTTACCCACAGCCTGGCATGTGAATATCATGTCACTGTTTTGTATTCAACTTTGAAACTTATGTGCCATCTACCTACATCCTGGCATGACAGTATCATGTCATTATGGTATATTCGAAACTGACACTGATGTGCCATCAACCCACAGCGAGCTATAACAGTGTCATGTAAATGTGGTGTATTTGACACTGACACTGATGTGCCATCTACCCACAGCCTGGCATGACAACATCATGTCACTGTGGTGTATTTGACACTGACAATGATCTGCCACCTACCCACAGCCTGGCATGACTATCATGTCATTGTGGTGTATTTGACACTGACTGATCTGACATCTACCCACAACCTGGCATGACAGTATCATGTCATTGTGGTGTATTTGACACTGACACTGATGAGCCATCTACCCACAGCCTGACATAAGATTGTCATGTCGTTCTGGTGAACTCCACACTGACACTGATGTGCCATCTACCTACAGCCTGGCATGACAGTATCATATTACTGTGGTGTATTCCACACTGACACTGATGTGCCATCTACCCACAGCCTGGCATCAAAGTATCAGGTCGTTATGTTATATTTGACACTGACACTGATGTGCCATCTATCGACAGCCTGGCATGACAGTATCATGTTGTTGTGGTGTATTCCACACTGACACTAATGTGCCATCTACCCACAGCCTGGCATAACAGTATCATTTTGTTGTGGTGCATTCGACACTTTCACTGATGTGCCATCTACCCACAGCCTGGCATAACAGTATCATGTAATTGTGGAGTATTTGACACTGACACTGATGTGCCATCTACTCACAGCCTGGCATGACAGTATCATGTTGTTGTGTAATCGACACTGACATTGATGTGCCATCTACTTACAACCTGGCATGACAGTATCATGCCATTGTGGTGTATTCGACACTGACACTGATGTGCCATTTTCCCACAGTCTGGCATGAGTATATCGTGTTACTGTTTTGTATTCGACACTGACACTGATGTGCCATCTACCCACAGCCTGGCATGACAGTATCATGTCGATGTGGTGTATTCAGCACTGACATTGATGTGCCATCTACCCCCAGCCTGGCATAACAATATCATGTCATTATGGTATATTTGACACTGACTCTGATGTGCCATCTACCCACAGCCTGACATGTTAGTATCATGTCATTGTGGAGTATTCGACACTGACTCTGATGTGCCATCTACCCACCACCTGGCATGAGAGTATCATGTTGTTGTGGTGTATTCGACACTGACACTGAAGCGCCATCTACCCACAGCTTAGTATGACAGTATCATGTCATTGTGGTGTATTTGACACTGACACTGATGTGCCACCTACCCACAGCCGGGCATGGCAATATCTTGTCATTGTGGTATATTTGACACTGACACAGATGTGCCATCTACTCACACTTTGGCATGACAGTATCATGTCGTTGTGGAGTATTCGACACTGACACTGATGTGCCATCTACCCATAGCCTGACATGACAGTATCACGTCATTGTGGTGTATTCCACAGTGAAACTGATGTGCCATCTACCCACAGCCTGGCATGACAATATCATGTCATTATGGTGTATTCTACACTGACACTGATGTGCCATCTACTCGCAGCCTGGCATGACAGTATCATGTTATTGTGGTGCATTTTACAGTGATGTGCCATCTACCCACAGCCTGGCATGACAGTATCATGTCGGTATGGAGTATTCAACACTGACACTGATATGCCATCTACCTACAGCCTGGCATGACATTACCATGTCATTGTGGTGTATTTGCAACTGATACTGATGTGCCATCTACCCACAGCCTGGCATGACATTATCATGTCATTATGGTACATATGACACTGACTCTGATGTGCCATCTACCCAAAGCCTGGCATGACATTATCATGTCATTATGGTACATATGACACTGACTCTGATGTGCCATCTACCCAAAGCCTGGCATGACAGTATCATGTCATTGTGGTGTATTTGCAACTGACACTGATGTGCCATCTACCCACAGCCTGGCATGACAGTATCATGCCGTTGTGGTGTATTCGACACCAACTCTGATGTGCCATCTACCCACAGCCTGGCATGACATTATCATGTCATTATGGTACATATGACACTGACTCTGATGTGCCATCTACCCAAAGCCTGGCACGACAGTATCATGTCAATGTGGTGTATTCCACACTGACACTGATGTGCCATCTACCCACCACCTGACATGACAGTATCATGTTGTTGTGGTGTATTTGACACTGACACTGATGTGCCATCTACTTACAGCCTGGCATGACAGTATCATGTCATTGTTGTGTATTCGACACTGACACTGATGCGCCATTTACCCACAGCCTGGCATGTGAATATCATGTCACTGTTTTGTATTCAACATTGACGCTGATGTGCCATCTACCCACATCCTGGCATGACAGTATCATGTCATTATGGTATATTAGACACTGACACTGATATGCCATCTACCCACAGCCTGACATGGCAGTATCATGTCATTATGGTATATTCAACACTGACTCTGATGTGCCATCTACCCGCAGCCAGGCATGTCAGTATCATGTTGTTGTGGTGTATTCGACACTGACACTGATGTGCCATCTCCCCACAGCCTGGCATGACAGCATCATGTTGTTGTGGTGTATTCAACACTGACACTGATGTGCCATCTACCCACAGCTTGGTATGACAGTATCATGTCACTGTGGTGTATTTGTCACTGACACTGATGTGCCATCTATCCACAGCCTGGCATGACAATATCATGTCATTGCGGTGTATTCAAAACTGACACTGATGTGTAATCTTCTCACACCCTGGGACGACAGTGTCATGTCATTGTGGTGTATTCGACACTGACACTGATGTGCCATCTACCCACAGCCTGACATGACAGTATCATGTCATTGTGGTGTATTCCACAATGACACTGATGTGCCATCTACCCACAGCCTGTCATGACAGTATCATGTCATTGTAGTCTATTCAACACTGACACTGATGTGTCATCCACATGCATCCGGGCTTGACAGTATCATGTCGTTGTGGTGTATACCACACTGACACTGATGTGCCATCTACCCACAGCCTGACATGACAGTATCATGTCCTTCTGGAATATTCAACACTGACACTGATGTGCCATCTACCCACAGCCTGGCATGACAGTATCATGTCAGTATGGCGTATTCGACACTGATGTGCCATCTACCCACAGCCTGGCATGACAGTATCATGTCGTTGTGGTGTATTCAACACTGACACTGATGTGCCATCTACCCACAACCTGGCATGACAGTATCATGTCATTGTAGTGTATTTGACACTGACACTGATGTGCCATCTACCCACAGCCTGGCATGACAGTATCATGTTGTTATGGTATATTCATCAGTGACTCTGATGTGCCATCTACCCACAGCCTGGCATGACAGTATCATGTCGTTGTGGTGTATTCAACATTGACACTGATGTGTCATCTACCCACAACCTGGCATGACAGTATCATGTCATTGTGGTGTATTCAACACTGACACTGATGTGCCATCTATCCACAGCCTGGCATGACAATTTCATGTCATTGTGGTGCATTCGACATTGACACTGATGTGTAATCTTCTCACACCATGGCACGACAGTGTCATGTCATTGCGGTGTATTCAACACTGACACTGATGTGCCATCTACCCACAGCCTGTCATGACAGTATCATGTCATTGCGGTCTATTCAACACTGACACTGATGTGTCATCTACATGCATCCGGGCATGACAGTATCATGTCGTTGTAGTGTATACCACACTGACACTGATGTGCCATCTACCCACAGCCTGACATGACAGTATCATGTCCTTATGGAATATTCAACACTGACACTGATGTGCCATCTACCCATAGCCTGGCATGACAGTATCATGTTAGTATGGTGTATTTGACACTGATGTGCCATCTACCCACAGCCTGGCATGACAGTATCATGTCATTGTTGTGTATTCAACACTGACACTGATGTGCCAACTACCCACAACCTGGCATGACAGTATCATGTCATTGTAGTGTATTTGACACTGACACTGATGTGCCATCTACCCACAGCCTGGCGTGACAGTATCATGTTGTTATGGTATATTCGACAGTGACTCTGATGTGCCATCTACACACAGCCTGGCATGTCAGTATCATGTCATCGTGGTGTATTCAACACTGACACTGATGTGCCATCTATCCACAGCCTGGCTTGACAATATGTCATGGTGGTGTATTCGACACTGACACTGATGTGTAATATTCTCACACCCTGGAATGACAGTGTCATGTCATTGTGGTGTATTCGACACTGACACTGATGTGCCGTCTACCCACAGCCTGACATGACAGTATCATGTCATTGTGGTGTATTTCACAATGACAATGATGTGCCATCTACCCACAGCCTGGCATGACAGTATCATGTCATTGTGGTCTATTCAACACTGACACTGATGTACCATCTACATGCATCCGGGCATGACAGTATCATGTTGTTGTGGTGTATACCACACTGACACTGATGTGCCATCTACCCACAGCCTGACATGACAGTATCATGTCCTTATGGAATATTCAACACTGACACTGATGTGCCATCTACCCACAGCCTGGCATGACAGTATCATGTCAGTGTGGTGTATTCGACACTGATGTGCCATCTACCCACAGCCTGGCATGACTGTATCATGTCATTGTGGTGTATTCAACACTGACACTGATGTGCCATCTACCCACAACCTGGCATGACAGTATCATGTCATTGTAGTGTATTTGACACTGACACTGATGTGCCATCTACCCACAGCCTGGCATGACAGTATCATGTTGTTATGGTATATTCAACAGTGACTCTGATGTGCCATCTACCCACAGCCTGGCATGTCAGTATCATGTCATCATGGTGTGTTCGATACTGACACTGATGTGCCATCTATCCACAGCCTGGCATGACAGTATCATGTCATTGTGGTGTATTCTACAATGACACTGATGTGCCATCTACCCACAGCCTGGTATGACAGTATCATGTCATTGTGGTGTATTTGACACTGACACTGATGTGCCATCTATCCACAGCCTGGCATGACAATTTCATGTCATTGCGGTGTATTTGACACTGACACTGATATGCCATCTACCCACACCCTGGCATGAGAGTATCATGTTGTTGTGGTGTATTCGACACTGACACTGATGTGCCATCTACCGAGAGCCTGACATGACAGTATCATGTCATTGTGATGTATTCCACAGTGACACTGATGTGCCATCTACCCGCAACCTGGCATGACAGTATCCTGTCATTGTGGTGGAGTCTACACTAACACTGATGAGCCATCTACTCACAGCCTGGCATGACAATATCATGTCGTTATGGTATATTCAACACTGACACTGATGTGCCCTCTACCCACAGCCTGACATGACAGTATCATGTCATTATGGTAGATTCGACACTGACTCTGATGTGCCATCTACCCACAGCCTGTCATGACAGTATCATGTTGTTGTGGTGTATTCAACACTGATGCTGATGTGCCATCTACCCACAGCCTGGCATGACAGTATCATGTCATTGTGGTGTATTCGACACTGACACTGATGTGCCATCTACCCACAGCCTGACATGACAGTATCATGTTGTTATGGTAGATTCGACACTGACTCTGATGTGCCATCTACCCACAGTCTGGAGTGACATTATCATGTCATTATGGTACATATGACACTGACTCTGATGTGCAATCTACCCACCACCTGACATGACAGTATCATGTTGTTGTGGTGTATTCCACACTTTCACTGATGTGCCATCTACCCACAGCCTGGCATGACAGTATAATGTCATTGTGGTGTATTTGACACTGACACTGATGTGCCATCTACTCACAGCCTGGCATGACAGTATCATGTTGTTGTGGTATATTCGACACTGACACTGATGTGCCATCTACTTACAGCCTGGCATGACAGTATCGTGTCATTGTTGTGTATTCGACACTGACACTGATGTGCCATTTACCCACAGCCTGGCATGTGAATATCATGTCACTGTTTTGTATTCGACATTGACGCTGATGTGCCATCTACCCACATCCTGGCATGACAGTATCATGTCATTGTGATATATTACACACTGACACTGATATGCCATCTACCCACAGCCTGACATGACAATATCATGTCGTTATGGTATATTCAACACTGACTCTGATGTGCCATCTATCCACAGCCTGGCATGACAGTATCATGTCATTGTGGTGTATTCCACACTGACACTAATGTGCCATCTACCCACAGCCTGGCATGACAGTATCATGTCTTTGTGGTGTATTCGACACTGACACTGATGTGCCATCTACCCACAGCCTGGCATGATGGCATCATGTTGTTGTGGTGTATTCGACACTGACGTGCCATCTACCCACAGCCTGTCATGACAGTATCATGTCTTTGTGGTGTATATCACACTGACACTGATGTGCCATTTACCCACAGCCTGGCATGACAGTATCATGTCATTGGGTGTAATCGACACTGACACTGATATGCCATCTACCCACAGCCTGGCATGACAGTATCATGTTGTTATGGTAGATTCAACACTGACTCTGATGTGCCATCTACCCGCAGCCTGGCATGTCAGTATCATGTTGTTGTGGTGTATTCGACACTGACACTGATGTGCCATCTCCCCACAGCCTGGCATGGCAGCATCATGTTGTTGTGGTGTATTCGACACTGACACTGATGTGCCATCTACCCACAGCTTGGTATGACTGTATCATGTCACTGTGGTGTATTTGACACTGACACTGATGTGCCATCTATCCACAGCCTGGCATGACAATATCATGTCATTGTGGTGTATTCGAAACTGACACTGATGTGTAATCTTCTCACTCCCTGGCACAACAGTGTCATGTCATTGTGGTGTATTCGACACTGACACTGATGTGCCATCTACCCACAGCCTGACATGACAGTATCATGTCATTGTGGTGTATTCCACAATGACACTGATGTGCCATCTGCCCACAGCCTGTCATGACAGTATCATGTCATTGTGGTCTATTCAACACTGACACTGATGTGTCATCTACATGCATCCAGGCATGACAGTATCATGTCATTGTGGTGTATACCACACTGACACTGATGTGCCATCTACCCACAGCCTGTCATGACAGTATCATGTCATTGTGGTCTATTCAACACTGACACTGATGTGTCATCTACATGCATCCGGGCATGACAGTATCATGTCATTGTGGTGTATACCACACTGACACTGATGTGCCATCTACCCACAGCCTGACATGACAGTATCATGTCCTTATGGAATATTCAACACTGACACTGATGTGCCATCTACTCACAGCCTGGCATGACAGTATCATGTCAGTATGGTGTATTCGACACTGATGTGCCATCTACCCACAGCCTGGCATGCCAGTATCATGTCATTGTGGTGTATTCAACACTTACACTGATGTGCCATCTACCCACAACCTGGCATAACAGTATCATGTCATTGTAGTGTATTTAACACTGACACTGATGTGCCATCTACCCACAGCCTGGCATGACAGTATCATGTTGTTATGGTATATTCAACAGTGACTCTGATGTGCCATCTACCCACAGCCTGGCATGTCAGTATCATGTCATCGTGGTGTATTCAACACTGACACTGATGTGCCATCTATACACAGCCTGGCATGACAATATCATGTCATTGTGGTGTATTCGACACTGACACTGATGTGTAATCTTCTCACACCCTGGAACGACAGTGTCATGTCACTGTGGTGTATTCGACACTGACACTGATGTGCCATCTACTCACAGCCTGACATGACAGTATCATGTCATTGTGGTGTATTACACAATGCCAATGATGTGCCATCTACCCACAGCCTGGCATGACAGTATCATGTCATTGTGGTGTATTCAACACTGACACTGATGTGCCATCTACATGCATCCAGGCATGACAGTATCATGTCGTTGTGGTGTATACCACACTGACACTGATGTGCCATCTACCCACAGCCTGACATAACAGTATCATGTCATTGTGGTGTATTCAACACTGACACTGATGTGCCATCTACCTACAACCTGGCATGACAGTATCATGTCATTGTAGTGTATTTGACACTGACACTGATGTGCCATCTACCCACAGCCTGGCATGAAAGTATCATGTTGTTATGGTATATTCAACAGTGACTCTGATGTGCCATCTACCCACAGCCTGGCATGTCAGTATCATGTCATCGTGGTGTGTTCGACACTGACACTGATGTGCCATCTACCCACAGCCTGGCATGACAATATCATGTCGTTGTGGTGTATTCTACAATGACACTGATGTGCCATCTACCCACAGCCTGGTATGACAGTATCATGTCATTGTGGTGTATTTGACACTGACACTGATGTGCCATCTAACCACAGCCTGGCATGACAATTTCATGTCATTGCGGTGTATTTGACACTGACACTGATATGCCATCTACCCACACCCTGGCATGAGAGTATCATGTTGTTGTGGTGTATTTGACACTGACACTGATGTGCATCGGACATGGATATCCTTCAGAAGGGACTCACGGAAACAGATAGCTGGTGCCAGAGCCATGGCCTGAAGTTAAACGCCAAAAAATGTATAGTCATACCCTTCGGGAAAAACAAGGTAACCCCAAGCTACCATATAGGTGGCAATCCACTAAGCACAGAAGAGGTTATCAGGGACCTGGGGACCCAGGTTGACAGTGGCCTTTCTTTTGACACTCACATTGCTAAAGTGGTTAGAAAGACCTTCTACATTGCCCACCTGATCATGAAGGGATTCACATCCAGATCTAGTGAGGTCATTGTTCCCCTGTACTCTTCACTTATCAGACCAATGATCGAGTACAATGCCCCATTCGGGATGTATCTCAGCCGACATCTGCAGCAATTGGAGAGACCCCAAAAGTTCCTCACCAAAAGGATAAAGGGACTCCAATATCTGTCATATGCTGCCAGATTGAAGAAACTCCAGCTCTATTCAGTCGCATACCGTCTGCTCAGAGGTGACATATGCCTGACATACAAGGCCATGTCCAACCCGGAATTAATGGACATGCTCCACCTCAAAAAATCCAAATCCACCAAAACCACTAGAGCAAGTGACTTAAACCTTAGCACGGATATAAATAGGATGTGCTGGAGGGATAGATTTATCACTCAGAGACTCCCTATGCTGTGGAATAAAATCCCGGTCCATGTGAGGCAGAGCACCTCACTGGCTCTGTTCAAGAGAAATCTTGACCTGTGGATGGGAGATCGTAGGTTTACCCTGGGAATCATCTCTGTATCACTGCTGGACAGAGGCACAACAAACTAATGGGCACAGTATTTTTTCATATAAGGGGTGGCGTAAGCCACAAAACTTTGGGCTAGGCTTATAAATGCCTTAGGGCAGATAGCCTAGTATAAACCTATGAACCTATGAACCTATGATGTGCCATCTACCCAGAGCCTGACATGACAGTATCATGTCATTGTGGTGTATTCCACAGTGACACTGATGTGCCATCTACCCGCAACCTGGCATGACAGTATCCTGTCATTGTGGTGGAGTCTACACTAACACTGATGAGCCGTCTACCCACAGCCTGGCATGACAGTATCATGTCGTTATGGTATATTCAACACTGACACTGATGTGCCATCTACTCACAGCCTGGCATGACAGTATCATGTCGTTATGGTAGATTCAACACTGATTCTGATGTGCCATCTACCCACAGCCTGGCATGAGAGTATCATGTTGTTGTGGTGTATTCAGCACTGATGCTGATGTGCCATCTACCCACAGCCTGGCATGACAGTATCATGTCATTGTGGTGTATTCGACACTGACACTGATGCGCCATCTACCCACAGCCTGGCATGACAGTATCATGTTGTTATGGTAGATTCGACACTGACTCTGATGTGCCATCTACCCACAGCCTGGAGTGACAGTATCATGTCATTATGGTATATTCGACACTGACACTGATGTGCCATCTACCCACACCCTAGCAAGACAGTATCATGTCATTGTGGTGTATTACACACTGACACTGATGTGCTATCTGTCCACATCCTGGCATAACAGTTTCATGTCGTTGTGCTGTATTTGACACTGACTCTGATGTGCTATCTACTTGCAGCCTGGCATGTTAGTATCATGTTGCTGTGGTGAATTCGACACTGACTCTGATGTGCTATCTACCCCCAGCCTGGTATGACAGTGTCATGTCATTGTAGTGTATTTGACACTGACACTGATGTGCCCTCTACCCACAGCCTGACATGAGAATATCATGTTGTTTTGGTGTATTCCAGTTTCCACATACCCCATTTCCTTCATGTTCCACTTACTGACATGCATAATGAAAGATCAGTAATGTATACCAGTTGTATTGTCTTCCTTTAGTCTACTTTTTATCTATTTCAAAAATTCAGTGCTATAATAAAGTCAGGTCTTGATTCCATGGTTGCACATATTAGTATGGTCTGTAGCAAAATGGTGACATCACATTTTATTTTCCTAATTCTGGCCTCATGATATGGTGCCTCTAAAGTTCACAATGCCATGGGTCTGTTCTACATAGCAACCATTTTGCATTGCCTCATTGCAGCATTGTAATGTGCTTCATGTGATAGCCAAACATGCATCTGTGCGCAAGAGGCATGCTGCAAAAGTGGATGTGTCTCCATGACTATGGCTGCTTCAGGCACAAGGAGCAGTAGTGCACTGACCAAGGGAGACAAGTTCTTCTTGCTCTTCCCCCACAGGGACTTGTAGGAGGAGCTGTGGGCCACTCTAATGCGCCTTTGTACAAGGCCAATGCATGGCACAAGTTTGTCAGAACAGAGAGTGATGCCACTGGCATTAGTCATTCTGGTCAGTATAGCTGCCTCACTATAATGGTCACTGGTGGCATGACCTGCTTTTCCAGTGGAAAGACTTTAGGTAACCAAACAGTGTTTTACTGTAAGCATTTTTTTTGTTTGTTTCTTGACCTTCCCAAGTACAAAACTTCATAATTTGTCTTGAAGCAGCAAAAGAAGAGAGTGGAGACCATGGAGGGATGCCTCGTGAAACAGGAATGCCTTTCCCAGCCAGCAGGGTATATACTGCATAGGTTCGACTGGAGTGCACATCTGTTATAGTCTATGTAACATATGTTTGTACTTGTAACGACCCCTCTCTGTAATCAAGGAGCCTGACACTGTAGAGGGTTATTCACTTTGAATGCAAATGGATGCACTCAGTTTTTCCAGATGCAGACCTCTCTACACCAAGCACAATTTCCTTTATTTATTTTATTTATTACATTTGTTGACCAGGAAAGTCCGACTGGACACATGTCCATTTTCAGCGGAGGCCTGGGGAGAAAAGCTCCAGTTACATAACAGGTGCATAAACATATATGAACAAGTTAATACAAATGGTGGAATACACATACAAAAACAGATTTCAGTCATAGGTAGATATGGCCAGTTAGCAAGGCTCATAGTTAGTTGTCAGATAATAAACTCATCTTGCAGTATAATACATTCTGTACACACTCAACACATGCAGTATATTGCAGCTTTATGCAGCTAGGATATAACAGTAGTTAGCAGGTTTGTATGTAGTTTTATAATGTTTTCTTAACTTATAAAAGCAGGCAGTTACATGTTAGAAGCTAGACAACATTGCCAATGAATCTAAATATTTATTGTATTTCAGCCTTTACCCAGGGGTAAGACAAGAGCATAGCCAGTTGTTTTTGAGGTGGGTTTTTAGTAGCTTTTATATTGTATTGTGGAGTTATTTGATGTTATTTGGGCAGGTAGGGAGTTCCAGAGTTTGGAAATGTAGCAGCTAAAGAAAGATTTACCTGCCTCATTGTTGTGTCTTGTAACTTCAAGGAGTTTAAGGGTACTTGATCTCAGGGTTCTTGCAGTGGTGTGAGGGTGTATTAGGTTTTGGAAGGCTGGTATTTTATCTGACTGATGGTATACCTTATGTGCTAGTGACGATTGAGTTGAAGTAGTTGAGGGAACTCCATTCAGTTCAGTTTTTGAGAGATACACAGGGGTGTGTTCTATATGCTGATTCAGTTGCAAATTTAGTTTTCTTATTATAGCAGGTTTCTAGTTTGGATAATTCTGTTTTATGGAGGTTGGTAAATACTGGGGATGCGTAGAGGAGGGTGGATAGTAGATGTGTCCTGGCTATTGTGGTTTTGGATTGCTTGGAGAGAAATTGCTTGTTACGATAAAGGAGCCCCAGTTTTTTGTGAACTTTTTTTACAGTTTGAGCAATATGCAAGTTGAATCTTAAGTGATTGTCTATTTCTACACCTAAAAGTTTGGTATTGGTAGTTGGGGTAATAACAGTTTTGGTATTAGAGGTGATAGTGATGTTGTCCGATTGGGGGAAGGCTCTACAAGAGGTGAAGAGGAGTAATTTGGTTTTGGCTGGGTTGAGAATAAGCTGGTGGTTGCTAAGCCAGGTTTCAGCTTGTGAGAAGCATTCTTGTGTTTGGGAGTGGAGGTGTTCACGTGTTGGGGTGGCACATATGATTGTGGTGTCATCTGCATATTGAATTATTGTGGCTTTTGGCATGGAGTAAGAGAATTGATTGGTGAATAGATTGAAGAGTAATGGACCTAGGATGGAGCCTTGTGGGACTCCTAGGGATACTGGTAGTAGAGAGGATATTTGGTTCTGCCATTTTACAGCTTGTTGGCAACCTGATAGTTCTCAAACCATCAGAGCACACCGGAACACACTCAGTCCGGGTTCTGGATCTCTCAATCTGTTCCCCTCCAGGTCACCAGCAAGACATCCCACTGGGAAAGGCTGGCACATATTTACCTGCTGTGCCTCCTTCTGCCTACAGTATAAGGTAGTTATCACTGCCACCAGACACTCCACAATCAGCTACTCCAAGGCTCTTAACAAAAGGTGTCCAATTATACTGTGTAATATTAATACTAATATAAATGGTAGTAGTTTACCAAGACAGCTTGGCCTCCTGGAGTAGCCCACACAGTGTCACCAAATAAATATAAGCACTCTTAAAGGTTAAATACTTTCTAAAAAGACCAGCCACCATAAAAGTTTTAAACATATTTAATAATAAATAATAAAGAGCATGAAAATACTGAATATATATTTACAGTAAACCACAGAGCTCAATTCACAGGAAATATTTAAAATAACATTGATGGACAGGCTCACACAAATAAAGAAAAACAATATCTAAACTAAGCTTCACTGTATTTTCCTGACTGAATCTAGGAGAATTACTATTCCCTATTTACTTAATACAGCAAGACAGATGATGTGGTGAATGGTCCTTCTTATTGTCAGGCCCAAGACAAAATACCCAGTACTGAGAGAACACTCTCCATAATATCTAAAAGATGATTTCCAAGATGGCTGGCAGAATGACCTCATCTGGTCATCTGACTCTAAGTTCACACAGTACCTGATGTTTGTGCTGGTTGCCCTCTGGGCCAGTGTTGAATCTGCCATGTACCCTGGCCTACTACTATGTTATCATCCCTTGTGTGTCGCTCCTCATACCTCATTTTTCATCCAGTCCTCCTCATCACCATTTTCCACCCTGTGTCAAGGTGTGGCCATCCACTGCTGTCTCTGTCTCTTGTGTCAGTCCCACCCTCTCTGCCTGTGCCTTAATTTTATGTGTCCCTGCAACCCTGCCTTCTAATCAGACTGAAGTACTGAAGAAGCCATTTATGTCACTGAGCATCACAGGTTCATAGGTAAATTCTAGGCAGTCAGTCTACAGACTATTATACACCTATCCAATACCAGCCAGTGAGTGACCAAAGGTGAGAATCAAACCCTTTACCTTGCGTTCATGATGTAAACACCTTAAGCATTATGCTAACTCCCAACCCAGTGTTTTCCAACTTAAATTATATTTCTCAGTGTGCCTCTCTCAATCTTTCTTCAACATAATGTGTCAGACGGTGTGGCAGGTGGATAAAATGAGTAGGTGGTATGTGATAATTAGGCAAAATGTTTAGCAAATGATGAAACTTGAAAGCAGAAGCACAGACAGTGGAATCAGGTGCACCAATGTTTACAGAGTTTATGCAATACAGACATGCCAATTATAATTAGGAATTCTTGCTTTAAATGTCATTGTATAAAACTGACTTCTACCTACTGTACACATTTTTTATTTTTTATTTTTGAGAATTGTATACTGTAATATACTTCATAATGTATGACATCTAGGAGATATGCTATTATAGGTTGTCTGTGTTTGAGTCCCAATCAAAGCCTGTAATTATTTTTCTGTGGAACCTATATGTATTTCACAAAATGTTTGCCACACTCCCATGTGAATACAATTGTCAAAAATCATTCACCAGCAAATGGAAGCAAGTGCATTATTGCACCTTGTCCACTAGGGGGAGGCAGAATAGTAATGTCTGTCAAACCTGTACTGCCAACAAATAACCAGAAAGAAATTATAGGAAACAAAGCTGTTGCTAGATATGCCATGTATGTCATGATGTACATGTTTTCCAAAATAAATGTATTTATTTTTGTGCAATGAGATGTGCTAGAATTTACATTTTAAAAAGTTCTAACATTTTACATTGACTTATTATATTGTTATATTATATTATATCTTTGCTCAGGGTTTCATTTCAGGAGTTTTTTTTGCAGTATTGAAAAACATAGCTGTCACAAAATAATCATTGTCTGGGGTAGAAAAGATAAACCTGAGGACGGGCACTATACAGTAGAATGTGGTGTAGAATTCCAAATTCCTAGCTACTCCCCTGTGCTGGGGTACATACCCTTTTTATTTCTCATCCAACCCCCATTAGTCTCTTCCTTGTACGTTTCCTTCAAATGAATCTCAAGCGCAGCCTGCTGTTATTCCATGTTACTGCGGTACTGCTCTAACAATTAGTTAGCAGGTAAGGTGCTGAATGGTGACGTTGGAGATGTGTTTGAATCCCACCTATGGACTGCTGCATGTCATTTGCCAAGTCCACACAATTATCAAAACACAACAAAAAAGTTTTAACACTGCAGTGCTACACTGTTATCATACCTTGTTCAGCATAATTCAAGATTACTGAACTTTACTATTTCACTGGATCGCCAGGGCATTAATCAGACTGGTACTGTCTATGATGCTGGGATGTTAAAGTGAATACCTAGGCCTGAAGATGACTAAACGTTAATATTTTACCACACCAGCTGGGCACAGATAAGACTAGTTTACCAGTAAGGAGGCAATATAATGTTTTGACTAAGGTACTTCTATAGAAAAGTGCATAACTAGGTCTGAAATTCCCCAGATTGCAGTGCTTAATCTCTGATACTTAATAAGGCCTACAACTTCCTTGTACTTATAAGTGTCTCCTGTAAAGGGAACATGTGATCTCTGCTTCACCAAGTCACTACCTGGCATCAAAAATAAAACTCTAAATGAAGAAGGAGTTCATTTTTAAAGACAACAGCTGTAAACAAAACCTGTGAGGTTGTATTCTGCATTCACAGTGATTAAGATACATTACTATAAGACAGCCTGGAAAAGAGCATTTTACCACAATGGTACAATATATATAACTACGAGGGTTCAGCTCTGAGCCCACTCCTGTTCATAATGATGATGGAGCACATAACCAAACAGGCTGGTGAGGATCAACAAAACTGCTGAATGCAGATGATATGACATTACAAACAAACCTTGAATAGAAACTTCATCAAATGATCGCACTGGAATGCAACACTGAAGGCACATGGGATGAAAATGAGTACAAAAAACAGTCATCGTGACAACAAATGGGGGAGTCAGAAGCAGCTGAAAATTTAGCTAGAAGGGAAATAGGGGAACAGGTCAACAGCTTCAAGTATCTCAGAGGTGTTGTTAAAGAGAAGGGAAACCTGAATGAAGAGGCCAATGTGAAAACAGAGGGGCTGTAGCTAAATGCCACAGAGTGTCAGGTGTAGTATATGACAGAAGAATGCCAAAGAAGCTGAAAAGTAAGGTATGCAAAACAGTGGTGCGACCAGAACTACCGTATGGTACAGAAACCTGGGCAGTAAAGGCAAAGTAGGAAAGAGTAGGGAAAAAGATTAGAGTGATCCAGTAATGTGAGTAGGAAATAGATTAGAGTGGTCTAGCCACGTGAGTAGGAAATAGATTAGAGTGGTCCAGGCATGTGAGTAGGAAATAAATTAGAGTGGTCCAGGCATGTGAGTAGGAAATAGATTAGGGTGTCCAGGCATGTGAGTAGGAAATAGATTAGAGTGGTCCAGGCACGTGAGTAGGAAATAGATTAGAGTGGTCCAGGCATGTGAGTAGGAAATAGATTAGAGTGTCCAGGCACGTGAGTAGGAAATAAATTATAGTGGTCCAGGCATGTGAGTAGGAAATAGATTAGAGTGGTCCAGGCATGTGAGTAGGAAATAGATTAGAGTGTCCAGGCATGTGAGTAGGAAATAGATTAGAGTGGTCCAGGCACGTGAGTAGGAAATAAATGAGAGTGGTCCAGGCATGTGAGTAGGAAATAGATTAGAGTGGTCAAGGCACATGAGTAGGAAATAAATTAGAGTGGTCCAGGCATGTGAGTAGGAAATAGATTAGGGTGTCCAGGCACGTGAGTAGGAAATAGATTAGAGTGGTCCAGGCACGTGAGTAAGAAATAGATTAGAGTGTCCAGGCACATGAGTAGGCAATAGATTAGAGTGTCCAGGCATGTGAGTAGGCAATAGATTAGAGGGTCCAGGCACGTGAGTAGGAAATAGATTAGAGTGGCCCATGCACGTGAGTAGGCAATAGATTAGAGTGTCCAGGCACGTGAGTAGGAAATAGAGTGTCCAGGCATGTGAGTAGGAAATAGTTTAGGGTGGTCCAGGCACATGAATAGGAAATAGATTAGAGTGTACAGGCACATGAGTAGGAAGTAGATTACAGTGGTCCAGGCACGTGAGTAGGAAATAGATTAGAGTGTCCAGGCACCTGAGTAGGAAATAGATTAGAGTGGTCCAGGCATGTGAGTAGGAAACCCGTAGATTATTTCTTGAAGCAGGTCTGGGTGAGACAGAAAGAAGGCAATGGAGAAGAGGATGTTGAGCCAAAAGATTGATGGACTGCATTAGAGAAGGCCTGCGATGGTCATGCGTAACTATTGAGGAAGTTAGCAGAATGGCCTAGAATTGAGAGTGGTGACAACAGTTCCCACAACATCCTGACCCCCTGTAACCAATGGAAAAAGGGGGAGTGGCATTGATGATGATGATGATGATGATGATGATAATGAAAACAATTAACTAATTTGTGATGCAAATGATGCACTGGAAACGAACAGTTACAATGGTCAGATCTGAGCTAAAACAAGCCCAGGCCATCTGCTTTTAATGTATTACATAGGATCATTTAGTGTATAACATCTTGCCTTGCTTTGTAACAAACTCAGAGTAACATTCTGTGTCAGTGTTTATTGAGGAAAATAATTGTGATAGCAAAACTGTAAAAGAAACATAGTCATTTCCCTTGTTTGTACAATCTTCTGTTTGTTTGGCTGTTGGTCAAACGTCATATCAACAACGAAAGGCCATGGAAAGTCTCTTGGGTTTGCACACTAAGAAATTCAGTGCTAGTCAGTGCTGAATGTAGGTATGACAGTTTCCCTGTACATGTACCATTATAAAAACAGGATCAATGTCTCATTTATCTACACCTGATGTTATTAAAAAGTGAAACACTAAATAAATAATAGCAGATCAGAGGGCAGTGGAATGGCTGACAGTTTGGCATTAGAAGTCTGGTGAGAATTTTAATGAAAATGCTACTACAACACTAAACAAAAGAACAAAAGAATTTGCCACCAAAGTACAGACCGGCAGTGTAATACTCAGAACGGCCCAAGGGATAAAACATCAAACTTTATTTTAGCACTTTCGGTAAAACCTTCATCAGATCCTGCTGTCATAACCTGAATCACTGTTTAAAAACAATGAGAACCAATCAAAATAAATCACGGCTTAATGGAAGCTTGGTACAACCTATTACAGGCTTATTCTCACACACGTCTCTAAATTTGACCAATCATTGTAGTGCAATCTACCATTTCATCTTTCCTTTAGTACTTCTTCCTCTTTAAACCTCTCTCCTTCAGAACGGACTTCAGACGTATTACACCATTCAGACCTGGTGGTTGATCAGCCCTTAAGTCCATAATCCATTAAACGTCCTCTAACTCTGTTTCGCAGATCACTTCCATGTAATGTTTCAAATATATACAAAATCACCATGAACTTAAAGGAATGAACAGGGTTACTACGTATGTGGCTATGGAGTGCATTGGTGGTTACCTTATTCTTTATATCCGATATATGATGTAGAATGTGCTCCTTAAACTTCCTGTTAGTTTTGCCTATATAATAGGCTAGACATGAATTACATGTAGCAATATATTTGACGTTCTTGCTATTGCAATTACCTTCACCCAGAAAACTGTACATCTTGCCTGTTACCGGATGTCTGAAAGAAATGGTAATGTTCACCCAGGAAGAAGGTTTGCAGAAGCCACATCTACGGGTCCCTGTCAGTTTAACAAAATAGTTAACTTTTGCTTTTTCACAATTTCTATTATTTGTACCATCTTTCAAACACAGCAGTCTTTTTAGGTTCTTCTTATTTTTGAATGCAAAATATGGTCGATCCCCAACTATTTCTCTAATCTTACTATCCGCTGTGAGTATAGGCCATATACTTCCTGATAGTCTGACAAACAGCTGAATTGTTAGTGCTGAACATTAAGGGATATCTAAGATTATTATGCTTCCTAGCTGTGTATTGCTGTGCATTCATCTCTTGATGATCAGAATAATAAGACTGTCCTTCTCATTGGCGTAATTCCATGACTTTCCTTTAATCCATCACTATTTCCTTTCCTTTGTATCCCCCATCTATAAAGTTTTCAATAAGTTTCTTCTGTTGATCCATAAAGTCATCATCCTTTGTGCAGAGTTTCAATACCCACGTAACCTGGTTATCAACTATGTGTCGAAAAATATGTCTGGGATACATACTAGAATGGTGTAATATATGATTACGCCACACAGGTTTCTTAAACAGTGTTGTATTAATTCCTTCCTCCCGTGGAGGAGATCTGCAAAACAAAACAGAATTAGAGGAAGTTAAATGGATCATGGACTTAAGGGCTGATCAACCACCAGGTCTGAATGGTGTAATACGTCTGAAGTCCGTTCTGAAGGAGAGAGGTTTAAAGAGGAAGAAGTACTAAAGGAAAGATGAAATGGTAGATTGCACTACAATGATTGGTCAAATTTAGAGGCGTGTGTGGGAATAAGCCTGTAATAGGTTGTACACAAGCTTCCATTAAGCCGTGATTTATTTTGATTGGTTCTCATTGTTTTTAAACAGTGATTCAGGTTATGACAGCAGGATCTGATGAAGGTTTTACCGAAAGCGCTTATCTTCTGCTTGACAAGAAGTTTTAAAAGTTTTAAATAAAGTTTGATGTTTTAGCCCTTGGGCCGTTCTAAGTTTTACACTGCCAGTCTCTACTTTGGTAGCACGTTCTTTCATTTGTTTGTTGTAGTACGTTTGGATTGAGCTACCTTCAGCAGAGCAACTTTCGTATTCTGACTACAACACTAAGGCAGAAAACTATGAAACTATGACCTATATATCTCAGTATAAAGCAGAAAAAGTGATAAAAACACAAGTCTGAGAGGCATAAACAAATAGTAATATAAATTACAAAATTATAAACCACCTTACTTGAGAGGTTCATAGAATGGTTAGTATAAACCTGTTTATATATAAAGTTAAATATGATTTTCTTATCATTCATCTGAAGACATATTAGAACACTAACTTGCTAAAAAAACTTTCAACAAAATTTGTATTTTTATTACAAAGTCCCATCCCCCTGACCAGTGTTCACTGTCACTAAATCAGGTTACCTGGCTTCAGTACAGGTCAGAGTCATGTTTTATCTTACATCTTTCACTTTCAGATTTCTGCACCATCAATACCCCCCCAACACACACACACACACACACACACACACACACACACATAATAGTTTAAAATTATCGCCTATAATTTAGCTCTTGGTGTCGCAGGGATCATTAAACACTTAAATGTCCATTAGTTCATGTCTGTGACCATAGAGAAAGCCTTCCGTGAGGTAAATTATTGGGGTCTATATTAGCTCTGCGAATGATCACAATGTTGAATTTGACATTGTCGACATGTAAAAGGTGAAACCGCAGAACATCAAAGAGGTAAACAGAAATCTCCGTAAGGGGAGATTTCCATTTACTTCAATGTAGTGCGGTCTCAGAGTTGGAATATTTAAGTAGCGTGGGGGTGCAGGTGGGCTTGCCCCCCCTGCTTAAAGCAAGTAGTTCTGTTTTTTGACTTTTTAAATGTCTTTATTAGGTATTCGATGTTACTGGACTTCGACAATATGGTGTCGATCATATCGTATTCGAAGTCCAGTAACTTCAAGTATCTAATATAGACCCAAATTACTGGAGATTACAGGCCTAGTTGCTAGAACATGTACCCACCCAGTCTTTACAAACTGTAACCACCTTAAGCACAACAGATCAGCTCTTCATGGGCAGTGAATATATTACCACGTAACATTTTTAAAATCTCACCACCAATGTACCCTATAGTCTTGGTTATTAAGGGAAGTAATGCTCTAGTATGCATATCTATTCAGTTCAAAATATCTGCTCTGGAGTACCTCTAAATCTTACAGTTATCTTCAGTCAAAGTCCAGGCCTGTTTCTCTAACTTAATACAGCCATTAATCTTCATAAATCATTATGTGTTTATCTTTTCATATTATCGCGGCATCAGACTGTGTTTTTGGCCTGCATTGTGGCTGAAAAGGGACCCCAGGCTAGTCTACTCTCCAAGTTAACAAAGATAAAATAAACAGATAGGTAGATACACAAATAAAATGTTAGAGTTTGAAGGCCACAGCACAACTTTGTATAGGATCTAATCCTTTACAACACTTTCCTAAGAAACACTACAGACAATCAGGCAAGAACATTTACACAAAGCTTTGCAGTCGGGGTGATACATGAAAAGGATTAAGTGCTGACCTGGCATGGCTAGAGGTCAGTACTTTTTATTTTAATTATTTATTAACTGATCCTTCTGGATCACTTTCAGTGTTGGCAACATACAGTATTAAGGCTAGGAGGTGTTAATGAGGAGCATCCTTTAGTTCAGGATTTGATTCCCTTTGTCTGCACTTGCCTTCTGTGCAACTGTGAGTAAGTTAACTGGAAGAGTATATCTGGGCAACTGGGAACTGCATTAAACTAATCAATGGTCAACCGGGCCACTTGCCTTGTAACTACCTATAATGGCCCATGCCAACAGGTAGCATACATAGTAAAATACAGATTTAAAATGTGAGCAAAACCATGCAAGAATAACCTTAATGCCAGTGAGTGTACAATTAAATTCAAATCAGATAAATATCAGTTAAGCGTATCATGTAAGGGACTTGGAAAACCGGCAAAACCAGTTTCAAAGATAAGATAAATGCAACACCTTGGGAAACATTCCTTTAAAACTGTCAGTTCTTCAAGGACAGTGAAACAGAGAAAACAGAAGAGTCAGGAGTCAGTGAAGATGCTTGCTTCCTTCATGGCAATATCATAGCATAGCTAGCCAAAGTGGGACAACTTGGTAATATAGTTACCGCACTGTACATGAAACTGCGAACGTGGCACCATAAGGTGGGATCTAAGCATTTGCTCATGGATCTCTGTGTTAACATGGAAATATATGAATATGTTACATGTAGCAATAAGCAGATATGTAGTTCATCAAATAAACGAAAGCTGTTACAGGAAGGCCACATAAAAACTCGTTTTACTTGAATATTTCTTTAAGAGGCAGAAGCATTCTAAGAGGGCAGCATATTTGTTAAGCTACTGATATATAAAGTTGGTTGGTGTAGCTGCTGCAAGTTGTAGTAATGGGGTTCTGGGGTGGCCAGGATTGCATCATATTATCAGAAGTGTGACTCTGTATGTTTACTGCAATGAAATTCAGAACAGAACGTGTTCCAGGGTATACAGACTTTAGCCCATCTACTCCCCAAATGACTTGTGTTTGACTTGTGCAGAGCCACTGCAGAAGGATGGGAGTGAGTGACCAAAGGTCAGCTTACCTATCATGGGGGAGGGAATCAGCTGCGGTCAGAACAAGTTGTGTATGCACTGGGACACAGAGGCACAAGCCTGGCCAAGACATGCATGCACTTCAGTCAAGCATCACTAGTGTGCACAAGGTATACATGTACACACACACACACACACACACACACACACACACACACACACACACACACACACACACACATATGCTTATGCAAATAAATACACACAGGCACACACATATACACATTATACACATGCACATAAATGCACACACACACACACACACACACACACACACACACACACACACACACACACACACACACACACACACATACACACACACACACACACACACACACACATACATACAGGCACACACATGCACATAAATACACACACACACACACACACACACACACACACACACACACACACACACACACACACACACACACACACACACACACACACATACACACGCACACCTATGCTTATGCACATAAATACATATAGGCACACACATGCACATAAAGACACACACAGCACACACATACATACACCCCCATATGCACATCAATACACACAGGCACACACATGCACACACGCATGCACACACACACACACAAACACACACACACACGCACACACACACACACACACACACACACACACACACACATATGTATATGCACATAAATATGTGCAGGCACATGTACATAAATACACACACACATACACACACACACACACACACACACACACAGACACACACACAGAGCACATACACACACATACATAAATACACACACATAAGCACACACACACACACACACACACACACACACACACACACACACACACATGCACACCTATGCTTATGCACATAAATACATATAGGCACACACATGCACATAAAGACACACACAGCACACACATACATACACATACACCCCCATATGCACATCAATACACACAGGCACACACATGCACACACACACACACACACACACACACACACACACACACACACACACACACATATATGCATATGCACATAAATATGTGCAGGCACATGTACATAAATACACACACACACACACACACACACACACACAGACACACATAGAGAGCACATACACACACATACATAAATACACACACATAAGCACACACACACACACACACACACACACACACACACACACACACACACACACACACACACACACACACACACACACACGTGGTTTAGTGGTTTCCAGTTTTCACTTCTCTTCCTGCCAAGTCCATGGCAATGAATAAGCTAATAGGAACATGGATCAAAGACCCTGGGGAGAGGGAGATGGGGGGGGGGGTCAAAAAATTATTTAAAAAAAAATGAATTTAAAGAGCACAGCTTTGAGTAAACAAAAATTCAGGAGAGGAGACAGAGACTGCAATAACAAAGGTGCCAAAGAATGGGTCTATATTATATCCTCGAACGCTTAAAAAAGCAAACACTGAGTGATCGAACTTATTTTTGCAAAACTGCAAAATATCAAAGCAGCAGAAACTCGAATTTTTTCCTAGGGAAAGAATTTGGTTGTCCGTTTCTGTTGCTTCGGTATTTTCAGTGTTATGGTGAAAAGTTACCGGTCGGATTCAGGTAAGTGTGAGATTGTGTGGATGTGAGTGTTAGGGTGATTTAGGTGAATTAGGGTTAGGGCTCGGGTTAGGTGTGTGTGTGCGATTGAGTGGACATGAGGGTTAGGGCGGATTTAAGTGAGTTAGGGTTAGGGAGCGGGTGAGGTGAGTGTGTGATAGTGACGGACCTTAGGGTTAGGGTTTGGGTTAAGGTAAGTGGGTAGTTAGTGGTGTGTGCATAGTTTAGTGTAGGGTTAGGTATCAGATTTTAGGTGTATGTGTGTGGATTTCTGTTTGTTTGGTGTGCTTGTGTTGTGTGTATGTGTTTTGGATCAGTGATTTTTTTTTCCCTGGGAAAAAAAATCGCTGATCTGACAGTTCGAGATTGTAAGCTTTTGCTTAAATTAGGTCGATCAATCAGCGTTCGCTTTTTTAAGCGTTCGATGATATAATATAGACCCCAAAGAATCAGAGCGTCTTTATTTATTTGTTTATTTATTTGATCTTATTGCTTGTTACCAGGTGTGTGAACTGGTACAGAGATCCTTCCAGCCACCAACAGAGCCAGAAGACACATACATCAAATACATTCTCTGCATTGCGAGAAATACCATGAAAATATATAGTCATAGTTATCTGCACATAGCATTTAATTTTTTGTCAACATATATTATTGATACCAGACAACACATATGTTTTGAACATTTATTGCAAGGTACAAAGTCCAACCTTCCATGAGAATATGATAACACTGATATTATAAAATTGTAATGAATCAGAACAATAATCCAAAGTCTTTGTAAAATTACCTAAAACTAAGCAAAACATGAGGATGTACAACAACAGACATCACTAGTTAGAAATATGAAGACCCTTTCTCTGCAGACACTTAGAAAGGACCCCTCTGGAGACCATATCAATACAAGGACATAAAGGGCATACAGGTAGGTATTTCAGAAGAAGTAGTGTACATTTGGTATGACCTCTGTCATATGTCATACAAAAAGGGATTAAGGAGATTGACAGCATAAATGTGTTGGTAATGGCAAACATCTTTCAGTACCGCACTGAAGTAACATAGAGAGGTGAAAGTAGGATATTTTCTGTAGAGTTGTGTGAATCAATGCATGTAATTTTGTTTATTATTTCTTGCCTTTTGTTTACTGTGAAAGTCTGACTGGACAGGCAGACCCATTTTCAGTGGAAGCCTAGAGAGAAAAGCTCCGTATCACATAAATTATGTTACTTACATAATAGACATTGATACGAGAAGTAGGCCCGGGAAGCAAAGCTCTGTAGCACATAAATTATGTTGCTTACATAAAAAACATTGATACAAGAAGTAGAATGTTTACAGTGCTGGCAGTATGATAAATTAGAGACATTGAGATTATTCTTAACTGTCAATAACACAATTGTAACAAGTTTTAACAATGATAGTAGGGAGTTGTTAATGCAATTTGTTTAGTATATATGAGGTTGAGATCTGTATTTACAAGTGAAGGAATAGAAGAAAAGATGAAATAGAATGGAAGAGATCTTCTATGGCGTAAAAGTGAAAAAAAGACGAGAGGTTTTAGTTGATTTTAGAGAGTGGAGTGGGTGATTAAGTGGATAATGAAAGCAGTTTTATGAAGGGGGAAGATTAGACAATTTCCTGAGGAGGTGGGATTAGTCAGGACATGAGCAAGAGCAAAGCCAGCAGGAAGTTAGGTATTGTTTCACTTGGTGTTTGAAGTTTGATGTACTACTGTCCTGTTTTAATGAGATGGGGGTGCCGTTCCACAGTCTGGTTACATAATACTGTCCTGTTTTAATGAGATGGGGGTGCTGTTCCACAGTCTGGTTACATAATACTGTCCTGTTTTAATGAGATGGGGGTGTCATTTCACAGTTTGGTTACATAATACTGTCCTGTTTTAATGAGATGGGGGTGCCGTTCCACAGTCTGGTTACATAATACTGTCCTGTTTTAATGAGATGGGGGTGCCATTCCACAGTCTGGTTATATAATACTGTCCTGTTTTAATGAGATGGGGGTGCCATTCCACAGTCTGGTTACATAATACTGTCCTGTTTTAATGAGATGGGGGTGCCGTTCCACAGTCTGGTTACATAATACTGTCCTGTTTTAATGAGATGGGGGTGCCATTCCACAGTCTGGTTACATAATACTGTCCTGTTTTAATGAGATGGGGGTGCCGTTCCACAGTCTGGTTACATAATACTGTCCTGTTTTAATGAGATGGGGGTGTCATTTCACAGTTTCGTTACATAATACTGTCCTGTTTTAAAGAGATGGGGGTGTCATTCCACAGTTTGATTACATAATACTGTCCTGTTTTAATGAGATGGGGGTGTCATTCCACAGTTTGGTTACATAATACTGTCCTGTTTTAATGAGATGGGGGTGTCATTCCTCCGTTTGGTTACATAATACTGTCCTGTTTTAATGAGATGGGGGTGTCATTTCACAGTTTGGTTACATAATACTGTCCTGTTTTAATGAGATGGGGGTGCCGTTCCACAGTCTGGTTACATAATACTGTCCTGTTTTAATGAGATGGGGGTGCCGTTCCACAGTCTCGTTACATAATACTGTCCTGTTTTAATGAGATGGGGGTGCCATTCCACAGTCTGGTTACATAATACTGTCCTGTTTTAATGAGATGGGGGTGTCATTCCAAAGTTTGGTTACATAATACTGTCCTGTTTTAATGAGACGGGGGTGTCATTCCACAGTTTGGTTACATAATACTGTCCTGTTTTAATGAGATGGGGGTGCCGTTCCACAGTCTGGTTACATAATACTGTCCTGTTTTAATGAGATGGGGGTGCCGTTCCACAGTCTCGTTACATAATACTGTCCTGTTTTAATGAGATGGGGGTGCCATTCCACAGTCTGGTTACATAATACTGTCCTGTTTTAATGAGATGGGGGTGCCATTCCTTAGTCTGGTTACATAATACTGTCCTGTTTTAATGAGATGGGGGTGCCGTTCCACAGTCTGGTTACATAATACTGTCCTGTTTTAATGAGATGGGGGTGTCATTTCACAGTTTCGTTACATAATACTGTCCTGTTTTAAAGAGATGGGGGTGTCATTCCACAGTTTGATTACATAATACTGTTGTGTTTTAATGAGATGGGGGTGTCATTCCACAGTTTGGTTACATAATACTGTCCTGTTTTAATGAGATGGGGTGTCATTTCACAGCTTGGTTACATAATACTGTCCTGTTTTAATGAGATGGGGGTGTCATTCCAAAGTTTGGTTACATAATACTGTCCTGTTATAATGAGACGGGGGGTGTAATTCCACAGTTTGGTTACATAATACTGTCCTGTTTTAATGAGTCGGGGGTGCCATTCCACAGTTTGGTTACATAATACTGTCCTGTTTTAATGAGATGGGGGTGCCGTTCCACAGTCTGGTTACATAATACTGTCCTGTTTTAATGAGATGGGGGTGTCATTCCACAGTTTGGTTACATAATACTGTCCTGTTTTAATGAGATGGGGGTGTCATTCCACAGTTTGGTTACATAATACTGTTCTGTTTTAATGAGATGGGGGTGTCATTTCACAGTTTGGTTACATAATACTGTCCTGTTTTAATGAGATGGGGGTGTCGTTCCACAGTTTGGTTACATAATACTGCCCTGTTTTAATGAGATGTGGGTGTCATTCCACAGTTTGGTTACATAATACTGTCCTGTTTTAATGAGATGGGGGTGTCATTCCACAGTTTGGTTATATAATACTGTCCTGTTTTAATGAGATGGGGTTGCCATTCCACAGTCTGGTTACATAATACTGCCCTGTTTTAATGAGATGGGGGGTGCCATTCCACAGTTTGGTTACATAATACTGTCCTGTTTTTATGAGATGGGGGTGCCATTCCATAGTTTGGTTACATAATAAGAGTAAAGAGAGACCCCCAACCCCCACCCCGCTGTATTGTGGGATTTGGAGATGGTTAATAGGCTTTTCTTACAAGAGTGAAGTCATTGTGGAGGAGTGGAGTAGTGTTTGTGGATGTTTTATAGACAGGGTCAGGCTTTGGGTTTGTGTACTATGGTATAGGTGTTAAGTATCTGGGAGTTATGTTAGATGATTAGGTAATTTTGAGCCACTATAGTTTTTCTAGTGCTATACAGTGGTAAGTACATTAAAGTGTTTGATGCAAATCTGGCTATTTTGTTATGGCAAGCTTCCATTTTGTGTAATAAGGGGGTTGTGCTTCCATTTTTTGTAGTAAGGTGGGGTGTACATTGGTAGGCATGGGTAATGCATAAAGGAGTGAGGGGTGAAGGTAAAAAGATGCTAAGGTTTTTCTAGAAGAGTCAGTGAGGTAAGGTGTGTTACAGTACAAAAGAAATTAGTTTCTGGTGAGTTTTTTTGATGCATTGGGTGATGTGTAGGTCAAATTTTAGGCTACTGTCTATTATGACATCTAGTAGTATTGAGATGGATAGAATTTCTATAATGGTGTTGTTTGTTGAAGTAATACTAAAAGAGATTCTTTGCAGGTAGAAATGGTGGCATGAACAGCATTATTTCTTTGGCATTTAGGATTAGCTCATGAGCTGAAAGCCATGAGTCAGTGGAAGAGAAGGAATCTTCTGTCATTTTCTGAAGTGACAGGTTTGGAGATGAATATATTATTCTGACATCATCAGCATGTATTATGTTGACGTCATCAGCATGTATTTATGTTGACATCATCAGCATGTATTATGTTGACATCATCAGCATGTAGTATGTTGACATCATCAGCTTGTAGTATGTTGACATCATCAGCATGTAGTACTGTGACAGCGCCATAGCCAGCCTTAGGCATAGGCCAACTAGGCTTCCACCTAGGGCGCCTCTCTAAAAGGGGTGCTTTTCCAGTAAACTGGATGGTGTAAATAGGCCAGGAAGGGGCATGAGATGGTGTGTTTGTGGGAGGGGTGCTGTGGAGTCCTTTTGCCTAGGGTACCACTTGACCTAAGGCCGACCCTGGATGGTGTGTTTGCAGACTTTATGTGATTTGTTTGTGAAGATATTAAACAGAACTGGGACTAGAGGTGAGCCTTAAGACACACCGACAGTGAAAGGTAGTAAAGGGAAAGAGTCTTGTCTCCCTTTTATAGTTTGCATTCTGTCAGTGAAATAGCCAGTGAACCAAGAGATGCCTGCGATAAGGGTAAGGAAGTTGTTGTTGGTGGGATACTGTGTTGAAAGCTTGTGGCAAATGTGAAAAGGAGGATAAATAAAAGGTTGCCATTGTTTCTGTTAGTGTTTGAGGTGTCTGTGAAGTTAAGCAGGGCAGTTGTTGTGTTTTGGTGTTGTGTGGAGGACAGGAGGTTGTTGTGAAGCAGATTAGTGGTTGAAAATGAATGCATTTTTGTTATATTTGGGGGGGGTAGGATTGCTGAGGGTTGGTAGCTGGAGAGGTCTGTGTCCATACCACCTTTTTACAGTGGTATGATGTGAGATTTTTTTTCCTGGTAGATGGGACATATTTTTCTATGATAGATCTATTAATAAGTATGTAGACTGGGTATGCCAGGGCACTGACTGCCATTTGAGGTATTCCGGTGGTAAGTTGTCGGCTGCGGGAACTGTTGATACTGGAAGTTGGTACTGGCTGAAAGGAAAATAGATATGGAGAGAGAGGAGGGTGGTTTAGTTTCTAGTAAAGAGAGGACAGACTGAGTGAAAAGGCTGTTAAACTGGGTGGACATGGGTTCAGTATGGATATTGGCCATAGGAGGTGGGGTGGTAGTTTGCACAGGGTACAGCAGTGTTTTTATAGAGATCGAGAATTTTTTTGGATTTAGGTGATTTTGTTTTGGATTGAGTGAAAGGAGTTGATTTTGTCTGATCTGGCATTTTGGTTACATATTGTTTCATGTTCTTTTTCCCTCTCATGCGTGTTGAACATTTAGTCTGGCCCTGCTGGACTACAGCACATTTGTTCTTCCATGCCTGGAGAATCATCAAAACAATGGGATTGAGAGCAATCCAGAGATGCTACCATTCAAGCAGCCATGAGTATTGCATCTGCCCTCACTGACATTTCATCTGTGTGGACACCTAAATGGCCTGGATGGGGTGGATGATTTACCTGCATCATCATGGAGACCTAGAATACTCTCACCTTGCCCCTATGGCAAAATCTAATGCTATTACTCCTCTCATGAACAGTGGCACTATGCACCCCCCAACAATGAGCAAACCCATCCTTTCCTGCCAGGGCCATCAAGCTCCCCTGCCACTAATCAAACTTGGAGTGCCTGGGTCATAGTCAGGGCTATATCCTTGTATGTACCAAAGTTAGCTATATCTGCTAACATCTTGCCAATCATTTCCATGGTGTCTGCTGTATATTTCATAGGTTCATAGGTTCATAAGTAGGTACTAGGATATCGGCCCAAGGGCCTACGTAAGCCTAGCCAGCAAGGTTCCATAGCATATGCCACCCAAGAAAGTTATTTTCCTGTGCCACTGTCCAGCAGAGACACAGAAGTGATCCCTGGGGTGTATTTCCTATTTCCCATCCACTCATCAATATTTTTCTTGAAGAGTGCTAATGAAGAACTTGGCTTGACATAGATAGGTAGCTTGTTCCAGAGTATAGGAAGTCTCTGGGACAGGAATCTATCCCTCCAGCGTGTCTTGTTTATTGTGGTGACAAGGTTTAGGTCCCTAGAGCGTGTAGTTCGGAGGGATTGGGATTTCTTTAGGTGTAGCAAGTCCAAAAGCTCTGGGTTTGACATACCTTTATATGTTAGGCAGAGACCACCTTGGAGTAGGTGATATGCTATGGAGTAAAGCTGGAGTTTTTTGAGGCAGTCAGTGTAGGGCATTTGTTTGAGGCCAGTAATCCTCTTTGTAAGGTACTTCTGTGGCCTTTCCAGCTGCTGCAGATGTCTTGTGAGTTACATTCCAAAAGGGGCGTTGTACCCTATAATGGGTCAAATGAGTGTCGAGTAGAGGAGAACAATGACCTCTTTTTTCCTGGATGAGAACCCTTTTATGATGAGGTGTGCCACATAGAAGGACTTCCTCACTACTGTGGCGATGTGACTATCAAAGGAGAGACTACTGTCCACCTGGGTCCCAAAGTCTCTTATCATGCTTTCAGTGTTAAGTAGATTGCTGTCTCTGTGGTAGTTCATGGGTACAGAGTTTTTACCAACGGGGGTGACACTGCACTTTCTGGCATTGAGCTTGAGACTGTGGCTCTGACACCAGGCATCTGTCTCAGTGAGACCCTTCTGTAGGATGTCCACATCATTTGGGGACTTGACTATGGCTCCTAGTTTGCAGTCATCTGCGAACTTCATTAACCAGAGGCCTTCTGTGTTAGTCTGTACTTCAGAGAAGTAGATACCAAACAGGAGAGGTCCCTGGACGGTACCCTGTGGTACTCCACTTGTCACTGCTTTGAGGTCATATCTGGAGTCTGCAACTTTTACAGTGTGGGTTCGATCAGTGAGCCAGTTGGCAACCCATCTTGTGACATAGGGATTTATACCTAGTTTAGTGAGTTTAGCTATAATTCCAGAATGGGGGGATGGTGTTGAAAGCCTTGGCGAGGTCAAGATAGGTGTGTGAACCACCTTACCCTCATCCACGGCTTTGGTGACTGCCTCAAAGAAGTCGATCAGGTTCAGGAGGCATGATCTGCCTTTCACAAACCCAAACTAGGTGGGATCCAGAGTTTGGAGGTTAGCAATGTCTTTGTTTATGAGTTCCATGATGATACGTTCCATGGCCTTGCAGACCAGGCTCGTCAGGTTAATAGGTCGATAGTTCCTGGGATCAGTGGTGGCTCCCCCTTTGAGGAGTGGGATAAGTATTGCTGTGCACCATTCAGTGCATATAGTGATGGTATTTAACACTTCAGACCTTTCTCTGTGTCTGTTCTTTATATGCATTCTTAGCCAGAGATCACAACACTTTGGGTAAGGGTCAGCATTGTTGGGGAAGCTGTTCTCTGTAAATGGTGGTTTGGTAAGTCTAACTGCAGATATTTGAAATATGTAGAATGTACAACTCAGGGGTAATGTGATTTTTTTTCCCCACAGGCAAGGTAGTAGATACTTCATAAAAGCCTCCCGAAGAATGTTGTTAAATCATAAATGGTTGCAGAATTCGGCCAGTAAAGCACCGTGACTAAGGTTAAAAAGCTGAAGACCAGGCTCAAATCTCTAATTGCATAGTGTAAGACCATTTTTTAAAGTTACCCCCCCCCCCCAAAGAGGGTAAGAGTGATACAGTTTAAACACATAAACAGAAAGACAAATGAGGCAGTTATCTTACAGCTGCAAGAAATAAGATCAGCAGAAAGACAGGCATAATTGCCTCTAGAAAGCTTAGAATCTACTTACATGTGTTCACATTACTGTGCAGGAGACAACAGCTAACCACATTTCCTAATGCACAACTATGATACAAAGTAACACAATGGTCATCATTAGAGATTGGGGTGAATCATGGCCAAAGGGAACTAATGCACTGAACAAAAAGTGTGCAATGGAAACACAACCAAAAGTAACTTTCAGGAACAGATTGTAGAAACCAAGGATTACCTGCTGCCTTTTCAGCACTTCTTAGTTAAATGCTGTCATAGAAGGATGACTTACTGATTTGAAACATGACGACTTTATCTGTAACTGCAGTATTTCCTGTGGTGTCTCTGAACAGGAAGCAGCAACGCGGAGAAGTTAGGTTTGCATGTAGCCATTACCGCTCAGTGATATTCAGCACCTGATCAACCAATACTCCATTAATGGTAAGCAACATCTATTTTTTATTTCAAAAAAAAGAATCAGTTTGAGACAGAATATAAGCTCTGATTATTAAATAAGTGAGCTTAAAATCATAATGGGCTTGTGTGAAAAGAAGTAAGGAAGCTTTAGTTCACAGGTGCAGTCAGATTGTGACATATTTCCTAGGCATTTCCTGTTAAACAAAGAAGAGACTTACTTGACACAGTTGCATTAAATGAGAAAACAATTTCATGGGGCAGAGATTCAGAGGGATACTGTGCTATAAGAAGGATTGGATTGTTTTATTGTAAGGACAAAGGTACGATTTTACAGAAACAGACAATAGCATATATGAGTTTGAAAGTAAGAATCCGATAGTGTGGTGTAATCAACCACATCTACAGGTAGCCGTCATGTTCCTGTAAGTGAATCATTTGGACAGATTCTACAAATTTCACTGTAACCCTGACTGCGTCTCCATCTGTCACATCTACAAACACACAAATACAGATATACAAGGAGATATTTGACATGTCCAGATACTGCAAGCTCAAATATCAGAAATTTAACCAAGACCATTTACATACGAATGTTTTACATATGGTTTTAGATTTGTTATAATCACCCACAATTTGTCAATGTCCTGGTGTGATACTATGGCACACGTCTGCTAATACCCAGGTGTGACAATGTACGATACAACATGTTTACTTCTATCCAGCTGAAATACTAGGTTACATATTTATTAACGTCTTGGTGGAATACTATACTATACATTTAAAGGTGTTAAGTGTGCTACACACTTACTAAATTCCATGTGCAATAGTACAAAACATATTTATTAATGGGCAGCTATGCTACAATGCTAAGCATTTAATAATGTCCAGCTGTGACACTAAGTTACACATTTAATAATGTCCTGCTGTGTTACTATGCTACACATTTAATAATGTCCAGCTCTGACACTAAGTTACAGATTTAATAATGTCCAGCTGTGTTACTAAGATACACATTTACTAATGTCAAGCTGTGACACTAAGTTAGACATTTAATAATGTCCTGCTGTGTTACTATGCTACACATTTACTAATGTCCAGCTGTGACACTAAGTTACACATTTAATAATGTCCAGTTGTGTTACTAAGCTACACACTTACTAATGTCCAGCTGTGACACTAAGTTACACATTTAATAATGCCCAGCTGTGTTACTATGCTACACATTTATTAATGCCCAGCTGTGTTACTATGCTACACATTTAACAATGTCCAGCTGTGAAACTAAGTTAGACATTTAATAATGTCCAGCTGTGTTACTATGCTACACATTTATTAATGTCAAGCTGTGACACTAAGTTAGACATTTAATAATGTCCTGCTGTGTTACTATGCTACACATTTACTAATGTCCAGCTGTGACACTAAGTTACACATTTAATAATGTCCAGCTGTGTTACTAAGCTACACACTAATGTCCAGCTGTGACACTAAGTTACACATTTAATAATGCCCAGCTGTGTTGCTATGCTACACATTTATTAATGCCCAGCTGTGTTACTATGCTACACATTTAACAATGTCCAGCTGTGATACTAAGTTACACATTTAATAATGTCCAGCTGTGTTACTATGCTACACATTTATTAATGTCAAGCAGTGACACTAAGACATTTAATAATGTCCTGCTGTGTTACTATGCTACATATTTACTAATGTTCAGCTCTGACACTAACTTACACATTTAATAATGTCCAGCTGTGTTACTAAGCTACACACTTACTAATATCCAGCTGTGACACTAAGTTACACATTTAATATCGCCCAGCTGTGTTACTATGCTACACATTTATTAATGCCCAGCTGTGTTACTATGCTACACATTTACTAATGTCCAGCTGTGACACTAAGTTACACATTTAATAATGTCCAGCTGTGTTACTATGCTACACATTTAATAACATCCTGATGTGTTACTAAGCTACACATTTACTAATATCCAGCTGTGTTACTATGCTATACATTTACTAATGACCAGCTGTGACACTAACTTACACATTTAATAATGTCCAGCTGTGTTACTATGCTACACATTTACTAATATCTAATTGTGACACTAAGTTACACATTTAATAATGTCCAGTAGTGTTACTATGCTAAACTTTTAATAATATCCAGCTGTGTTACTATGCTACACATTTAATAATATCCAGCTGTGTTACTATGCTACACATTTAATAATGTCCAGCTGTGTTACTATGCTACACATTTAATAATGTCCAGCTGTGACACTAAGTTACACATTTAATAATGTCCATCTGTGTTACTATGCTACACATTTACTAATATACAGCTGTGACACTACGTTACACATTTAATAATGACCAGCTGTGTTACTATGCTACACATTTAATAATGTCCTGCTGTGTCATTAAGTTACACATTTAATAATGTCCAGCTGTGTTACTATGCTACACATTTACTACTGTCCATCTGTAACACTAGGTTACACATTTAATAATGTCCAGTTGTGTTACTATGTTACACATTTAATAATGTCCTGCTGTGACACTAAGTTAACATTTAAAAATGTCCAGCTGTATTACTATGCTATACATTTAATAATGTCAAGCTTTGTTACTATGCTAAACATTTACTAATGTCTGGCTGTGACACCAAGTTACACATTTAATAATGTCCTGCTGTGTTACTATGCTACACATTTAATAATGTCCAGCTGTGTTACTATGCTACACACTTAATGTCCAGCTGTGTTACTATGCTACACATTTACTAATGTCCAGCTGTGACACTGTTACACATTTAATAATGTCCAGCTGTGTTACTATGCTACACATTTACTAATGTCCAGCTGTGATATGAAATTACATGTTTAACAATGTCCTGCTGTGTTATTATGCTACACATTTAATAATGTCCTGATGTGTTACTAAGCTACATATTTACCAATATCCAGCTGTGTTACTATGCTACACATTTACTAATGTCCAGCTGTGACACTAAGTTACACATTTAATAATGTCCTTCTGTGTTATTATGCTAAACATTTACTAATGTCCAGCTGTGACACTAAATTACACATTTAATAATGTCCAGCTGTGTTACTATGCTACATATTTAATAATGTCCAGCTGTGTTACTATGCTACACATTTAATAAAGTCCAGCTCTGTTACTATGCTACACATTTAAAAATGTCCAGATGTGTCACTAAGTTACACATTTAATAATGTCCAGCTGTGTTACTATGCTACACATTTACTAATATACAGCTGTGACACTAAGTTTCACATTTAATAATGTCCAACTGTGTTACTATGCTACACATTTAATAATGTCCTGCTGTGTCACTAAGTTACACATTTAATAATGTCCAGCTGAGTTACTATGCTACACATTTACTAATGTCCAGCTGTGACACTATGTTACACATTTAATAATGTCCAGCTGTGTTACTATGCTACACATTTAATGATGTCCTGCTGTGAAACTAAGTAACACATTTAAAAATGTCCAGCTGTGTTACTATGCTACGCATTTAATAATGTCCAGCTGTGTTACTATACTACACATTTAGTAATGTCCTGATGTGTTACTAAGCTACACATTTACTAATATCCAGCTGTGTTACTATGCTACACATTTACTAATGTCCAGCTGTGACACTAAGTTACACATTTAATAATGTCCTGCTGTGTTACTGTGCTGCACATTTACTAATGTCCAGCTATGACACTACGTTACACATTTAATAATGTCCAGCTGTGTTACTATGCTACACATTTACAAATGTCCAGCTGTGACACTTCCACATTTAATAATGTCCAGTAGTGTTACTATGCTAAACATTTAATAATGTCCAGCTGTGTTACTATGCTGCACATTTAATAATGTCCAGCTGTGTTACTATGCTACACATTTAATAATGTCCTGCTGTGTCACTAAGTTACACATTTAATAATGTTAAGCTGTGTTACTATGCTACACATTTACTACTGTCCAGCTGTGACACTACGAAACATATTTAATAATGCCCAGCTGTGTTACTATGCTACACATTTAATAATGTCCTGCTGTGACACTAAGTTACACATTTAAAAATGTCAAGCTGTGTTACTACACTATACATTTACTAATGTCCAGCTGTGACACCAAATCACACATTTAATAATGTCCTGCTGTGTTACTATGCTACACGTTTAATAATGTCCAGCTGTGTTACTATGCAGCAGACTTAATAATGTCCAGCTGTGTTATTATGCTACACATTTACTAATGTCCAGCTGTGACACTAAGCTACACATTTAATAATGTCCAGCTGTGTTACTATGCTACACATTTACTAATGTTTAGCAGTGACACAAAGTTACACATTTAATAATGTCCAGCTGTGTTACTATGCTACACACTTAATAATCCCCAACTGTGTTACTATGCTACACATTTAACAATGTCCAGCTGTGATACTGTTACACATTTAATAATGTCCAGCTGTGTTACTATGCTACACATTAACTAATGTCCAGCTGTGACACTAAGTTAGACATTTAATAATGTCCAACTGTGTTACTATGGTACACATTTACTAATGTCCAGCTGTGACACTAAGTTACACATTTAATAATGTCCAGCTGTGTTACTATGCTAAACATTTAATAATGTCCAGCTGTGTAACTATGCTACACATTTAATAATGTCCAGCTGTGATACTAAGTTACACATTTAATAATGTCCAGCTGTGTTGCCATGCTACACATGTAATAATGTCCTGATGTGTTACTAAGCTACACATTTACTAATATCCAGCTATGGTACTATGCTACACATTTACTAATGTCCAGCTGTGACACTATGTTACACATTTAATAATGTCCAGCTGTGTTATTATGCTACACATTTAAAAATGTCCTGCTGTGACACCAAGTTACACATTTAATAATTTCCAGCTGTGACACTATATTCCACATTTAATAATGTCCATCTGTGTTACTATGCTACACATTTATTAATGTCCTGTTGTAACACTATGTTACACATTTAATAATGTCCTGTTGTGTCACTATGCTACACATTTAATAATGTCCAGCTGTGTTACTATGCCACACATTTATTTATGTCCAGCTGTGTTACTATGCTGCACATTTACTAATGTCCAGCTGTGTCACTAAGTTACACATTTAATAATGGCCAGCTGTGTTACTATGCTTCATATTTAATAATCTACAGCTGTGACACTAGGTTACACATTTAATAATGTCCTGCTGTTTTACTATGCTACACATTTAGTAATGTCCAGCTGTGACACTAAGTTACACATTTGATAATGTCCAGCTGTGTTACTATGCTACACATTTACTAATGTCCAGCTGTGACATTAAGTTACACATTTAATAATGTCCTGCTGTGTTACTATGCTACACATTTAATAATGTCCAGCTGTGACATGAAATTACACATTTAATAATGTCCAGCTGTGTTACTATGCTACACATTTAATAATGTCCAGCTGTGTTACTATGCTACACATATAATAACATCCAGCTGTGTTATTATGCTACACTTTAATAATGTCCTGCTGTGTTACTATGCTACACATTTAATAATGTCCAGTTGTGTTACTATGCTAAACATTCTGTGACACTAAGTTACACATTTAATAATGTCTTGCTGTGTTACTATGCTACGCATTTTATAATATCCAGCTGTGTTACTATGCCACACATTTAATAATGTCCAGCTGTGTTACTATTCTAAACATTTAATAATGTCCAGCTGTGACACTAAGTTACACATTTAATAATGTCCAGCTATGTTACTATGCTACACATTTGCTAATGTCCAGCTGTGCCATTAAGTTACACATTTAATAATGTGAGGTTGGGAGGGTGGCCTAATGGTTAAGGTGCTTGTCTTAACACAAGGTACAGGGTTTTAGTCTCCCAAGGGATAATTGGCTAGTCTTACAATGACTCACAAGGGCAGTTTGCCTAGTACTGACCTATGAACCTATGGACACATTTAATAATTTCCAGCTGTGTTACTATGCTACACATTTAAAAATGTCCAGCTGTGTTATTATGCTACACATTTAATAATGTCCAGCTGTGTTACTATGCTACACATTTAATAATGTCCAGCTGTGTTACTATGCAACACATATAATAACGTCCAGCTGTGTTACTATGTTACACATTTAATAATATCCAGCTGTGTTACTATGCTACACATTTAATAATGTCCAGCTGTGACACTACATTACACATTTAATAATGTCCAGCTGTGTTACTATGCTACATGTATAATAATGTCCAGTTGTGTCACTATGTTACACATTTAATAATGTCCTGCTGTGTTACTATGCTACACATTTAATAATGTCCAGCTATGGCACTGTTACACATTTAATAATGTCCAGCTGTGTTACTATACTGCACATTTATTAATGTCCAGCTTTGACACTAAGTTACACATTTAATAATGTCCTGGTGTGTTAGTATGCTACACATATAATAATGTCCAGCTGTGTTACTATGCTACACATTTTATAATGTCCAGCTGTGTTACTATGCTACACATTTAATAATGTCCAGCTGTGACACCAAGTTACACATTTAATAATGTCTTCCTGTGTTACTATGCTACCCATTTAATAATGTCCAGCTGTGGTACTATACCACACATTTAATAGTGTCCAGCTGTGACATTAACTACACATTTAATAATGCCCAGCTGTTTTACTATGCTAAACGGTTAATAATGTCCAGCTGTTAAACTAAGTTAAACATTTAATAATGTCCTGCTGTGTTACTTTGCTACGCATTTAATATTTCCAGCTGTGACACTAAGTTACACATTTAATAATGTCCAGCTGTGACACTAATTGACACATTTAATAACATCCAGGTGCGTTACTATGCTACACATATAATAACATCCAGGTGTGTTACTTTACTACACATATAATAACATCCAGGTGTGTTACTATGCTACACATTTAATAACATCCAGTAGTGTTACTATGCTACACATATATTAACATCCAGGTGTGTTACTATGCTACACATTTAATAACATCCAGGTGTGTTACTATGCTACACATATAATATCCAGGTGTGTTACTATGCTACACATTTAATAATGTCCAGCTGTGTTACTGTGCTACACATTTAATAATGTCCAGCTGTGTTACTATGCTACAAATTTAGTAACGTCCAGGTGTGTTAGTATGCTACACATTTAATAACATTGAGGTGTGTTACAATGCTACACATATAATAACATTCTGGTGTGTTACTATGCTACACATATAATAACATCCAGCTGTGTTACTATGCTACACATATAATAACATCCAGCTGTGTTACCATGTTACACATTTAATAGCATCCAGGTGTGTTACTATGCTACACATATAATAACATCCAGGTGTGTTACTATGCTACACATATAATAACATCCAGGTGTGTTACTATGCTACACATATAATAACATCCTGCTGTGTTACTATGCTACACATTTAATAACATACAACGGTGTTACTATGCTACAGATATAATAACATCCAGGTGTGTTACTATGCTACACATATAATAACATCCAGGTGTGTTACTATGCTACACATATAATAACATCCAGGTGTGTTACTATGCTACACATATAATAACATCCAGGTGTGTTACTATGCTACACATATAATAACATCCAGGTGTGTTACTATGCTACATATTTAATAACATCCAGGTGTGTTACTATGTTACATATAATAACATCCAGGTGTGTTACTGTGCTAGACATATAATAACATTCAGGTGTGTCACTATGCTACACATATAATAACATCCAGGTGTGTTACTGTGCTACACATTTAATAACATCCAGGTGTGTTACTATGCTACACATTTAATAACGTCCAGGTGTGTTACTATGCTACACATTTAATAACATACAGGTGTGTTACTATGCTACACATATAATAACATCCAGGTGTGTTACTATGCTACACATTTCATAACGTCCAGGTGTGTTACTATGCTACACATTTAATAACATCCAGGTGTGTTACTACGCTACACATATAATAACATCCAGGTGTGTTACTACGCTACACATTTAATAACATCCAGGTGTGTTACTATGCTGCACATTTAATAACGTCCAGGTGTGTTACTATGCCACACATTTAATAACATCCAGGTGTGTTACTATGCTACACATTTAATAACATCCAGGTGTGTTACTATGCTACACATTTAATAACATCCAGGTGTGTTACTATGCTACACATTTAATAACATCCAGGTGTGTTACTATGCTACACATTTAATAACGTCCAGGTGTGTTACTATGCTACACATATAATAACATCCAGGGGTGTTACTATGCTACACATTTCATAACGTCCAGGTGTGTTACTATGCTACACATTTCATAACATCCAGGTGTGTTACTATGCTACACATTTAATAACATCCAGATGTGTTACTACGCTACACATATAATAACATCCAGGTGTGTTACTACGCTACACATTTAATAACGTCCAGGTGTGCTACTATGCTGCACATTTAATAATGTCCAGGTGTGTTACTATGCCACACATTTAATAACATCCAGGTGTGTTACTATGCCACACATTTAATAACATCCAGATGTGTTACTATGCTACACATTTAATAACATCCAGGTGTGTTACTATGCTACATATTTAATAACATCCAGGGGTGTTACTATGCTACACATTTAATAACATCCAGGTGTGTTACTATGCTACACATTTAATAACGTCTAGGTGTGTTACTATGCTACACATTTAATAACATCCAGGTGTGTTACTATGCTACACATTTAATAACATCCAGGTGTGTTACTATGCTACACATATAATAACATCTAGCTGTGTTACTATGTTACACATATAATAACATTCAGGTGTGTTACTATGTTGCACATGTAATAACATCCAGGTATGTTACTATGCTACACATTTAATAACATCCAGGTGTGTTACTATGCTACACATTTAATAACATCCAGGTGTGTTACTATGTTACACATATAATAACATCCAGGTGTGTTACTATGCTACACATTTAATAACATCCAGGTGTGTTACTATGCTACACATATAATAACATCTAGCTGTGTTACTATGTTACACATATAATAACATTCAGGTGTGTTACTATGTTACACATATAATAACATTCAGGTGTGTTACTATGTTACACATATAATAACATCCAGGTGTGTTACTATGCTACACATTTAATAACATCCAGGTGTGTTACTATGCTACACATTTAATAACATCCAGGTGTGTTCTAAGCTACACATATAATAATTCAGCAGCAGCAGACCCCCTTTTCCCATTTTCTACATAGGGTCACGGTGTCATGTGAACTTTCCCCATCTTTCCTTGTTCAATACCACTCTCCTACCTTCTTCAACACTCATGCCTAACTGCATACCTCCTGACTGTCTCATTTTCGCAGAATGTCCAAATATTTGCTTCATTTCTTTGACCTGTTCCTCATAAAATTTGGTGTTTTCTGGCAAATCATGAAGGATTGAAGTCACTAAATAATATTAAATAATGACAGACGTTTGAATTTCAGACTCCATATCCTTCAGAAAATACATAAGGCAAAACCTGTTATTCTAACAATTTTCTAAGTTTATAGGAGCAATGTTTAAAATATGTCCCTATTTTTGGGCCTTTGTACCCCCCCCCCATTATTTTTGGCTTTGTTCAGATTTCTTGTACTGAGAGGTTGAGAGGTAATGTCTGACTGTTGTAGGTCTCCTCTCACACAATCCGTACACCTATTTGCTGGATGACTATGTTTCATCTTGCCTTCTTCCTGTTTGTCCCAAATCTTCTCCACTAGATTATCTTCTGCATTTCTGCACATGTGCCCAAACCACCGTAATCTGTTCTCTTTGACCTTTTCTGCTGTTGGTGTTACTTTGGCTTCTGCTCTTATGTCCTCCTTTCTTCATCTGTCCCACAGTATGCATCCTACCACCCTTCTCAGGCACTTCATTTCCATCACCTCTAGCTTCTTCAACTGTTCTGCCTTTACTGCCCAGGTTTCTGTATCATACAGTAGTACTGGTCGCACCACTGTCTTGTACACCTTACTTTTCAGATTCTTTGGCATTCTTCTGTCATAGACTACACCAGACACTCTGTGATAGCTGGCTGCAGCCCCTCTGATTCTAGCTTTGACCTCTCATTCAGACTACCCTTCTCCTCAACCACCCCTCCCAGATACTTGAAGCAATTTACCTGTTCCACTACCTTCCCTTCTATCTCAATTCTCAGCTTCTTCTGATTTCCCCAATTGCTGTCATTACAACTGCCTTATCTGTACTCAGTTTCATCCCATGTGCTTTCAGTTTTCCATTACATTCCCCTGTCCTTTGCTGAAGTTCTTGATCGGAGATCATCTGTATACAGCAAGTTTGCTGATCTGACCCTTTCAACCTGTTTGCTAATATAGTCCAGCACCAGTATGAACAACAATGGGCTCAGAACTGAACCATGATGCACACCCACTCCCTCTGGGAACCCCTCGGTGAGACCAAACATTGACATAGTACTCCAGTCATTGGGTCCTTGCACATTGCTTGCACTAATTCTATCATTGTTTTTGGGACTTCAAACCACTGCAGGACTTTCAGCTTTCTTGGGACCTTGCCATATGCTTTCTCCAAGTCTCGGAATGCCCAGTTGGGATCTTTCCTCATCTCTAACTGCTCCTCAAGTACCTGTCTCACTGCAAACACTGGGTCATTTGGGCTGCATCCTGATCTGAATCTAAACTGCTCATCTCCCATCTTACTTTCTACTACTTTGCATATTTGTTTATCAGTCATCCTCTCAAGAACTTTCATGCAGTGTGACAGGAGTTTGATAGCTCAATACTGCCCACATTTGTGAATGTTCCCTTTGTTCTTGTACACTGGCACAAGTATGCTTATTCTCCATTCATCTGGGATATGCCTTTCTCCCCACACTGCTATTAGTACCCTCAGGAGCCATTTCTCCCCTATCTCACCCAGCATCTTTATCACATCTGCTGTGACCTCATCTGACCTGTTGCTTTCCCAGATTTATCTTCCTTAGTGCTGTTCTTACTTCTTCTAGGGTGGGCTCCTCCTCCTCTTTCATTCCAGGCTGTGTCAGAGGTATGCTTGACTGAAGTCTTTCTCAGGTTGATTTTTTTATTGTTATGTGAGGTATTGGATCTGTAGATCCCAGTGTGACCTCTCACCGTATGACTGGAATCTGTTTAAGATCTGCAGTTTGGTTATTCATCAACAGAGAGAAAAATATTAGTGAAATGAGTTTGAACCAAGGCTGTGTTTGATTATTGATGCCTGCTAGGGTTAATGAGGTCAGGGTAGATGTTTGAACCAAGGCTGTGTTTGATTGCTGATGCCTGCTAGGGTTAATGAGGTCAAGGTAGATGTTTGAACCATGGATGTGTTTGACTGCTGATGCCTGCTAGGGTTAATGAGGTCAGGGTAGATGTTTGAACCAAGGCTGTGTTTGATTGCTGATGCCTGCTAGGGTTAATGAGGTCAGGGTAGATGTTTGAACCAAGGCTGTGTTTGATTGCTGATGCCTGCTAGCTTAATGAGGTCAGGGTAGATGTTTGAACCATGGATGTGTTTGATTGCTGATGCCTGCTAGGGTTAATGAGGTCAGGGTAGATGTTTGAACCATGGATGTGTTTGATTGCTGATGCCTGCTAGGGTTAATGAGGTCAGGGTAGATGTTTGAACCAAGGCTGTGTTTGATTGCTGATGCCTGCTAGGGTTAATGAGGTCAGGGTAGATGCTTGAACCAAGGCTGTGTTTGATTGCTGATGCCTGCTAGGGTTAATGAGGTTGGGGTAGATGTTTGAACCATGGATGTGTTTGATTGCTGATGCCTGCTAGGGTTAATGAGGTCAGGGTAGATGTTTGAACCAAGGCTGTGTTTGATTGCTGATGCCTGCTAGGGTTAATGAGGTCAGGGTAGATGTTTGAACAATGGATGTGTTTGATTGCTGATGCCTGCTAGGGTTAATGAGGTCAGGGTAGATGTTTGAACCAAGGCTGTGTTTGATTGCTGATGCCTGCTAGGGTTAATGAGGTCAGGGTAGATGTTTGAACCATGGATGTGTTTGATTGCTGATGCCTGCTAGGGTTAATGAGGTCAGGGTAGATGTTTGAACCAAGGCTATGTTTGATTGCTGATGCCTGCTAGGGTTAATGAGGTCAGGGTAGATGTTTGAACCATGGATGTGTTTGATTGCTGATGCCTGCTAGGGTTAATGAGGTCAGGGTAGATGTTTGAACCAAGGCTGTGTTTGATTGCTGATGCCTGCTAGGGTTAATGAGGTCAGGGTAGATGTTTGAACCATGGATGTATTTGATTGCTGATGCCTGCTAGGGTTAATGAGGTCGGGGTAGATGTTTGAACCAAGGCTGTGTTTGATTGCTGATGCCTGCTAGGGTTAATGAGGTCAGGGTAGATGTGAACTACTAAGGCAAAGGTCAGGTCAGTGAAGACAGAGATTTTTAGATGGACTTTATCCAAGCTTTACAGAAAGTCATTTGTGAAGGTGTAAAGGCAATTCATTGCATTTCTCCCTGACTACAAAATACATTGGTAGGGTGACAGCACTTTACAAGTCTTAAATTATCTTATACAAACTGATTCTGTAGAGTTATTACATACATACATACATATATAAACCATGTTGTATAAAATGTGTCTGCATAACTATTTAGCACTTAATTATGTCTGTTTCTACCAATTAACCCATTTTATGCCTACAGTCACAAATTACTTTCACCATATTCAGCTCATGAGTTTGATCCTCACCTGCTCGATCACACTACACTCATTACACTGCCTTGCACTGATGTTTGCTTGGAGTTTAACTTCCCAAGTTCTTCTATAGTGAGACTTATATACTCCCATATTTTTGCCAGAATGGACGGGGCAGTGGTGCAGCGGTTGCATTGTCACCTCACAGTAAGAGGTTCTCAGGTTCAATTCTTGGCTGGGGTGCCTTCTGTGTGGAGTCTGCATGTCCTCCCTGCCTCCATTTGGGTTTCCTCCAGGTGATCCGCTTTCCTCCCACATTATAAAGACATGCATCTGGAGCATTTCAACCCGGGCCACTGAAAATTGGCTTTGTTCCAAGTTGGACTTTCCCAGAAAAGAAATAATAAATAAACAAAATAAATATTAGTGAGTTCTGAGTGGTTTGAGTTAGTGAACCTCAAATGAAAAGTGAGGCAAGCATTACACTGCCTGTCACTGATTGCCCCTTTTCCCCATTGTAGCAATGCTGGAATGAAAATAAAGTTTTGAGGTGTGCAGGGTTTGGATCTGGCAAAATTAAGTAATTAATTTAAATAAAATCTATTTTTTGTGCCCCACTTTTTTATAAATTGACCATCTCCTCTCTGTGTGGACCTGAGCTGTAATTTATAACCTGTGGTGTCCAGGCAAGTGTGAAACTAGCTTTTTAAGTGCATGCAGTTGGATCTTACACCGTGCAGAATGCATTCTTTAATACTGGCTTGTTGTTATCCAAGCAGCACTCCTTACAACCTTTTCTCCATCTCGTGTCACTCATGCTATTACCCTCCCTGATCTGGCCAGCATGAGTTCTAGGGGGTCATTTTATTTTGTTTCCTTCTTGACATTTTTTTGCCAGTAGCTTGGAAAAATACTTCTGCATATGAGAGCTGAGCTTGTCATCAGATATATTGGCATCATTATATACTTTGCACATGTAAAAGTAATAATAATACCACAATCCTGAGGGGGGCAGGAAGTGTCCATTTACTGCACATTTACAGTGGACCCAGGAGGAGTACCCTTCCCCACCCATCCATCCAGTACAACTAGACAGGCTATGTTCAGCTGAAGCCTAGATGCATCTGAGCATAACATGTCCAGATCATGAATACGCATACGTGCTAAAGGAATCATGTAAACCAGATAAGTGTAGGGTGATTTTCTGATATGTAGCTAAACCAAACACTGTCCCCTTTGCTGCCAAGCTGGACAGTCAGAAATTCAAATGACTTGCCCTTCTGGGTAGCTAATCAGCATTTATAAACATAACAAGCTGTATCTGCATCAACGTTTAGTTGTAGAGTATGTATTTGTGAGTCTGTTAACTACTAAAATGTACCACTATATCCTGCCTGAAATTACATTTATTTATATATACCACCTCCACCGTCGCATAAACAGAAAGAAAGAAAGAAAGGAAGAAAGAAATGTCCCATAACAAAGGAATCGCTGCTGCTGCTGCAGTTAGAAATCACACCAGCGAAGATTTCCTATGTAATATGGTGATCAGCATTATGTTCTTTGATGCCCTGTGCCTCAGCCAGTTGTTGCTTGAACAACTAGATGTCGTCCACCTGTAAATAAACTGCAGCAGCAAAATACCGTTGGCAAGCAAAATGCAGTGGTTGGTATCCAATTCCTTTTATGGCCTGCTTTATTTATGCCACACTGTTCCTTACTCCTGTGTCTGACAACTAGTGCAAAGGGTTAAAGCTCTGAGTTGTTTGATGGGCTTCACCCTGTAGTCCAGAGTTTGATTCCCTAGGTCTGTGTTTGCCTACTGCATGATTCTGAATGAGCCATTTAATTATACACTGCTCCCAGGTCAAGTTTGGAAAAGGTCTCTGGATTACTGCTCAACCATGGTTAAAAAAATATAAATTAATACATTTTTATGCATGCCTTTTTTGTAACTTTCTTAGCTCCCATTCATTAGCCACTGTAAAACTTTGCACCCCATTGTTTTATGGACTGCATTGCTTATCTCATTCTGGTATTTGACACCTTGTTACTTTTAAGTCTGCCGAGCGAGCAAATTCGAGATTTCAGTATTTCGAGCTTCTGAAGGGAACCTATATATATATATATATATATATATATATATATATATATATATATATATATATATATATATATATATATATATATATATATATATATATATATATATATATAGATAGATAGATAGATATATATATATATATATATATACTTGCTTCAGTCAGTAGTGTAGTCAGCTACAGTATGTGAGTCCATCCTGTCCACATACCTCTTGACCTCTTAGTGCAAGAACTCTGGACAAAGCCAAAAATGTTGGGGGGAAAAGGACTCCAAAACAGAGACAGATTTTAGATATTGTTCTTATAAACTCAGAAAGTTTGTAGAATAACATATTTTGTGTTAGCATGCATTTTCTGAAGGAAATAAAGTCTGAAACTCACTCCAACATTTGTCATTATTCAGTGACTTCAGTCCTCACTGATTTGATAGACAATCACACATTTTATGAAGAAACCACCAAAAATATCAGGCAAAAAATTAGGACATTCGGCAAAAATCTGGACAGTTGGGAAGTATGCCTGCCCACTCACTTTGTCTGAGTATATTCACTGATGTTAACAATGCAGATTGTCAATATATATTATATCAAACCCATCCCACTGAAAGTTGGATCACCAAAACCGCAGGATGGGATCTAGCATGTCTCCTGTAGGGCGCCAAACAGCTGTCTGACAGCATTTGAACAGTCATCAAAACAGGACGTGACCATATGCTGATGACCAGTCCTGTGATGACCAAAAAGAATGTCTGACATCCTGAACTGAAACCTTTTCTTTATATGTCCTCACCTTGATTCCTGTTGAATGTGTAAGGACAGTGTTTTCCATTCTCAGAACAATAAGATGGAAAGTTCATACAAGTGAGTGAATATATTTAAGTACAAGATTAATGCAAACATCTTACATACAGTGGAATAAACGACAAATAACTGTACTGCATTAACCCCTTTACATTTCTGAACATTTCCTCTTAGTGACTGAGTACCTTAAAATTCAGTATAAAAATATACTTCCTCATTGCAGTAATGCAAACATGTTAAATAAAGTGGAATAAACGACAAATAACTGTATTGCATTAACCCCCTTAGATTTCAGAACATTTCCTCTTAGTGACTGAGTACCTTAAAATTCAGTATAAAAATATACTTCCTCATTGCAGTAATGCAAACATGTTAAATAAAGTGGAATAAACGACAAATAACTGTACTGCATTAACCCCCTTAGATTTCAGAACATTTCCTCTTAGTGACTGAGTACCTTAAAATTCAGTATAAAAATAAACTTCCTCAATGCAGTAATACTCTCACTACGAATGTCATGTTATGGTATATGCATGTCTAATAGAACAGACACCAACACATGTTGGCACAGGTTAATACTATCAGTCTGCCAGATTATAATACTGTTTACTGCAGACAATACTGCATGTTTGCTACATTATATATACTATACTGCATTTAATTTCATAAATAAAACAACGTAATACTATTCATCTACTAAATGCACATTCGTTACAAACAGTATAATCAGTTACTTACCTCAAGGACAGGAAGTGTGCCGCAGGAAGGATTAGCACAATAGCAGGACAGTTTTGTACATCTGTGTATTAATTGCATTAAGGGGTATAAGTCCTTGTCAGGAAAACAGTTACACTTGTAAGCTTTTTTTAGGTGTTTGAGAATTTTTTATTTTTTTCTAAATGGTTAGTATTCAGTGATCTGTCTGATCTCTATGAGCAGATGCTTCTGGTTAGATGATAAGAATTTTACTGAAACTCTTCACCAGGACACTTTGCGTAAGACAGTCTGCAAAGAGGTAGTGTCACTATCATGACTTTGGAGTGAACATGGTAACATTTTTATTTGTAGTTTATTTTTGAGGGATGGGCAGAATGTGGTATTCAGTATCTTAAATTTAAGGGAAGAGAAGTGAAAGCTGGAACATGCAGTGACAGGTACCCAACTGGCTTTTTGCAAGGTGATGGAATACACAGTATTCGACCTGTGGAGGAAGGTTAATAAATCAAAAAACATTATATACTGCTGTTGGGATTTTATTTTTATTGCAGGAGAAATAGAGATGACTGCTAAGGCATATTCAGCTCTAGGAATGAAAACATTTTCAGCAAGGTTAAGTCCAGCTTCTTTAGTGGGGGGATTAAGCATGGGATACGTATCATTAAGGTGAGATGTTACCTTTGTTATGCATAACTCGATATGCCTCTGTAAAGGAAGGGATTGGGCTAAGGTGAGACCAAGGCATTTATGCCTAACCCATATGACAATGACAATGCACTCATTGTTTGAGTTGTAAGGTGAATCAATGAAGTTTTGGATAGTTTTCTGGCAGTGACAAAATGGCGGCTGCTTTGGGCACACAATGTAAGTTTAGTGTTGGATAGCCAATTGCACAGAGTTGAGACATCGTTTTGTAGGTAATTTGTGCTGACGTAGGAGATGGATCATTGTGATGCAAGATTAAGTCATCAGCATTTATTGATTTGCTATTTGTCTTTTGCTGTAAGTCGAATGACATCATTCAGAGCTGCTCATCGTTGGGTGATGACATCAGAAGGTTTGAGAGATTTGCACTGGCATTGCTTGTTTTCACTGTATTCTCAAAGGTTTCTGTGCTATTTATTGCTTTTATTCTGCACTTGCTTAGAGTTTTAAATTGCATTTTTTCACTGCTTTAGGGGTTGCTATTCTGAATTTGCAGTGCTCTAAATACACTATAGCTACAGTTTTCAGTGCTTTTAAGCATCCATTTTTGTTGTTCTCTAACATCTGGGCTCCAAACTAGTCATTCTATATCAAGAGGGTCAAAGTCTGCACTCTTGTGGCAGAAGAGGGCTGGTTTCACCTATATGAGCTGGGAATTACTGGTGGAAAACTCATTTTGTGCTTACCAGACTGGTCTGTGGGCATACCTAGTCTAAAACGTGTTTTATTCTGCTTCTATATGAGTCTCTCATGTACATGAGGCTGTGCTTTGCCCAGAGGTGGTCAGTGGTGCCCTGTATATATATATATGCAAAAACTGGAAGTTGTATTTTTCCCTGTAGGTACTACCTCTGAAATTTTCCACAGGTCAGTACTACTCAGAGAGCAATTTGTTTGTGCACTGAGCAGCATTGTCACATTTAGTTAGCTTAAGGTTGCATTATTACAGCACTCAGAACTATTGCTGCTCACAGAGTAACTAGTTTGTGCACTGAGCAGCATTGTCACATTTAGTTAGCTTTAGGTTGCATTATTACAGCACTCAGAACTATCGCTGCTCACAGTGTAACTAGTTTGTGCACTGAGCAGCAGTGTCACATTTAGTTAGCTTTAGGTTGCATTATTACAGCACTCAGAACTATCGCTGCTCACTGAGTAACTAGTTTGTGCACTGAGCAGCATTGTCACATTTAGTTAGCTTTAGGTTGCATTATTACAGCACTCAGAACTATCGCTGCTCACTGAGTAACTAGTTTGTGCACTGAGCAGCATTGTCACATTTAGTTAGCTTTAGGTTGCATTATTACAGCACTCAGAACTATCGCTGCTCACTGAGTAACTAGTTTGTGCACTGAGCAGCATTGTCACATTTAGTTAGCTTTAGGTTGCATTATTACAGCACTCAGAACTATCGCTGCTCACTGAGTAACTAGTTTGTCCACTGAGCAGCATTGTCGTATTTAGTTAGCTTTAGGTTGCATTATTACAGCACTCAGAACTATCGCTGCTCACTAACTAGTTTGTGGACTGAGCAGCATTGTCACATTTAGTTAGCTTTAGGTTGCATTATTACAGCACCCGAAACTATCGCTGCTCACAGAGTAACTAGTTTGTGCACTGAGCAGCATTGTCACATTTAGTTAGCTTTAGGTTGCATTATTATAGCACTTAGAACTATCGCTGCTCACAGAGTAACTAGTGTGTGCACTGAGCAGCATTGTCGCATTTAGTTAGCTTTAGGTTGCATTATTACAGCACTTAGAACTATTGCTGCTCACAGAGTAACTAGTTTGTGCACTGAGCAGCATTTTTGCACTTAGTTAGCTTTAAGTTGCATTATTACAGCACTCAGAACTATCGCTGCTCACAGAGTAACTAGTTTGTGCACTGAGCAGTATTGTCGCATTCAGTTAACTTATGTTGTATTATTACAGCACTCAGAACTATCGCTGCTCACAGAGTAACTGGTTTGTGTGTGCTGCATACACTAGCTGTAAATTACACTATGTAAACACACATTGCAAACACCCCCATCCTATTCCCATGTAAAGCACATTTTAAGGACCTGCAACCATGGATAGGCACTTTCTTGCTATCTCTACATACAGCTTGGTGGGCATGGGCATCCTGAGGCAATGTAGCAACTGCTTCATGTTTACAGACAACCACTTAATTCTGAAACAGGCAAATACAGTATATGAGAGATGTAACTATACAATATCACTGGAGGCAAGGCTCTTACATACAGGCACAAAAAATGGCAAACAGGTTTTCAGTGATACACACAGACACACTCAACTCTCACTACACTTACTAAGGGCCAGGCACATAGACCCACATATGCAGAGGTACTGACATGTAACACCCAAACCTCAAAGGCCTTCCAGACGCAGTCTTCAGAAATTCTGTGTACACACAAACAAGTCACCTCCCACGACAACACATAAAACTACATGCCATAGTGTCTGAACTACCAAGTCCATAAGTAGTAACACCACACAACCCAATATTTTGGTCATAGGAGACTCCCTGTGAGACACAATGATGTCCCTCTCACCAGGCTGTGTAAGAAGAAGGTCACAGTTAGCTACCTGTCAGGGGCCATGATTTGCCAGATTATGCAAGAACTACTAAGATAACTAAACCACAAGTATCAGTATGACTTAGTCATGGTCCATGTGGATGTGAATGACCTGAGACATACCTCCCTGGACTATATGAAGAGAGACATGATTGAGCTCTCAGAATATCTGTCACAGGCAGGTATGAGCCTAGCACTGAGCAACATCCTACCATCTCCAAGGATGATGCCACAATACCAGCAGAAAAATGATTGACTTTAACAATTGGCTTAACTACTGGTGTCACTCCAAGGGGGTCCAATATTTGTCAGCCTGGGAGAACATGATTGACAGGCCATGCTGTTTTGCCAGGGGTGGCCTTCACCTGTCACTACTGTGCTTTTGTATATTGGCCAAAACATTATCCACCCCATAGTGCCTTTTTTGGCATTACCAAACAGATAAACCTTCCAACATAGCAAACTCTACTCATGATAGGCTAAAGGTATAACTGCTCAATGCTAGGAGTCTCAACAAGAAACTACACATCCTGGAAGCTCTCCTCACCCTGGACAATGCTAATATATGTGCAGTTACTCAGATATGTCTTGAAGCCATGGAAAGCAAACCAGTAGTGCAAGACAATAATGGCTTTCACACATTTTGACCAGCTGCTACGCATGAAAGGATAAAAGGTGGATGTGTATCCATCTACACAAAGGATAAACACACCTCAAGACTGGTCAAACAATATGACACACTTGAGCTACTCCATGTCCAACTAACCATGGAAAACTCCCTTACTACATCCTTGCTAGACACAAGCCTCCCCACCATGGACCTGGAAAATTATGTCTCGTACTTGAATTTACTAGAATCACTTACCATTCAGCCCAATATCATACTCATGGGTGATTTCAACTACTCCTCCATTAATTGGGAAGAAAACACAACTATTACCATGGAGGGTCAAAGATTCCTAGACTTTGTCAATACAAATGCCCTGGAGCAGCTAGTCTGCACTCCCTCTAGGGGTACAAATATCCTAGACTGGGTACTCATAAATATGGGAGAGCATTGCACTCCCCCAAGTGTAATGTCCTCACTGGTTGTAACGGATCACAAAGCAGTCTCCCTTGAAATAATTATAAAACTAGAACCCACACCTAACCTCAAACCCTTTAAAAACATTTTAAGGAAACTGCTACCTATTAAGTGACAGTATAGCTAATGTCCAAGCTCCCCCAAACCCAGAAAATACAGATGCCTACCTGGAGACATACACAAAAGCCTTGTATGACTATATCAACAGCTGCATTGAAATGGCCATACCAGACTGAAATAAACCTAGGACAAACTGCAAAAACAAGCCCCCTGGTAGACCCCCGGTATAAATAGGTTGTACAACAAAGGAAAGAAAATCCTGTCTAGAAGTAAGAGAGAATGTGCACAGCAGAGCAAAAACTCCCTCGTTATTTATTTATTTAGTTGACCGGGATGGTCCAGCTAGGCAAAGGCCTTTTTTTAGTGGAGGCCCAGGGAGAAAAGCTCCACATTACAACAATAAGAACATTTAAAAAAGCAACGTACAATAAAAGCATTCGTCAGACTATGCAATATTAGTAAAAATATCCCTTGTTAGTAACAATAAGAAGAAACAGAGATTGAAGCTAACAGAAAGAGACAGAGAGTGAGGCTAACAGAAAGAGAGAGTGAGGCTAACAGGAAGAGACTGAGAGTGAGGCTAACAGGAAGAGACAGAGAGTGAGGCTAACAGAAAGAGACAGAGAGTGAGGCTAACAGGAAGAGACTGAGAGTGAGGCTAACAGGAAGAGACTGAGAGTGAGGCTAACATAAAGAGACAGAGAGTGAGGCTAACAAGAAGAGGGAGTGAGGCTAACAGGAAGAGACAGAGAGAGAGGCTAACAGAAAGAGACAGAGTGAGGCTAACAGGAAGAGGGAGTGAGGCTAACAGTAAGAGACTGAGAGTGAGGCTAACAGAAAGAGACAGAGAGTGAGGCTAACAGGAAGAGACAGAGAGTGAGGCTAACAGGAAGAGACAGAGTGTGAGGTTAACAGGTAACGGTACGGAAAGGAAGAAAGAAAATCAGAAGTAAAGGTCATGTTGGAGCTGTTGGAATCTAAATTTGAATAAAAGGAGGGGCTATAGGGGAGGGTAAAGGAGAATGAGAAGGAAGCAAGTAGTGCTGGGGTAGGGGCAGGGTCCAGGTAGCATGATTAGTCGAAACAACAAGCCAGGGGACTAGGCAAGGCTTCAAAAGCAAACTAGCCTCTCAAGCTAAGGGTATCCATAAGGGATTTTCCAGTTATGCCTGCAATCTTAAGGGAAACACCCAACAACATGCAGACGGGATTGTAGATGGCATCACCTGTACTCAGTCAGAAGATATAGAAAATCTACTGCCCAATAAATTCAGCTGAAATTTCACCTCCCCATCACCTCTGGTTACCCTCCAAGAAATACCTTCCACTATTCCTCTACCAGTTATCACCAAAGAACAGGTCACCACTGCACTCTCTAAAGCTAAAATCACAGCTTCAGGATGCCATTAAAATAGCTGGAAACATACCTAGCAGACCCACTAGGATCTCTATTTAACCACAGCCTCTAGACTGGCTTTATCCCTGGGAAGTGGAGGACAGAAACAGTCATTCCTCTGCATAAAAGGGGACCATTGACAGACCCAGGAAATTACAGACCCATAAGTAAGTTTAACTAGTCTTATATGTAAGGCAATGGAAAGAAATAATCATGGGCCTGATAAATAATGACATGGGAAACCTCGTAACACTAGACCCAACTGAATTCAGCATTGTCAAGGGCAGGTCATGCCTACTGAATGTGGTGGATTTCTTTGAGAAAGTCACTAGGGCCATGGAGGAGGGTTAAAAAGTGCATACTGCCTACCTTGACATGGCTAAAGCATTTGACACAATTCTCCACTTGGGTATGATAGAGAAACTCACAAAATTGGCATAAATCCATCCGTCACCAGACAGATATCCAAATGGCTCATGGACAGGAGTGGGAGAATCCAGATCCAGGAAGAAGCCAGTTACTAGTGGTGTGCCACAGGGCTCAGTGCTGGGACCTCTCCTATTTGGAATATACTTCTCTGAAGTCAAGTCTAATGTAGAAGGCCTTTAGCTCTCCAAGTTTACTGATGACTGCAAGTTGGGGGCAATCATTGACTCGCCCAATGATGTAGATTTCCTTCAAAAGGGTCTGACTCAGACAAATGATTAGTGCCAGAGACATGATCTAACATTAAATGCAAAAAAATGCATAATTATACCCTTTGGGAACTCAAATACCCCTGCAAATTACAACATTAATACCATACCCCTAACAGTAGACCCAGAGGTGAGAGATCTAGGTACACAGATAGATAGTTGCCTTAACTTTTTGTCCACAGTGGTGAGGAAGTCCTTCTGTGTGACACAGCTTATAAGTAAGGGTATGGCATCCAGATCCAAGGAGGTTATAGTCTCACTGTACTCCACCCGCATCATGACAGCAATAGAGTACAATATACCCTTCGGTACGTAAACACTTGCAGCAACTCTTAAGGATGATCTATGCCCAACCTACAAGGCACTCTCAAATCCAGCCCTGATGAAACTGTTACACATTCACAAGACAAATTGTATGAACACTGCCCGATCTGAGGATCTAAACCTGGTCTGTAACATGAACAAACATGCTGGTGAGACAGATATGTGTCTCAGAGATTACCCTTTCTCTGGAACAGGTTTTCTATTCACGTAAAGAAAAGCTTTTCCCCTGACCCTCTTCAAGCACAATTTGGATCAATGGATGTTTCTCATAAAATGTGACTTCCTTATTCTAGTGGCCCTGGCGGCAGAGTCTGTTTTTGCCACAATAAGGAAGGACCCATGTACTTGTGATCTTATTTTATTTTTGTAAAGTGTTATAAACTGAAACAAATACAAGTATGACATCATACTCACAAACAATTTATGACTAGTTTTGGAAAATGGATACATTGTATAAATGCACTAGAGAAAAGGAGTCTGAACTTCATCTAATGGGAATTTTCTGATTTTACGGCTTTTATTTAGATTTAATGGATGTTTAAAAAATTCTAACCCTTAATGTTAATAACGTGGTATGATAGTGTTACTAGCTTCCGCAAAATATCTAAATGCAAACACAATCTGTAATAGAAAAGGAACCCATTAAGAAAAACTTTCAGTTAATCTTAAAATGGCCGTTCATCCTGTTTCTTTTGCAGCTAGAGACGGCTCCATAACATGTTTTGCTCTCCATTCCTCATTTGATGATATAATCAAATACATACACAACCATTATGTAAACTGAGACTTTAAAATAGCCCACCAAAGCACAGTGAAATGTTAATTTGGTACTTCCTTATTGTGGCAAACACAGATGCTGTCACCTGGGCCGCTATAATAAGGAAGTACCCATAAAATTGTGTTTTTCTGGTAAATCATTGAGGACTGAAGTCAGAAAATAATGGCAGACATTTGAGCTTTAGACTTCATATCATTCAGAAAATGGATACTAATGCAACATTTGTTGTTCTCTCCACTTTCTAAGGTGGTAGGGGGATGTATCTCAACTGTACAGATTTTCACAGACTGTCCAGATTTTTGCCCTATATTTTGGTCTGTTCCTCATACAAATTATTTTGACAAATCACTGGGATGAGCTAAGGATTAAAGTTATTAAATAATGACATGCATTTGAGTTTCAGACTTCATATCCTCCAGGAAATGCATTACAACACAAATCCTGTTATTCTAGCAACTTTCTAAATGTCTCTAGTTTTGTCCCTTTTTGTTCCCAATATTATAACAGGCTTTGTCCAGATTTCTTATGCTAAGAGAGTGAAATATATGGTGTGTGTGTGTGTGTGTGTGTGTGTGTGCGTGTGTGTGTGTGTGTGTGTGTGTGTGACAGAGAGAGAGAGAGAGTGAAATGCCCTAGTTAGAGTTAGCAGGTGGAATTTATTTTCATATGCATTTTGAAGGAACCGTGAGCTTCAAGGGAGAAGTTTACTGCTACTCATGCTAAGTCTGCTTAAAATGTGCAACTGTTTTGTTTAGCAAATGGTATCACTATTGTGGTATAGACTTTTAAAGCAGTGTTAGTAGCACAGCAGGTAGCATACTTGCATTCTTCAAGGGCAACAGGCACTGAATGTGTAGATAAAACACTGAAAGTTGTTTTCTAGCAACAAACTCTTCATTGGTTTCAGATCTCTTTAATGTGACATTATTCAGATGACTTTTACTTCTGCAGTGATTGTGCATATTGACTGATATTGGTGGATTCATGTAATGACAGAAGTGTGAGTGGTCTTTTATGGTTTTAATGTTCTGAACTGGGCAGTTTTGTCATTATTGGTTCATACGTTTTGTTTCATTGCTTACTGGAAAAATGTTCAAAACTATAAATTTAAAACACACTCTAACAAGCGGTGCTGTATTATACAAGGAATATAAATCAATTATTATATATTATAATTAATACAGTCAGGAAGGCGAATCAAAGAACTTTTGTATGCTCCTAAAAATGTGTGCAAGGGGCCTATGATATGAAAACAGCCGAAAGGTAAACTTAACCTGCCACTGGCCAGATACATTTTCTTGGAATGTGGGTTTCAATGCTGTTTCAGTGAATGTGAGTTTCAAAGGCAGACAAGTTTTAAAAAGTCAACTGGAATTTTTTAGCAAATTGTAATGGTACATCTGGGGGTCAGCTAATAGAATGCATCATTAGATTTTATTCTCGGCAGTCTATATCCTGCAAGTATTGTGGGCTGAATACATAACAAGAAAAGAAGGCCATATTCCGGTTTGGGTATTAAAATAGTTTTAGCAATGGCCCTAACAGCAGTTGATGAAAGAATGTGACTGATCTTGTAACATGGCTTTAATTGAGCAAAGACCTTATTAGTCACAAAATTTGTGTGTGTGGTCAAGGAAAGGGTAGGGTCAAGTATTAGGCCAATGTACCTCTGGTCAGTGACATGAGGTATTCTCTTCCCATTAAGAGAATAGGAGGGATAGATGGTAATGTCTTGGCTAAGGCAAAGACCATGACAATTAGTAGTCTGTTAGAAGTGGAACAGGTGCATATCTGAGTGAAACTGTCCTAAAACTTGGCTTGCAGGTCAGAGTGGCTTTTTCCAGATTGCAGGAAAATACGAAATGTGTACTGTGTGCAGTATATGCACAGCATATAGTGTTATACTACCTGGAGACTGGAGAGTCAACCTCTGTAATATCACTGATAAATAATAAGAATGTAATGCGGTCTAATATGGATCCCCTAGGAACTCCTGCAGAAAAGATGCCATGGTTGGAAGCAAGCTTGCCTGATTGCACAACGAAAGTAAAACTGTTTACAAAGTCTTTGACCTAATTAAGTGCATTTGTTCCAAATCCTATAGAGTTTAATTTATCTATTAACATTACATGACTGATGCTTTCAAAGGTTATGAGTAGTCAATGACCCAGACTCCTGTCAGCCAGTGTTTCCCCATGGAGGTGTAGATTTTGCCTGCTACAGTGTAAATAGCTGTAAATATATTATCACCACTCATAAATCTGCATTTGTTTACATGTTCATAAGGTTGGTAATAGATCAGTTTTTCAAATGTTTGTGCCAGAGGGTGTAGTATGGTTATGGGGTGAAAGTCCTGTCAGAAGAACAGTCAAGTTCATTAGGCACTGGAATAATGAGTGCATTTTTGAACTGTGGAGGAGTCATTCCTCTTTTGATGAGGAGATTAAAAATATGAGGCAGGGGGTTTGAGAGCTCCTTGGTGCTCATTTTGATGAATACTGTTTGGAGGTTATTTGGACTTGGTCTACTTTTAGTGTCCGGTTTTCTGAGCAGCTTTCAATGGCTTTTGCAGATAGTTCCCTTTAGCAGAATTGTGATGGGCAGCTTGGGGTACATTGGAGAGGTGGAGCTGAAGTTGGATCATTAGGACTATGGGGTAGGGATGTAGTTCTGTAGAAGGGCATAGTGTGAATGGCTGTTTTGTGTGATTTGGTTAATGGGCTGGTCTAATAGATTGTAATGGTTGGTCCCTAATGTTTGGAGGACAGGGGAAGGAATGAATGTTTTAAAATCCTTTAGGTCATTTAAAAACTTTATGCTGCCATTGTAAGTAGGTGCGATACATTTAAAGTTTACTGCCTCATTGATTATTTATTATTTACTCGAACTTTCTGGGTTGTACTGTTGAGTGCTGGGGTTTAGTGTGCAGAGGGCTTTTATTAGTGCTAGTTTACATGTATGGCATTGGTTAATGCACTCTTGGCTTTCCTGTAAATCTTGGGAGGCTTTGCATCTGCACCATTCTTTATCTCTATTTTTGAGTATTTCAGAAGTCAAGTCATGGACAGTCTTTCCCTTTGACACCAATGCTTAGAAGTAGGGTGTGTGTGTGTGTGTGTGTGTGTGTGTGTGTGTGTGTGTGTGTGTGTGTGTGTGTGTGTGTGTGTGTGTGTGTGTGTGTGTGTGTGTGTGTGTGTGCGCGTCTGCACATGAGATTGTGGGTGCCTGTGTCAGTGCTACTTTGCATGTGTGTGTTTGCATGTATCAGTGTGTACAAAACATACATATTACATATTTTGTATCATAGCACTTAAAACTGTATTAATTTATCAGTAAAAAGAACATGCTACGTTTTTGTAGTGGTGCAAAACAATACATGCACTGAGGGAAGAAATGTTCCCTTGTTTGATCTTTCACATCTATTTTGACATCTAAAAATGGTTACAATAGTTAAAGTAAATTAAAGCTGTTATTTACAGCAACACATAATAGACATCAGTATGCAATTCAGATACAAATATGGAATGCCTTCACATTTAATTCTTAACACAAAAATAGGGTATATAGGTACCAGATAACATATCCCTAAGTGTTTGCTGCATTGTAAAGAATAACAGTTAGTCACTATTTCCTTCTGCTGGTATGTGCTTGTCAAGGTTGTTCAAGCTTTGCTGAGTAAGTCTGAACCTAACCAGGGGTTTCACATGGCCAGAGAGGCCTAGTCATGGGAAACCAGCATTCACCATGCAGGGAACTCAGCTTCAAACCACTTCTTCTTAGCCATTATTGCACAGTGTCTCCACTCCTAAAATTTATTGTATGGTGTCTCCACTTGTAAAAATAAAGTCTCATTAAGCCTGTGAATAGAAAGCCAGGGACTGACTTTCTTATGAAAATGCCATAGTATAATGAGATATTTATGAGAAGAAAACATGGTTTGGTCATACAATGTGGGAGATTTATGGGAGTATGATGAATTATTATATCACCAGGAGAGTGGTATATAAACAGAAGAGTGAGAACATTAATGGAATTAAGTAACACATCGACGAACATAGGGCAGTTTGTATGAGGATGCAAAAATATTTCATTTATTTATTTATTTATCACCTGTCTTGTAGATATAGAAACTGGCACACTAGATAAGCCAAAAGATTCTTACCTGTTGTGAAAATCTGTTTTTATAATAAAATAAGAAAACAGTTACCTTAGCTCTCCACAATGTATGATTCTTTTAAGGAAATATTGAAATTATTTTGAATTTTATCTGCCACCTCCTGTATAGGTGACAGAGGAAGCGTGTCCCACCTGCTTCATATGTGATACAAAGTGATGTATGGCTAACCACCAATACAAGCATCTTCGCAACTCGATATAATGAAAAAAATGTTGAAAAACACAAACGACACCACAAAGTGCGAACAAAACGAATCAAGGCAGGAATAAACAGCACCTCAAACTCTTCAACGCTTCAGCTCTTTATTAAAATCCCAACAAGTGAATTTAAGCACTTTTCATCTAGTTAAATAACTAGAAGTCTTCCGAAGAAGTCTAGTTATTTAACTAGACGAAAAGTATTTAACTTCATTTGTTGGTATTACTACCGTTTTTTATTCTTGTCATTTTAATAAAGAGCTGAAGCGTTGAAGAGTTTGAGGTGCTGTTTATTCCTGCCTTGATTTGGTTTGCTCATAATGAAAAAATTACTTTCACAATAAACAAAAATCATATATATATTATTGCTCCAAACTCCCATTAAAAAGACAGTTTCAAACTCTATGTGAAAATTATGTTAAAATGACCTCAGCGGATAACTACTTCAGCAGTACAGCAAGTCGAATTTGTCCCGTGCTTACGTACATACCATAAAATAGCAAATGCTTTGCTAACCTCCCACTCTGAGTTTCAGCACTCGTCTGTTTCTTTGAGCTCAGCACTTGTTCAGAACTTATTGTAAGCACTAAATAAGTTACAAATTACTACAGCACTCAACTTTCCTCACTTGTCTAGAGGAAAACAGTTCTTAGTACTTAATAAATAAGCACTTATTCAGGCATGTCTAAGGGTCAGCTCCCGGTGTTTTCTCCTGTCTACCTGATGAATCTGGGCATCTTGGGGCAATGCAGTAATTGCCTCATGTACACAGACAGCCCTCTCCTCCTACCACCCAACACTACAACCTGTGAGAGATGCACTTATATAGCCAAACTGGAAGCAAAGCTCTCTTCACCTGAGACTGGACTAGACAGTCAAGAGGAGAAGGTAAATACTTGCACCACACCAAACTCAGCACATAGTCCCTCAAAACCTACACCACCAAAACACATACATAGAAACACAAAACACACACCTACATTCATGGAGGCTCTCAGTAAAAACCTGCCCAAGCAAAGGGACCTCCAAAGCAGAAACACAAGCAACCTCCACCCTCCAACACAACCCAAATGACACATAGCCCACAAACTCAGTGTGCCACTCAACCACAGCCCATAAGGCATAACAATGTACCCAACACTCTAGTCATAGGTGACTCTATAGTCAGGCACACTGATGTTCCACTCACCAGGCTAAACAAGGAGAAAGTTACTGTCAGCTGCCTGTCGGGTGCCAGGATCCGCCACATAACACATGCACTCAGGTCACTCCACAACAAGTACAAATATGACTCTGTCATTGTCCATGGTGGTGTAAATGACCTGAGACGTACTTCCTTGGACTACATGAAAAGGGACATGGAGGAGCTGTCTGATCTTGTAGCCCAGGCAGGTATGACCATAGCCCTGGGTAGCATCCTGCCATCACCCAGAATGATACCACAGTACAAGGACAAAATGACTGACTTCAACAATTGGCTAAGCTTCTGGTGTCATTCTAAGGGGATCCAGTGTCTGTCTGCCTGGGATGACATGATCGACAAACCACAATGCTTTGCCAGAGATGGCCTGCACCTGTCGCCCCTGGGATTCCGGATACTGCCTAAGGCTCTAGCCACCCCTATAGTGCCTTTTTTAGGCAAGGTTCAAATGACAAATTCAATGCCGTAACAGATACAGGCAAGAAGAATCTGAGGGTATTGCTACTCAATGCTAGAAGTCTAAACCTCAAGATGCACTCACTCGAGGCACTCCTTAAAATGGAGAATATCGACATCTGTGCAGTGACAGAGACCTGGTTCAAGGCTCCAGAGAGTACCCCTGCATTACTGGGCTATAATTCATACCACACCTTTCGGACACCTAACCTGGACTGAAACACTAAAGGTGGAGACGTGTCCATATTCATTAAGGATATCCACACCTCCAGGCTAGTTGCTCAGCATAATGCATCCGAGATTATCCAAGTGCAGCTAACTCTGGGCAAGACCGCAATCCAAATTGTAGCTTGCTACAGATCCCCCACCATGCCCCAGGATTCCCACTCCTCATTTCTTGATACACTGGAAAATATTAGGGTACAACCTAACACCTTAATAATGGGCGATTTCAACTACCCTACCATTAACTGAGAAAACTACTCATGTACCAACTCTTGTGTTTTCTGGAATTCTTAAATTCCAATGCCTTGGATCAACTTATCCACACCCCCACCAGGGGCAGCAATATCCTAGACCTGGTTATTACCAACATGGGCAACCAGTGCTCCATGCCAGAGAGGTCAATTCCTCGTTGGTCAGATCCGGCCACAAGCTAATCACCCTAGACATCCAAATCCCTCCCCCACCCCCCATTAGGGAAACCACAGTAAAAAATTTCTCCAAAGCCAACTTCACACTTCTTAAGACAGAAGTGGCAAACTTCACGACACCCATGCTGACGGACAATAGAGGTATGACTGCTGAATCCTACACAAATGCACTTTATAAGCACTTACACGAGTGCATGGATCGTGCAATCCCTAACAGAACCAAGATGCTATCCTCCAAAAAAGGAAGCCGATCTGGTGGTCCCCTGCCATAAATAAACTCTACAACAGAAGAAAGAAACTGTTGCAAAAAAGAGTAAAATCCCATGATTGGAGAAACTCCCTGGTCAGCCTCAGTAAGAAGCTGAGATCACTCATAAAATGCTCCAAAGCTAGTTACGAAAACAAAATTGCCACTGACTCTAAAGACAACCACAAATTATTCTATAGCTATGTCAAGAATCTCAATGGCAACACTCAGATCTGCTCTGAGTTACAGCACAATGGTACTAAATATACAGAACCAACTGATATTGCCAACATCCTGCAAATATCCTGGCAGATAGGTTCAGTGCTAACTTTACCCCCTTGTCATCCCCTAAAGGGCCCATCTCTATACCAGAAGAATGCAAAGTTCCTGTAATCATGGCTGCACAGGTAAAAAACACACTATCCAAAGTCAAGAACACAGCATCCATGGGACCTGACAACACCCCAGGCTGTGTTCTACATGAACTACAGAACGAACTAGCACCCCACCTAAGTACCATGTTCAATCATAGCCTCACCTCAGGCTATGTGCCCATTGAATGGCACACAGCAACGGTTATCCCACTCCACAAAGGGGGAGCCACCACAGACCCTGGAAACTACTGCCCCATTAGCCTAATGAGCCTGGACTGCAAGGCTATGGAACGTATCATCATGGAACTTATAAACAATGACACTGGTAATCTCCAAACTCAGGACCCCATCCAGTTTGGGTTTGTAAAAGGCAGGTCATGTCTCCTAAACCTGATAGACTTCTTTAAAGCAGTCACCAAAGCTGTAGATGAGGGTAAGGTGGTTCACACAGCCTATCTAGATCTCGCCAAGGCTTTCAACAGTATCCCCCACTCTGGAATTATAGATAAACTCATTAAACTAGGTATAAATCCCTATGTCACAAGATGGGTTGCCAACTGGCTCACTGACAGAACCTACACTCTGAAAGTAGCAGACTCCAAATCCAACAGAAGGTCTTTGGCTAACGAAGTTCGCAGATGACTTCAAACTAGGAGCTATTATCGAAACTCCAAAAGATGTGGACATCCTACAAAAGGGCCTCACTGAGACAGATGCCTGGTGTCAAAGCCATGGCCTCAAGCTCAATACCAAAAAGTGCATTGTCATCCCTTTTGGTAAAAGCTCTGTACTCATGAACTACAACATAGGCGGTAGTATACTTAACACCAAAAGTGTGATAAGAGACCTTGGGACACAGGTGGACAGTAGTCTCTCCTTTGATAATCACATCGCCACAGTAGTCAGGAAATCCTTCTATGTGGCACACCTCATCACAAAAGGTTTCTCATCCAGGAAAAAAGAATTCATTGTTCCCCTCTACTCATCACTTATTAGACCAATTATAGAGTACAATGCCTCTTTTGGTATGTACCTCACAAGACATCTACAACAACTGGAAAGGCCACAGAAATACCTCACAAAGAGGATTACCGGCCTCAAACAGATGCCCTACGCAGACCATCTATAAAAACTGCAGCTTTACTCCATCGCATATCACCTACTCAGAGGCGATCTCTGCCTAACACACAAAGCTATGTCAAACCCAGAGCTTTTAGACATGCTCCACTTAAAGAAATCCCAATCCCTATGAGCTACACGCTCTAGGGACATAAACCTTGTCAGCACAATAAACAGAAAATGCTGGAGGGATAGATTCCTGTCCCAGAGACTTCCCATACTCTGGAACAAACTACCTATCTATATCAAACAAAGCTCCTCATTAGCACTCTTCAAGAAAAATCTTGATGATTGGATAGGAGATAGGAAATTGACCCCGGGAATCACTTCTGTGGCTCTGCTCAACAGTGGCACAGGAAAATAATTTTCTTGGGTGGCGAAATACATAGTACGTTAAATAACACAAAAAAGTCCAGGTGCTACAGAAACCTAACCTAACGTGTCATCTGTACATTGACCCATAAAACATAAAACCTTAGCTAGAGACAGTAAAGACATCTGGATCACTTTTCAGAAAACAGAATCTCTGTCTGATGCATGAGTCTGTTCCACTCAGTCCAGAAGTTATACATGATCTCATTTCCACTCACTCCAAAGATGATCTAAGATTCTCTGTCCTACCCTTCCCAGACATCTGTATAATCAATATCAGAGATGATACAGGCTCTCTGCCCCATCCATTCTAGAGGTGATACAGGCTGTTGAACCACACATTCCAGAGGTAATAAGGGAATTTTCTGTCCCACCAATTTGAGAGGTGATATAGGATCTCTGTTCAAGCAATACCAAAGGTAATACAGACAGAAGCTGCTATTAAAAAAGGAATAATTACTAAAGCATATAAAATATTGCACGATAATTATAAAAATCAATCAGAAAAGCTGAGAAAGGATTGGGAAGAGAGATTGGATAAGCAATTCACAAAGAGGCAATGGGGGGATATATGTATATCTCCCAAATTCCCAAATATGCAACAAAATCTAGAGGATTTAGGCTCCTTGCCTAGAAGTGCTTACACAGGTATTTTTATACTCCAAGTAATGTTTATACTCCAAGTAGACTCCAAGGAATTTTTCCTCAGGTGGATAGCAAATGTTGGAGGTGTGCCTGGCAAGAAAGAGGTAGCTGGGAACATATTTTTTTGGGAGTGTAGTGAGCTGGCAGACCTTTGGGATTCCCTGCAGACCACTCTGTTGGAGATGCTGGGTGACCAGGTTGGACTCACTGGGAGATGATTTTTTTGAGTTATGCTACAGAATTGGAATTGCCTAGACATAGTAAAGCCTTGCTGAGTCTAATTATGGTGGTTGCCAAAAAAGCAATTACTAGAAAATAGAAATCAATGTCTAAACCAACTTTACTAGAAGTAGTGACTATAGTAACAGAGATAAAACAACTGGAATTGGGATCTTTAGAAAAGGGACAGAGCAAACTACATAGGAAAAATGGGCAACTTTACTAGAAGTAGTGCGTGTGGTAACAGAGATAAAGCAACTGGAACTGGGATCTTTAGAAAAGGGACAGAGCAAACTACATAGGAAAAATGGGAACTGTGAGAATAATATATGCAGAGTAGTAACGAGGTTTAAGAGGTAGGATTTGAATGAGCTATATAATGCTTAACTGACAATGACTGGATGGTTTATAAGTGATGTATAATGTTTACAACTACAGTTGTTTCAATGGTGTCTGTGATGCAAATGGTTTGCAACTAAAGTGATATCATTTTGTACTGTTTTCATTTATATAAATGTAAGATTGCCTTTTTCATATGTGTAAATTTAATAAAGATTTTTGGTAAAACAAAATAGAAAAGGTGATACAGGATCTCTGTCCCACCTATTCCAAAGGTGGCAAATAACTTCTGTCCCACCCATTCCAGAGGTGATAAATAATCTCTGTCCCACTCATTCCAGAGGTGATACAGGACTTCTGTTCCACCCATTCCAGAGGTAATATAGGCTTCTGACTCACACCCATTCTAGAGGTGATACAGAATCTCTGCCACCATCCATTCCAGAGGAGATACATGGTATGCGTCCTACTCTGCTGATATAGGACAGTTAGTGCGTGGTATTACAGCCTTAATTATATTGCATAACAAATTGCTACTTCTCCCATGATTTGTCCTTTTGTTTCTGGCTTCTGTCTATCTTTCCTCCAGTGGTTTGTCCTTTCGTCTCTGATTTTCGTTGATCTTTCCCCCTGCTTAAAGCTAGACTGCTGTATTATGTTATTTCTGTATGTCACATTGTAGTGCTACTTCTACAGTGATGTGTCTGCTATATACAGGCTTGTGCTGAAGTGTTTATTTCTTATGTGTGTGGCTTTACTGTCTTATCGACTGGCTTTTGTTGCTGTGTTTTATTTCACCTGAGTGTCTTACCACTCTGGAGTTTTCATACTCCATTTCCTAGCTTTGGACTGCCCTTTAACCTCTTGCTCTCACCTAACAGTCTATAAAGGGTATATTTCTGCAATATCACATGTAGTTGATTCCCCTAGGTGCCGTACTCATTGTATTGGCTTGTTAATCTTTAAACCTTAAATTTAACTGAGTGATGCTAATGTATTCCTTGCTACAGATACCTGTAGGGTACTCTCACTGGCCCTAGAACATACTGTTTACTAAACTCATGTAGCTAAATGTACCTAACCAGTAGACTGGTGTAGTAATTAGAACTTGGTGCTGAATTTTTAATTGTTCATAACCTAAAGAGTGATATAACAACATATACATTCTGTTGCCTGGTGCTTAGCTGATTATCTGAGAATGTTTCGACTGTAATTCTTCTTTTTTACAACTGTAACCCTGCTTATTTCAGTTGCATGATATTGCTGACTTACCTGTGAATGTTATGTTCTAAATTTTACTGTATACCATTACCACTGCTATAGCTGATGCCTACCAAAGTTTTATTTTTGCTTGTCATTGCTTACTGCTTTCTAGTACTGATACTTACCTGAAGCCCTCCATCGTTTTCCTGTAGTGTCACTCACCTCTACACTCACTACATACCTGCACTTTTCCACCCTGAACTCAAACCTGCACTCTCTCCCTTACACCCAGCACACCCAGAGTTGCACTCTCTCCCTTACACCCAGCACACCCAGAGTTGCACTCTCTCCCTTACACCCAGCACACCCAGAGTTGCACTCTCTCCCTTACACCCAGCACATACAGAGTTGCACTCTCTCCCTTACACCCATCGCACCCAGAGTTGCACTCTCTCCCTTACACCCAGCACATCCAGAGTTGCACTCTCTCCCTTACACCCAGCACACCCAGAGTTGCACTCTCTCCCTTACACCCAGCACACCCAGAGTTGCACTCTCTCACTTACACCCAGCACACCCAGAGTTGCACTCTCTCCCTTACACCCAGCACACCCAGAGTTGCACTCTCTCCCTTACACCCATCACACCCAGAGTTGCACTCTCTTCCTTACACCCAGCACATCCAGAGTTGCACTCTCTCCCTTATAGCCAGCACACCCAGAGTTGCACTCTCTCCCTTACACCCAGCACACCCAGAGTTGCACTCTCTCTTACACCCAGCACACCCAGAGTTGCACTCTCTCCCTTACACCAAGCACACCCAGAGCTGCACTCTCTCCCTTACACCTAGCACACCCAGAGTTGCACTCTCTCCCTTACACCCATCACACCCAGAGTTTCACTCTCTCTCCCTTACACCCAGCACATCCAGAGTTGCACTCTCTCCCTTATACCCAGCACACCCAGAGTTGCACTCTTTCACTTACACCCAGCACACCCAGAGTTGCACTCTCTCCCTTACACCAAGCACACCCAGAGCTGCACTCTCTCCCTTACACCTAGCACACCCAGAGTTGCACTCTCTCCCTTACACCCAGCACACCCAGAGTTGCACTCTCTCCCTTACACCCAGCACATCCAGAGTTGCACTCTTTCCCTTACACCCAGCACACCCAGAGCTGCACTCTCTCCCTTACACCCAGCACACCCAGAGTAGCACTCTCTCCCTTACACCCATCACACCCAGAGTTGCACTCTCTCCCTTACACCCAGCACACCCAGAGCTGCACTCTCTCCCTTACACCCAGCACACCCAGAGCTGCACTCTCTCCCTTACACCCATCACACCCAGAGTTGCACTCTCTCCCTTACACCCAGCACATCCAGAGTTGCACTCTCTCCCTTACACCCAGCACATCCAGAGTTGCACTCTCTCCCTTACAGCCAGCACACCCAGAGCTGCACTCTCTCCCTTATATCCAGCACACCCAGAGTTGCACTCTCTCCCTTACACCCAGCACACCCAGAGTTGCACTCTCTCCCTTACACCCAGCACATCCAGAGTTGCACTCCCTCCCTTACACCCAGCACACCCAGAGTTGCACTCTCTCCCTTACACCCAGCACACCCAGAGTTGCACTCTCTCACTTACACCCAGCACACCCAGAGTTGCACTCTCTCCCTTACACCCATCACACCCAAAGTTGCACTCTCTCCCTTACACCCAGCACATCCAGAGTTGCACTCTCTCCCTTATACCCAGCACACTCAGAGTTGCACTCTCTCCCTTACACCCAGCACACCCAGAGTTGCACTCTCTCACTTACACCCAGCACACCCAAAGTTGCACTCTCTCCCTTACACCAAGCACACCCAGAGCTGTACTCTCTCCCTTACACCTAGCACACCCAGAGTTGCACTCTCTCCCTTACACCCAGCACATCCAGAGTTGCACTCTTTCCCTTACACCCAGCACACCCAGAGCTGCACTCTCTCCCTAACACCCAGCACACCCAGAGTAGCACTCTCTCCCTTACACCCATCACACCCAGAGTTGCACTCTCTCCCTTACACCCAGCACACCCAGAGCTGCACTCTCTCCCTTACACCCAGCACACCCAGAGCTGCACTCTCTCCCTTACACCCATCACACCCAGAGTTGCACTCTCTCCCTTACACCCAGCACATCCAGAGTTGCACTCTCTCCCTTACACCCAGCACACCCAGAGTTGCACTCTCTCCCTTATACCCAGCACATCCAGAGTTGCACTCTCTCCCTTACAGCCAGCACACCCAGAGCTGCACTCTCTCCCTTATATCCAGCACACCCAGAGTTGCACTCTCTCCCTTACACCCAGCACACCCAGAGTTGCACTCTCTTCCTTACACCCAGCACATCCAGAGTTGCATTCCCTCCCTTACACCCAGCACACCCAGAGTTGCACTCTCTCCCTTACACCCAGCACACCCAGAGTTGCACTCTCTCCCTTACACCCAGCACATCCAGAGTTGCACTCTCTCCCTTACACCCAGCACACCCAGAGTTGCACCCTCTCCCTTACACCCAGCACACCCAGAGTTGCACTCTCTCCCTTACACCCAGCACATCCAGAGTTGCACTCTCTCCCTTACACCCAGCACACCCAAAGCTGCACTCTCTCCCTTACATCCAGCACACCCAGAGTTGCACTCTCTCCCTTACACCCAGCACACCCAGAGTTGCACTCTCTCCCTTACACCCAGCACATCCAGAGCTGCACTCTCTTCCTTACACCCAGCACACCCAGAGCTGCACCCTCTCCCTTACACCCAGCACACCCAGAGATGCACTCTCTTCCTTACACCCAGCACACCCAGAGTTGCACTCCTTGCTCTACTCTTCCCACTCACATACCAGTCCTGCCTTCATCCCTCACATCAGACTTTCTACCTACTTACATACACTAATGCGCTACTCCCCCACCCCATATACGCTAACTGCTCTTTGTTTCACTGATAGTACCTACCATTGTTGCTCTTTCTTGACCCCTAAGCCCTATCTTCTCTCTTTTCATTTTTTTCTAGGATAGCGATCGTCTCTGCAGTATCCAAGTCCTGCGACAGACCCAGCCTGAACCTCCTACAGTCAATTGCCCTGCGTGGGTATTCCCCTCTAGAATATCAAAAAAACAATTTATATACGTGCAGCCTAAAGTGTTAAATGCTATATTTAATACCTGTACTGATGCTCCTGTCCTGGCTGTAAGTTTGCACATCTCTGGACCGCTCCCTGTTGTCTGCATCTGCTTTCTACATCTTTCTCTTCACCCTGATTTAGCCAGCTCTCTCAAGCTCTCTGACCACAGTGCCCTACTCTGCACATTTCACTGGTCTCTCCTCCTGACAACTGTACTCCTCTATTTGAGTGCCTGGCCCCTGGTTTGGTACTATAATCTCCTGCTGTACATCCCTACTGACCTACTCTGAATTTTTCTCCCTGTACCTCTGCCCTCTGCCTTCTCAATCTCAAATCTACCTAACTTACCTGATTTCCTGATTGTCTCTCAAATCTTCTCCGGCGGTGTAGCCCTGCTCCATTCACCCTCGCTACGCTTGTGTTCACTTTGCTCCTCTACCCTACTCCCATTCCCACCCACCCCTACATCAATTACACTTAAGGTCTCCATTCCCTCCCCTTCCTGTCAACTCGTCCTCACACAACACACTTAGCTTCATGGGTAGGTTCATAGGTAGGTACTAGGCTATCGGCCCTGGGGCCTATACAAGCCCAGCCAAAAAGGTACCCTGGCTTTTGCCACCTAAGAAAATTATTTTCCTGTGCCACAGTCGAGCAGAGTCACAGAGGTGATCCCCGGGGTGAATTTCCTATTTCCCTTCCAATCATCAAGATTTTTCTTGAAGAGTGCTAATGAGGAGCTTTGTTTGATATAGATAGGTAGTTTATTCCAGAGTATGGGAAGTCTCTGGGACAGGAATCTATCCCTCTGGTATGTTCTGTTTATTGTGGTGACAAGGTTTAGGTCCCTAGAGCATGTAGCTTGGAGGAATTGGGATTTCTTTAAGTGGAGCGTGTCCAACAGCTCTGGGTTTGACATAGCTTTGTATGTTAGGCAGAGATCACCTCTGAGTAGGCGATATGCGACGGAGTAAAGCTGGAGTTTTTTGAGACGATCTGCATAGGGCATCTATTTGAGGCCGGTAATCCTCCTTGTGAGGTATTTCTGTGGCCTTTCCAGTTGTTGTAGATGTCTTGTGAGGTACATACCAAAAGGGGCATTGCACTCTATAATGGGTCTAATGAGTGATGAGTAGAGGGGAACAATGACCTCTTTTTTTCCTGGATGAGAAACCTTTTGTGATGAGGTGTGCCACATAGAAGGATTTCCTGACTACTGTGGCGATGTGATTATCAAAGGAGAGACTACTGTCCACATGTGTCCCGGGGTCTCTTATCACACTTTTGGTGTTAAGTATACTACCACCTATGTTGTAGTTCATGGGTACAGAGTTTTTACCAAAGGGGATGACAATGCATTTTTTGGCATTGAGCTTGAGGCCATGGCTTTGACACCAGGCATCTGTCTCAGTGAGGCTCTTTTGTAGGATGTCCACATCATTAGGAGTTTCTATTATGGCTCCTAGTTTGCAGTCATCTGCAAACTTCATTAGCCAAAGACCTTCTGTATTAGCCTGTACTTCAGAGAAGTAGATACCAAACAGGAGAGGACCCAGGACTGAACCCTGTGGTACTCCACTGGTCTGCAATCGGATTTGGAGTCTGCTACTTTCACAGTGTGGGTTCTGTCAGTGAGCTAGTTGTGAACCCATCTTGTGACATAGGGATTTATACCTAGTTTAGCGAGTTTATCTATAATTCCAGAGTGGGGGATGGGGTTGAAAGCCTTGGCAAGATCTAGACAGGCTGTGTGAACCACCTTACCCTTGTCAATGGTTTTGGTGACTGCTTCAAAGAAGTCTATCAGGTTTAAGAAACAAGATCTGCCTTTTACAAACCCGAACTGGGTGGGGTCCAGAGTTTTGAGATTACCAATGTCTTTGTTTATAAGTTCCATGATAATACGTTCCATGGCCTTGCAGACCAGGCTCATTAGGCTAATGGGGCGGTAGTTCCTGGTGTCCATGGTGGCTCCCCCCTTGTGGAGTGGGTTAACCATCGCTGTGCACTATTCAGCAGGCACAAAGCCTGAGGTGATGCTATGATTGAACATGGTACTTAGGTGGGGTGCCAGTTCTGTCTGTAGTTCATGTAGAACACAGCCTGGGATGCTGTCTGGTCCCATGGATGCTGTGTTCTTGGCTTGGGAGAGTGTGGTTTTTACCTGTGCAGCCGTGATTACAAGAACTTTGCATTCTTCCTGTATAGAGATGGGCTCATTAGGCGGTGAGAGGGAGGTAAAGTTAGCACTGAACCTATCTGCCAGGATGTTGGCAATATCAGTTGGGTCTGTATATTTAGTGCCATTGTGCTGTAACTCAGAGCAGATCTGAGTGTTGCCAATGAGATTCTTGACATAGCTATAGAATGCTTTGTGGCTGTCTTTAGAATCAGTGGTGATTTTGTTTTCGTAACTAGCTTTGGAGGATATAATCAGGGATCGCAGCTTCTTACTGAGGCTGACCAGGGAGCTCCTCCACTCGTGGGAATTTACTCTCTTTTGCAACAGTTTCTTCCTTCTGTTGTACAATTTGTTTATGGCAGGGGACCACCAAATTGGCTTCCTTTTTTTAGAGGATAGCATCTTGGTTCTGTTTGGGATAGCACGATCCATGCACTCAAGTAAGTGCTTATAAAGTGCAATTGTGTAGGATTCAGTAGTTGTAACTGTATTGTCCATCTGCATGGGTGTCATGAAGTTCACCAATTCTGTCTAAGAAGCATGAAGTTGGCTTTGGAGAAATCTTTTACCATGGCTTTCTTAACAGAGGGTGGGGGCAGGATATGGATATCTAGGGTAATTAGCTTATGGTCGGATCGGATCAATGAGGCATTGACTTCAGGTGTGGAATACCGGCCACTCATGTTGGTAATAACTAGCTCTAGGATATTGTTGCCCCTGGCGGGGGTGTAGATAAGTTGATCCAGGGCATTAGAGTTTATGAATTCCAGAAGGTATTGAGCGAAGGAGTTGGTACATGAGTAGTTTTCCCAGTTAATGGTGGGGTAGTTGAAATCGCCCATTATTGGGGTGTTTGCTTGACCCCTAATATTTTCCAGTACATCAAGAAAAGAGGAATGGGAATCGTGGGGCATGGTTGGTGATCTGTAGCAAGCTACAATTTGGATTGCAGTTTTGCCCAGAGTTAGTTGCACTTGGATAACCTCAGCTGCATTATGTTGAGCAACTAGCCCGGAGGTGTGGATATCCTTAATGAATATGGACACACCTCCGCCTTTGGTGTTCTGGTCCAGCTTACATGGCCTAAAAGTGTGGTATGAGTTATAGCCTGGCAGTGCAGGGGTGCTCTCTGGAGCCTTAAACCAGGTCTCAGTCACTGCACAGATATCGATGTTCTCCATTTTAAGGAGTGTTTTGAGTGAGTGCATTTTGAGATTTAGACTTCTAGCATTGAGTAGCATCACCCTCAGTTGTTGCTTGCCTGTTCCTGTTACGGTGGTGAATTTGTCATTTGAACCTTGCCTAAAAAAGGCACTATAGGGGCGGCAAGAACCTTAGCCAGTATCTGAAATCCCAGGGGTAACAGGTGCAGGCCATCTCTGGGAAAGCATCGTGGTCTGTCGACCATGTCATCCCAGGCAGACAGATACTGGATCCCTTTAGAATGGCACCAGAAGCTTAGCCAATTGTTGAAGTCAATCATTTTGTCCTTGTACTGCGGCATCATTCTGGGTGATGGCAGAATGCTACTCAGGGCTAGGGTCATACCTGCCTGGGCTACAAGATCGGAGAGCTCTTCCATGTCTCTTTTCATGTAGTCCAGGGAGGTACATGTCAGGTCGTCGTTCACAACAACATGGACAACGACAGAGTCATATTTGTACTTGTTGTGGAGTGACCTGAGCTGCGTGGGTTATGTGGCGGATCCTGGCACCCGACAGGCAGCTGACAGTAACCTTCTCCTTGTTAAGCCTGATGAGTGGGGCATCAGTGTGCCTGACTATAGAGTCACCTGTGACTAGTGTGTTGGGTACGTTGTTTTGCCTTATTGGCTGTGGTTGAGTGGCACACTGAGTCTGCGAGCTATGTGTCATTTGGGTTGTGTTGGGGGATGGAGGTTGCTTGTGTTTCCGCTTTGGAGGTCTCTGTTGCTTAGACAGATTATTATCGAGAGCCTTTGCGAATGTTTTTGTGTTACTATGTGTGGATTTTGGTGGTGTAGATTTAGTGAGACCATGTGATGAGTGTGGTGTACTTGTACTCCATCCCCATCCACCTCACTTCCTGCCCTACTCAATTTCACTCCCTATACAAACTCTCAATCATCCCCCTAACAATGCAACTGCTCTTCTTTGCTACTACACTACTCTTTTACCTTTCAGCTTTAACTTAATTTCACTCAAATCAGTCCTACCTCTTCAGCCCACTTAAAGGTTCCCCCACCCCTACCTCCCACAGTAACCTACTAACTACTTCATACTCAGCTATCTCTCTTTAATTTCTCCTCCTCCAGTTTTCACAAATTTACCCTCCTTCACAACCAAATGGTTACCCACAAATCCAAACCAAAAATCATGTTCCTCCTCTTACCATATACTCCACTCCCATAGCTTACAAATAACCTTCTACTCTCTATGACATCCACCCTAACCCAGGCCCTCAGTCCTTTCATCATCCCTCCACTCCCACCCCTTCTGCTCACACCCGTAATTATACCCATACTCAGATACAACATACTTCATCTCATAAACACCTATCCATATATTCTATAAATATTCAAAGTCTAACTAATAAGATATCAGAGCTACATTCCTGGATAGCCCATACAAACCCTAACATCCTTGCCTTGTCCGAAACTTGGCTCAAGTAACACATCACTAATAGTGAAATACTGCCCCCTGGTTACAACATCTGTCATGCTGCTAGATCCCCAGGAAAGGTGGGGGTGTGGTCATACTCTACTCAGACAGCCTAAACCCCTTTCCTGTCACTATTCCCATCCTCAGCTTCCAGCCTGCAGAACTTCTCATCCTAAACTGTCATCTACATCCACACAAGAAATGTTCTGTCACCTCCATCTACATCTCCCTGGAAATAGTATACTCACCCTCAAAAATATCCTATACTGGTCTAGCCACAACTTAGACTATGAAACTCTCATTCTTGGTGATATCAATATAGACTGGTCCAGACTTACTAGTAACTCTCCTCAACCTAGTATCAACCTACACAGTTTTCATCAACTGATTACATCCCCCACCCGTTTCAATACAGACTTATATTCCAGCTCCACCATTGACTGGATACTCACTAACTCCTCCCACCTCTACCATGGCCCATGTACCCCACCTGACTCCTTAAGTGATACCTCCCCACTTCTATCCTCAGACACATCACCCAGGCACACAAACCCTACCTATATAGAGACTGTCATAACCTCTCTAACTCAAATAACACCCAATTTAACTCCATAATATCTCATTTTGATTGGTCCGTCCTTCGACACACATCCCAGGCACACAAACCCCACCTATATAGAGACTGTCATAAGCTCTCTAACTTCAATTACATCCAATTTAACTCCATACTATCTAGTTTTGACTGGTCCAGCCTTAAACACATACCTCTTGATGATGCTGTCATTAACTCCATACTATCTAGTTCTGATTGGTCCATCCTTAAACACATCCCTCTTGATGATGCAGTCATTAAAGCCATACTATCTAGTTTTGATTGGTCCATCCTTAAACACATCCCTCTTGATGATGCAGTCATTAAATCCATACTATCTAGTTTTGATTGGTCCATCCTTAAACACATCCCTCTTGATGATGCTGTCAGTATCCATACTATCTAGTTTTGATTGGTCCATCCTTAAACACATCCCTCTTGATGATGCGGTCAGTAAATTTAACAACATTTTCCTAGATACCCTTAATTCCCTTGCTCCCTCCAGGAAAATTAGAATTAAATCAAACTATGCTCCATGGCTGTCCAAAGATACTAGAGCACTGATGCATAACAGGGATAGCACCTGGAAGGCATGGCTTAATATGAGGCATACTCCCCTTCTACATAAATACAGACAACTATGTAACCTAGTCAAGAAATTAGTCACTAAAGATAACAAATCTTATAACTGTTCTCAACTAGACAACAGATCCAACACTCACAAATTCTGGACTACTCTTAACAAAATACAGATCTATATAAGATCACTGAACACTTAAAAAAGTGAACGGTGATTAGTCAACCCTATGTAAGCGATATCTTACAATTTTGAACTGTCAGAATAGTAATTTTTTTCCTAGGGAAAACAACCGCTGTTCCAACAAAAAATAAATAAATAAATAAAATACTTTAAACATTACATTATGTGGGGGGCTGTGCCCCACCCTACTTAAATATATCAACTCCGAGACTGCACTACAGTGCTGAAAATGGCAAAGTAACAAAGTGTCCAAACAAATTCTTTCCCAGGGAAAGAATTCGCTTAAAAGCCGCTTCGATATTTTGCCATTTCAGGCTTTTGAGTTCGACCAAGACGCATTCGAAAGAATGCATCTTCGGTCTTGTAATAGAGAACCCAAAATACTCTACCCTGGCAGCCCTTCAACCCCCTCAACTTACCGCAACAAATCTCCTCTGGAAATTGCTACCCTACTCAACAAGCACTTTATTGACATTATCCAAAACCTCACTCCCTCTAACACTAACACTTCAACTACCACTACCCTCATCAACCCTCACAACCAGAATCTCTTCTCATTTACACCTGTGTCAACTTCTTACATTTAATCTCTTCTTCTAAAACTTAAACCATGTTCTCCCTCTACCGATAACCTACCTCCTACATTTGTCAAAGTTGCTGCAGAATCTATAGCCTATCCTGTATCCATTCTCATTAACAGATCTATACAAGAAGCTACAGTTCCTGCTATCTGGAAATCCTTTTTTACTATCCCACTACATAAGGGTGGCAACTCTACTGATCCATCTAACTATCGTCCCATTGCTATTCTTTCTCCCCTCTCTAAGATACTCAAGAAATGCATTGACTCACAACTTCTCACCCACCTCCTCCAACACAACCTTCTCACTCCCACTCAGCATGGGTTCTGTCCCTACCTCAGTGTCACTGCTCGACAGAGGCACAGCAAAATAATGGGTATAGTTCCACATACTAAAGGGGTGGCGTAAGCCACAAAACTATGGGCTAGGCTTGTAAATGCCCTTGGGCAGATAGCCTAGTATGAACCTATGAACCTATGAACCACAGCACATCCACCACCCTCCTATCTTTCACCCATACCATAGCCAAAGCCCTTGATAACAATCAGCTAGTATCCTGCCTCTTCCTTGACCTTTCCAAAGCCTTCAATACAGTCTCTCACTCTATCCTCCTTACTAAGTTATCTAACCTCAACCTGTCTTCTTCCCCCCTTGCTTGGTTCTCCCGCTATCTCTCAGGTAGGCAACAATCTGTCAAATGGCTCTCCTCCTGCTCTCCCTTTATATCTGTTCCAACTGGGGTTCCACAAGGCACAGTCTTGGGTCCCCTTCTATTTAACATCTTTAAAAAATGAAGTCTTTACTTCTCGCAGACAATCTTCTCTTATACAATATGTAGACGACGCTACACTCATCTCAATCTCCAGTGTTACAGACCTTCTCACCCTTACTCAGATCTCCTTTCTGTCCACAGAGAAATGGTTACCTGACAATCTTCTTATCCTTAACCCCAAGAAAAACAAGCTATTGCTGTTTCTTCCTCGCTCACTTTCAAACCATAATCCCACATTTACTATAACATCCTCCAACAACACTATCATAAAACCTGAATCCCACATAAAACTGTTAGGCACCATTATTGATGTTGAACTCAAATTCAACTTACACTTACTGGAAGGAATAAAAAAAATACACCAGAAACTTGACCTGCTTTATCACAACAAAAGATTTCTTATTCCAAATGCTAGACTCTCCCTAGCACAGTTCTTCCTTGTTCCCACATTTCTCTACTCAGCCCCAATACTAACCAATATACAAGCTACTACCTTAAACAAACTGCAACAAACTTACCACAAAATTGCAAGATTCATTACAAACTCCCCCTACAATGCCCATCACTGCCTGTCCCTGAACTCATTACAATGGCTCGAATTCCCTCAACTACTGCTACTTTCTCAATTTCAAGTTATTCACTCCATTCCATACAGACCTTCTTCCTGTCCAGCTCTCACTACTCTTTTATCTACCTATACCCCTTCTAGAACCCTCCGCACCTCTAACTAGCAACTTCTGAATGTAGATCATCCAAAGAAGAACATAGACAAAGTACAATATAACTGCTCTATAGCCGACACTTGGAACAGACTTCCTCTACACATACGCTCCATCATACACCCTGCGCACTTTAAGAAGGAACTCAAACATTACCTGCTCAATACCAAATCTTGTCCCTGCTTAGAACCTACCTAATTCCCCTTTATCCAATGGTGCTTCTTCACTCTGAGCTCATGTAAGCAAATACACCTTCCTAGGAAGCCTAGGCAGTAAATCTGATCACCTGTATATAACTTGTTTGTACATATATCAAAAATAGTTCATCTATTTATTTCATTGTGATTTTTTCTTAGGGTAATCTAAATATGTTTGATTATGTTCAAATTAGTACTAATATGTTTTGGGAGTGTCACTTGGTATTGCTACTTGCTATTTTGTTACCTATGTAATCCTTTTTTTTTTCCTGGAGCTTTTCTCCCTGGGTCTCTACTGAAAACAGGCCTCTGGCCCAGCTGGACCAACCCGGTTAACAAATGTCAATAAATAAATAAAATTATTCCAAAGATGATAATGTGGGGTGCTGCACTCACAAGGGTCATCCTTTTGCTGACAGATATAAACTGAGGTCCCATATGACTGAGTTGAGGGTAGTTCATGTGAATATTAGGCATATCATGACACTCATCACTGAGCACAAGGTATTCAATAAGGGTTCCTCTACGACTGTCCGCTGTGAATGTATATGATTATTGTTTGAACACACTGAAAATGCAACAAATCATGTAACATCAGCCTGACAGGTCAGGTGGTTTAGCAGCATACCAGTATCCATCCCATTAAGCTACTCTGCATGAAATCCATGGAGAATGACAGACACCCTCTGTTGTATAGCATGGCTTCAGATAATCCAGTGCACATCACAGGCAAGTGGAACTGAGAGAATCACACCCTGAACTGTGGAGCTCAAAAAATCACACCCCAAACTGTGGAGCTGAGGGAATCACACCCCAAACTGTGGAACTGAGGGAATCACACCCCAAACTGTGGAGCTGAGAGAATCACATCCTAAACTGCAGAACTGAGGGAATCACACCCCAAACTGTGGAGCTGAGAGAATCACACCCCAAACTGTGGAACTGAGAGAATCACACCCTGAACTGCAGAACTGAGAGAATCACACCCCAAACTGTGGAGCTAAGAGAATCACACCCTGAACTGCAAAACTGAGAGAATCACACCCCAAACTGTGGAGCTGAGAGAATCACACCCTGAACTACAGAACTGAGGGAATCACACCCCAAACTGTGGAGCTGAGGGAATCACACCCCAAACTGTGGAGCTGAGGGAATCACACCCCAAACTGTGGAACTGAGTGAATCACACCCTAAACTGTGGAGCTGAGAGAATCACACCCTGAACTGCAGAACTGAGAGAATCACACCCCAAACTGTGGAGCTGAGAGAATCACACCCTGAACTGCAGAACTGAGGGAATCACACCCCAAACTGTGGAGCTGAGAAAATCACACCCTGAACTGCAGAACTGAGGGAATCACACCCCAAACTGTGGAACTGAGAGAATCACACCCTGAACTGTGGAGCTGAGAGAATCACACCCCAAACTGTGGAGTTGAGGGAATCACACCCTGAACTGAGGGAATCACACCCCAAACTGTGGAGCTGAGGGAATCACACCCCAAACTGTGGAACTGAGAGAATCACACCCTGAACTGCAGAACTGAGAGAATCACACCCCAAACTGTGGAGCTGAGAGAATCACACCCTGAACTGCAGAACTGAGGGAATCACACCCCAAACTGTAGAGCTGAGAGAATCACACCCTGAACTGCAGAACTGAGGGAATCACACCCCAAACTGTGGAACTGAGAGAATCACACCCTGAACTGTGGAGCTGAGGGAATCACACCCCAAACTGTGGAGCTGAGGGAATCACACCCTGAACTGCAGAACTGAGGGAATCATACCCCAAACTGTGGAGCTGAGGGAATCACACCCCAAACTGTGGAACTGAGAGAATCACACCCTGAACTGTGGAGCTGAGGGAATCACACCCCCAACTGTGGAGCTGAGGGAATCACACCCTGAACTGCAGAATTGAGGGAATCATACCGCAAACTGTGGAGTTGAGGGAATCACACCCCAAACTGTGGAACTGAGAGAATCACACCCTGAACCATGGAGCTGAGGGAATCACACCCCAAACTGTGGAGCTGAGGGAATCACACACTGAACTGCAGAACTGAGGGAATCACACCCCAAACTGTGGAGCTGAGGGAATCACACCCCAAACTGTGGAGCTGAGGGAATCACACCCTGAACTGCAGAACTGAGGGAATCACACCCCAAACTGTGGAACTGAGGGAATCACACCCCAAACTGTGGAGCTGAGGGAATCACACCCCAAACTGTGGAACTGTGAGAATCACACCCTGAACTGTGGAGCTGAGGGAATCACACCCCAAACTATGGAGCTGAGGGAATCACAACCTGAAATGCAGAACTGAGGGAATCACACCCCAAACTGTGGAGCTGAGGGAATCACACCCTGAACTGCAGAACTGAGGGAATCACACCCCAAACTGTGGAGCTGAGGGAATCACACCCCAAACTGTGGAGCTGAGGGAATCACACCCCAAACTGTGGAGCTGAGGGAATCACACCCTGAACTGCAGAACTGAGGGAATCACACCCCAAACTGTGGAGCTGAGGGAATCACACCCCAAACTGTGGAGCTGAGGGAATCACACCCTGAACTGCAGAACTGAGGGAATCACACCCCAAACTGTGGAGCTGAGGGAATCACACCCAAACTGTGGAACTGAGAGAATCACACCCTGAACTGCAGAACTGAGAGAATCATACCCCAAACTGTGGAGCTGAGAGAATCACACTCTGAACTGCAGAACTGAGGGAATCACACCCCAAACTGTGGAACTGAGAGAATCACACCCTGAACTGTGGAGCTGAGGGAATCACACCCCAAACTGTGGAGCTGAGGGAATCACACCCTGAACTGCAGAACTGAGGGAATCACACCCCAAACTGGGGAGCTGAGGGAGTCACACCCCAAACTGTGGAACTGAGAGAATCACACCCTGAACTGTGGAGCTGAGGGAATCACACCCCAAACTGTGGAGCTGAGGGAATCACACCCTGAACTGCAGAATTGAGGGAATCACACCCCAAACTGTGGAGCCGAGGGAATCACACCCCAAACTGTGGAACTGAGAGAATCACACCCTGAACTGTGGAGCTGAGGGAATCACACCCCAAACTGTGGAGCTGAGGGAATCACACACTGAACTGCAGAACTGAGGGAATCACACCCCAAACTGTGGAGCTGAGGGAATCACACCCCAAACTGTGGAGCTGAGGGAATCACACCCTGAACTGCAGAACTGAGGGAATCACACCCCAAACTGTGGAGCTGAGGGAATCACACCCCAAACTGTGGAGCTGAGGGAATCACACCCCAAACTGTGGAGCTGAGGGAATCACACCCTGAACTGCAGAACTGAGGGAATCACACCCCAAACTGCGGAACTGAGAGAATCACACCCTGAACTGTGGAGCTGAGGGAATCACACCCCAAACTGTGGAACTGAGAGAATCACACCCCAAACTGTGGAGCTGAGGGAATCACACCCTGAACTGCAGAACTGAGGGAATCACACCCCAAACTGTGGAACTGAGAGAATCACACCCTGAACTGCAGAACTGAAGGAATCACACCCCAAACTGTGGAGCTGAGGGAATCACACCCTGAACTGCAGAACTGAAGGAATCACACTCCAAACTGTGGAACTGAGGGAATCACACCCCAAACTTTGGAGCTGAGGGAATCACACCCCAAACTGTGGAGCTGAGGGAATCACGCCCCAAACTGTGGAACTGACAGAATCACACCCTGAACTGTGGAGCTGAGGGAATCACACCCCAAACTGTGGAGCTGAGGGAATCACACCCCAAACTGTGGAGCTGAGGGAATCACACCCCAAACTGTGGAACTGGGAGAATCACACCCTGAACTGTGGAGCTGAGGGAATCACACCCTAAACTGTGGAGCTGAGAGAATCACACCCTGAACTGCAGAACTGAGGGAATCACACCCCAAACTGTGGAGCTGAGGGAATCACACCCCAAACTGTGGAACTGAGGGAATCACACCCCAAACTGTGGAGCTGAGGGAATCACACCCCAAACTGTGGAACTGAGGGAATCACACCCTGAACTGCAGAACTGAGAGAATCACACCCCAAACTGTGGAGCTGAGGGAATCACGCCCCAAAGTGTGGAGCTGAGGGAGTCATATCCCAAACTGTGGAGCTGAGGGAATCACACCCCAAACTGTGGAGCTGAGGGAATCACACCCCAAATTGTAGGTATTGGCTTATTCATGGTTGGTTTCCTAAAACCTCTGTCTCACATATTGTACTGTCTGTTTCACGAGTGCCCAGCATCAAGAAATTCACAGACATTATAAATTGGGGAATAGGCACTGGTCTCAGTAGTGAGAGTTTCATGAGCTCTGAGCTGGATGCAGTTATATGAAGACTGTTTAAATGGCTGCTATGCATCAGAGTTCAAATGCCATGCTAGCAGCATAGTCACTGAGGTACATTATTTTATTATTTCTTATTTATCTATTTTTGAGTTTGTGCGTGCATATGTGAAAATGTTTGCCCCACTGCCTGCTGACCATTAGATTCTGTCAGTTAGCCCATTCTTTCTCTACGAATCATCCAGACAGCCATCGGGGTGGTTTGATGTTCTTTTTTTTTTGTTTGATTTCTTCCAAGGCCTATTGTGCCTATAGTCAGTGAAATGCTGGTTCTGGGACTTGCAATATCTGACCATAGAAGATATTCTTCATTTTCCCAAGGGAACTGATTCAAAATAGCCCTGTCCTTCCCCATGCAGCATAAGAGGTGGCCTCTCTGGTGTCCACCAGCAACACTGTACCATCCTGTATGACTCAGGGTGCACACAAACCCTCCCCTGCCCCCCCCCCCAAGAGAGGTGAGCAAGCCACACCCTTTCACTGCTCCCTCTCCCTTGCTGGGGATCACTAATTGGACTCTGGTCACTTAGCTTGCAGTCCAGCTCCATCCCTGTGTGCCACAGAGTCAGGATTTGTATACCTATTTTAGATATTTGTTAACCAGCATATTTTATTTATTTATTTTATTTTATTTATTTTATTTGTTTACCGGGATGATCCAACAAGATACATGTCCATTTTCAGCGGAGGCCCAGGGAGAAAAGCTCCAAGTTAGTAGATTACATTACATTAGTAACATTTACAAATTAACATAGTTTACAGTCTTCAGTAAGATTACAAACGTTTATAGAACATGGTAGGCAGCTGAGAGTTTCACACAGGGTTTCACACAGATAAGGACTTTATCCTATAATGAGCTCTAGATATGCCACAAAGCAAAGTCATATGCATTTTAGAGTCAAATGGCAGATTTAATTAGACAGGATATCCAATACCAGGGGGTGGGTGTTAGTCAAGGTTTGAACAGGAACATTGCCAGTGCATTTGAAAGTGTAGTTTGAGGCTTTTTTTGAACTGGGTTAGACAGGGCTGGACAGTAAGTTCAGTAGGTCGAGAGTTCCAAGCTTTACCTACAGAGTTGGCAAATAGAGAGTCCCCAGCCACATTTATGCTTTTGGTTGTTTGAACCAACAGTTTGTCAGCAGAGCACAGTGACCTCAGGCTGCTGTAGGGATTAATGATCTTGATTGGTGCTGGTGTCTTATTGGGGTGGTTTAGAACTTTGAGGGCTATTATAAGTTGGTTGTATTGGAGAAGACTAGTCCATTCAAACCATCCTAGTTGAGTTAAATTGATACATACAATATTGATCCACAGGGACGTTGTTCAAAGTCAGTTCGGGAGAGGTGCACTCTACTGTTAAGTCAATGTAGACAAATAAAGACTGAGAAAATCAAACTCTGAGCTACAGGAAGTAGCCTGGTAACAGCAAATAGCCTTAATCCGGTACTACATCCAGAGCCAAATGAATGACAAATAACTGGGCCAATAGCAGAGCTGCACATGATATGATACGAAGTAAAAGGCTGGAATGACCTTGGGAAGCAACAGTATCAGGATGTAAGGACAGAGGACAGAGCTGCTGGGCACCACAAACACAGTAGGATATGAAGTAAAAGGCCAGAATGGCCTAAGGAAGTAAAATCAGGATGTAAGTACAGAGGACAGAGCTACTGGGCACCACACATGATAGGATATGAAGTAAAAGGCCAAAATGGCCAAGGGAAGTGATAGTATCAGGATGTAAGTACAGAAGACAGAGCTGCTGGGCACCACACATGATAGGATATGAAGTAAAAGGCCGGAATGGCCAACTGAAGTAATAGTATCAGGATGTAAGTACAGAGGACAGAGCTGCTGGGCACCACACATGGCAGGATATGAAATAAAGGCCAGAATGGCCTGGGGAAGTAATAGTATCAGGATGTAAGTACAGAGGATAGAGCTGCTGGGCACCACACATGATAGGATATGAAGTAAAAGGCCGGAATGGCCAAGGAAGTGATAGTATCAGGATGTAAGTACAGAGGATAGAGCTGCTGGGCACCACACATAGTAGGATATGAAGTAAAAGGCCGGAATGGCCAAGGGAAGTGATAGTATCAGGATGTAAGTAGAGAGGACAGAGCTGCTGGGCACCACACATAGTAAGATATGAAGTAAAAGGCCGGAATGACCAAGGGAAGCATGTGGTGAGCAGGAATTGTTAACTAGGAGTCATATTTATGAAAAACTAAAACAGTGAAGAACCAGAGGGAGATGGAATAAGAAGGAATTGAACTGACTTAGTATCAGACGTTAAGGAATGCATTGAGACAGATCTGTCTGTTATCAGCTGTGAGAAGTATGAGGCTTGTTGTATCATGAAAGTGCTTTATGGTACAGGGCTTTCATGGGAAAGGAAATGCATAGAACTCTGATGGGGTTTTTACTCACCTGTACAGCACGTGAACTTTGAATCATTACATGATACTCTGGATTAGGCCATGTACACCCTGATGTGTCCTATGCCTTTGATGGGACAAAGGGTCAAAAGAGTTTGAAAAGTTTCTAGCTGCATGCATACACTGACCACCTTTCTCGTTCCTTAAAATATTGCAGGTAGTTATTTTCACACCCTTTCCCACTTTGCAAGGGTCTCAGTCATTGATAGTACCACTTAGCATCTCATAGCTGTGGCTGCTTAAAATTGATCAAATAGGTCAGGTAACCTTTAGAATGTGCTGTTACTAATGCCTCAAGGCAGAATATAAACCTTCTAAAACAGGAAGCATTGCAGATGAAAATTACATCACTGAAGAAAAAAATAAAGGCTACATTCTACTCATAACTCTCAACTGTCCAGAATTTCACAGAACGTGCAGATTTTTTTCTCATAATTTTGATTTGTTCCTCATATAATTTGTGGTTTTCTGCTAAATCTTTGAGGACTGAAGTCACTAAATAATGGTAGACAATTGAGTTTCAGAGTTCATAATCCTTGAGCAAACGCACACTAATGCAAACTCTGTTATTCTCACAATTGTCTAAATTTATAAGAACCATATTTAAAATATCTCCCTGATTTTTGGGCCTTTGTCCCCCATTTATTTTTGGCTTTGTTCAGAAGTGTTGTGCTAACTGGTTAAGAGGTGTGATTCTTCAATTTTTTTAAATATATCATACATATTCCTAAACTTCTCTAACAATGTTTGCAAGTCATGTCAATGTGCTATAGATATTTACATCCGGCTTGCCAATGTATATCTTTTTTAACTAAAATGCAGTTATAACTGTACACTCTTTAATAATTCATGTGTTCTGAGACAAGCACCTGAACACATGTTCTCTAAATATTCTGCCCTCAGATGTGTCCTAATGTTACTCAAAATGATTAGTATAGGGACAGAATGAATGAAAATTGCCCTGCTTCTCCATAACATTAACACTTCCACCCCCTCAGACAAACTATCTTCATCAAAACCTTATGTCTGAATGCTACTTGCTCATGAGTATATAATGGTGAGATGACCATGTGATATGTATATTACAGAATAATATAATTCATATCAGCATGGCAAGCATATATCTTCAGTAGATCTGATTTCTAAAAAGATGGATGTACTCAGAGATAATAACCCTAATATTCCTCTGCAATCACTCTGTATTCTGACCCATGAAATCTTTCACCATACGTCTGCAGTTCCTTGCAGTTTTTAACAACTTCCCATAACAATCATTTACTTTGGCTAATTTATGTGGTTGTAAATGATTGGAGCTATACTTGTCAAGTCACCCTGCAGCAGTGTGCAGTCCTACAGACTACAATGTTTGTAGGAAACAGCTCTGTGTATCATCAAGTGTCCACCTTAGAGCTCATTATATGGGGGGGGGGGCTCTGGGGGTCTGCCCCTGCAGTAGGGGCTTCACCTTCCACAGAAAATGTTGCTGCTGTATTGCTGTGTTCATTTGGTGAAGCACCGTTTCACTATCATGCATCTGATGAAGTACCAGTCTCTGAATTTTATTTTTACTTGTTCACCCTAAATCCCTATAAAATCTAAACACATTCCCGACAAAAATATTAACTCACTTGTGTCCAGGATTTACCAAAATGTTTCCTGACAGAACAAAAAAAATTCTTCAAAATGTTGCATTGGGAGCCTTCATAAGATTGCATCTTTGCATTTTAAGTGGTAATAACTGATTTATCTGCCTGTTTTATTATACTTTTAATTCTTGTAAAGCAAGTTGGTTAAAATATGTAAATAAAACTGAGTTTCAGTTTGGCCAACAAAATACTCAACATGGACCAAACACAGCTAAATTTAAAATTTTGGCCAGTGAAAAGTATTGCGCTTTAATTTAAAAGAAAGGCAGGGAAAGAAAGCAAAACACCTCTTTTAATGATACAGAGATCTGTAACAGCACTGACGCAAAAAAAGATTTGTGCAAAACCTGGCTGATAGAGAGATCAAATGCATGGCAGCTTGTATGTGGTGCCATAGTCAACAAGAAAATTTAGTGCGTGTATGTGTGTGCGTGTTTGTGTGTGTGTGGGTGGGTGTGCGCATGCGTGTGTGTGTGTGCGCACTTACGTGCGTGCATGCATGCATGTGTGGGTGTGTTTGTGCTGGAGTGGCAGTAATAACAAGCGTAGAAAGTGTTATTCATATTAGGAAAATAAAAACAGACAAGTAATACCACAAAACAGAAAGGAAGCTGGGTAGATATTGTGATTCTCTGACCAAGATAATACTAGCTAAAAGAAAGAACTGCTGTTCTATATACTCAGTAAGAAAGGAAAGGGAAGAACAGTACGACCGAGGTATTCGAAATCTAAACGTTCAAAAGACTAACATGTCTCAGTAAAGGGATATACAAATACAAAAGGAGCAATCTGATGATATGGAGACAACTCATGGTTATACAATGAACATTTGTTTTATGCAGAGGATATGGGCACATGATACAGCTGTGTTGAGGATATATTTGTTCAGAGCAGGGGCCAGCATACTAAAACAGTTCTAGTGCAAGTTAAGAGGATACTCTGATTATGGCTATAGGGATATGAAGTCTGTTTAACAGCAGCAAAGATATGAACAGATTAGGTATACAAACAGCACCTTACCTACCACCAAAGTTAAGACTCTCCGCAAGGAATATGCAGTCCAAGCAGAAAAAAAAACAGCAGTGGTAAAATCTCCTAGTTATTTATCGATTACTTTATTGAAACTGTTTGTTTACCTCCCACCCTTGATTGGACCAGTGCTCTTCAGAGAGGCACTGAATGGTGCCTGCATATTATCTTCTGATTCATAGATTCATAGCTTAGTACTAGGCTAACTGCCCTCATCGGCCATTTTAAGCCTAGCCAATTACCCCATGTGAGAATCAAACCCTGCACCTTGTGCTTCTAAGGTACGCATCTTAACCATTACACCAATCTCCCACCCCCATAGTCATACTTGTCTAAAGTGCAACATGCATGTGGTTCTACTCCCCAGTGGGGATAGAGAGGCCCCCCAAATCCTGCCTATTGCACTAATGCACTATGAAATTTCACACAGTACTGCACCAGTGCACTATGAAATTTTGCACAGTACTGTATAGGTGCAGTATGAAATTTCACACAGTACTGCATCGGTGCACTATGAGATTTCACAGTGCAGTATGAAATTTCACACAGTACTGCACCAATGCACTATGAAATTTCACACAGTACTGCAGCAGTGCGCTATGAAATTTCACAATGCAGTATGATATTTGACACAGTACTGCACCAATGCACTATGAGATTTCACACAGTACTGCAGTGATACACTATGAAATTTCACACAGTACTGCACCAGTGCACTATGGAATTTCACACAGTACTGCACCAGTGCACTATGAAATTTCATGCAGTACTGCACCAATGCACTATGAAATTTCACATCGTACTGCACCGGTGCAGTATGACATTTCACACAGTACAGCACCAGTGAATTATGAAATTTCACACAGTACTGCACTGGTGCACTATGAAATTACACACAGTACTGCACTGGTGCACAATGAAATTTCATGCAGTACTGCACCGATGCACTTGACATTTCACACAGTACTGCACGGGTGTACTATGAAATTTCACACAGTACTGCACTGGTGCACTATGAAATTTCACGCAGTACTGCACTGGTGCAGTATGAAATTTCACACAGTACTGTACTGGTGCACTATGGAATTTCACACAGTACTGCACCAGTGCACTATGAAATTTCACACAGTACTGCACCGGTGCACTATGGAAGTACTGCACCAATGCACTATGTAATTTCACACAGTATTGCACTGGTGCACTATGAAATTTCACATAGTACTGCACTGGTGCACTATGGAATTTCACACAGTACTGCACCGGTGCAGTATGACATTTCACACAGCACTGTACTAGTGCACTATGGAATTTCCGACAGTACAGCACCAGTGAATTATGAATTTCACACAGTACTGCAGCAGTGCACTATGGAAGTACTGCACCAATGCGCTATGAAATTTCACACAGTACTGCACTGGTGTACTAAGAAATTCCACACAGTACTGCACTGGTGCACAATGAAATTTCATGCAGTACTGCACCGATGCACTTGAAATTTCACACAGTACTGGACTGGTGCACTATGAAATTATTCACAGTACTGCAGCAGTGTACTATGAAATTTCATACAGTACTGCAGCGGTGCACTATGAATTTTCACACAGTACTGTACTGCTGCAGTATAAATTTTCACACAGTACTGCACTGGTGCACTATGGAATTTCATATAGTACTGCAACAGCGCACTATGAAATTTCACACAGTACTGCACCGATGCACTATGAAATTTCACACAGTACTGCACTGGTGCATTATGAAATTTCACACAGTACTGTGCTGGTGTACTATGAAATTTCACATTGCACTGTACTGGTGCATTATGAAATTTCACACAGTACTGCACCAGTACACTATGAAATTTCGCACAGTACTGCACCAGTACACTATTAAATTTCACACAGTACTGTACCAGTGCACTATGAAATTCCACACAGTACTGGACTGGTGCACTATGAAATGTCACACAGCAAAATAAGATTAAGGATCTCACGATGCAATGCAAACATTCCCTTCAGCCCCCAGAACAATGTGTCCTCTGTATTTGACCTCCTGTCTGGAGTGGACATGCATTAGTGCCACAGAGGCTCACCTCCATAGTGCTCTTAATGGTATCTGTCACACCTCTGCCAAGTACACTTGCCCAGCTCTGCCTGTCTGCTTGCTCCCCCCAAGTGACATGTGCCTGCATCCTCTCTTCCTGTGTTAACATCTGTCACATCCCTACAGCCTGCCTGTTTCAACCTTCCCTAAGGATATCAACATTAATTCCCTAAGGGTATATGCATTAATTCCCACACCTCACTGCTGATGTCTGTCGTATCCATTTAGCCTTACAAAAATAGCTCCCAGTTCCTACTTGCCTGCTTCATCCCTCTGCCAGATCGTATATACCTTTGTCCCTACATTCCCCTTTTGTGACTTGTCACTTCTTTGTAGACAGATAGCTACCAACATGTTTGCCTATTTTCCATCCTCCCTCCATAAGACACACAAGTGGATTTTTAGGGTCACCAACTCTCCCTAAAGAAAGAGCAGAAAGCTCAGTAACTCCATCCCCCTTATGGTTAACTACTCAGTACTGTGAGACTCATCCAAAACCTGGGACATTGAAGAAAAACACTAGATATTCTGCTCCTGCACCAATCAGGTAACAGCGCAGTGACAGGGCAGCTGGATGATCTGCTCTTCAACCAATCAGGTAACAGGGCAGTAACACGATAGCTGGATACATTCTTCTTACATCAATTAGGTAACAGCACAGTGACAGGCAGCTGGATGCACTGCTCTTCCACCAATCAGATAACAGGGCAGTAAAAGTCAATAACTTGATATCGCCATCTTTCACCAGTCAAATAACTAAAATCATATCATTAGTATGCAAACAAAATGCTGTCATGTGAATGACACAAAAAACAAAACGCTGTCATGTGAATGACACAAAAAACAAAATGCTGTCATGTGAATGACACAAAAAAAACGCTGTCATGTGAATGACACAAAAAAACAAAACGCTGTCATGTGAATGACACAAAAAACAAAACGCTGTCATGTGAATGACACAAAAAAACAAAACGCTGTCATGTGAATGACACAAAAGTACCAGAGTTCATATATCTGTATAGTGCCAGAGAAGGTAAAAGATCATGTCAAGACATCCACGCGTACAGCATACTGCAAAGATGAGCAGACTTCACACAATTAACTGTTCTTCTAAAGTCAGACAAATATATCTTTCTAAGCTTCTTCAGTGGTACAAACACATCCATTCATTAAAATCAATCATTCTAATGGGGAAAAGACAGCCTAGCACTAGGGCCTTCTTCAAGGAGTACAGCAAACAACTACAAATGCTGAAAAATAACCCTCAAAAGCACTCATAAATGTTTTGTTATTGGTCAATAGAGAGTGATGTCAGTTATTCAAAACATCGGCAAGAGTTCTTATTTTCTCATTGTACTTTTGCAGCCCCCTACCCATGCCTTCTCTGCCTACAGTAGAACATTCTGTCTCATAAGTAAACGTTCACCCTAATAAGCTGATGCAAGAAATATCTAACCCACACCAGGAAGAAAACATCTGCACCACACAACTGTACATGCCTCCTCTTGATATAACAGGAAACAGGAAACTGTGGTTGTCGTGGGGAAGGGAGCCGAGAGCTGATGTCCTATCACACACAGGTACAGAAAAGCAGATGCCACATCTGTGAGACAGAAATGCTGCCACAGTGTTCTGACTTACAACAGAACACATAGAATCTGCACTTCCTTGAAGGGCATGTTCAGCCAAGCAACAACTCTGGTAGAACCACTAGGCAAAAATGAGTCAATAATAATTAAATACACAGTATCGTCATTAAACTAGATGAGCTGTTTTTAATTATTCTTGTGATGTGGAAGTAAGTGTTACTGCCTGCCAGCATTTGTATCTTCAGTTTGGTTATTAGCTAGGGTGCCTTCTGAGCTGAGTCTTTACATCCTCTCCGTGTCTATGTAGGATTTCAGCAGGTGCTGCAGTTTCTTCCCACGTGTATATATTTGTACATGTGTGTACAAACATGAGTGTGTGCATTTGTATCAGAGTGTATCTGCATGTTTCCCTTTGGACTGGCATCCCAGCCAGGAAACGTTATCTGCTTTTCATCCATTGAGAGCGGTGATGAGCTCCACCTTCACATGACGCTAAAGAGAATAAGTAGGTATTGCAAAACGAATAAACGACTGAGTAACATTCCAAAGGAGATGGTTGTATTACTGTGAAGTAGCATGCCTTCTTGACTGGCACAGACACAGTTTTACTCCTGAAGCAGGATGTTATCATACTAATCACAAGTGTCTGTCCTAATACTATGAAATATTACCATCCAGAAGATACTGAATCTGCAGATCGGAGCATTACTATGTAGTAACAAATTCATGTGTGCTAAATAATTTATATAACCTTACTATGCACATAAATCTATTCCACAAACATAGAACTGCATGCAGCAATGTGCACTGTCTCCATGCTACAGTGAGTTAAGACTTTATAAGGCCTTGTAGTGGCAGGATTTGGAAGGTAGACAAGAGATCGCATACAATCTTTTCACAAGTCTGTTTCAGGCTGTGTGTAGCTGTGAGTGAATATGAACAGAGAGCTAGATGGGAAACATAAAATACACCCCTGGGATCCCACCTGTCTCCCTGTTGGACATGGGAAACAGGTTCTGACTTTGTGGGAACGTGCAAAATTCTTGGCTAGGCTTATAAGGGCCTCTGAGCCAATAGTCTACTATCATCCTATGAACCTATAATGAACATGAGGTACAAAGCCAGCCAAACAGCAGTATTTTATGGGCAGCCATTTGCTCAGCATGGCTACTTACAATGGTTAGTCCTCAGTTCGGGAAGTCTGTTTTTAATAAGTTTTGTTCATGCTTGTTTTTCAGATAACAGATCAAACTTTGAGGTTATTGTCAGTGACTAGTCCAAGAAGCTTGAAAAGTCTGGTTACTTCTATGAGACTTTTAGGATAAGTTAGATTTAGAGTTTGAAGTGATAAAGCATGTTACCTGTGACCAGATATCATACATTTGTTTTTCTATTTTTGCACATATAACTATGTAACTGGCATGAGTGTTCAGGTCTGAGTAGAACTGAAACTCATTCAGAGTTGTCTGCGTATAGACAACACAGTACAGAGGAGAACAGAAACAGGTAATGTTCACTATTTGCATCCTCTGTATATGAGTAGTAAGTAGTAAGAGGTAACATCAACTTTTTCAGCAAACCTTACACAATACCCTTTACAAAATGTGTTAGAGTACTGTACACAGTAGAGTCCATGCACAGTAGCAGACACAACACAAATACACACAGCCAATGCAGCCCGCATATACAACTTCTGACACAAACAGCACACTCTATACACCACCTCACAGAGCATCAGATCGGCTCATGTTGTTGTACCCCTGTTTCTGCGCACACTGGACATGTCCTCTTATATGTTAAATGCTGGCATTGTATCACAGGGGGAGACGGTAACAAGCTACTAACAGGTTATATCGTGCAGACCAGAGTTTGATTCCCGCTTTCATTTACATGTTGCATGACTCAGAACAAGTAACAAATCCAGACCAGAATTCTCATCTTATCCTGAAACAAGCAGGCATATCAAGCGGTTTCACCAGCTGACAGACTAAAATAAACTAAATGTATACAACGTATCACCTGTAACACTGTGTCTGCAATGCACACGATCATGAGCATTCAGATCAGGAAATGCAATATGAGACGTGCAAAATTTCACATACTATGTGCAGCACAAACTAGATCGTATTACATGTAATACAGTGTAAAACAATGTGCTGAAGGCACACAAAGTTGTGTGTACAGAACAACTACACAAAACTGCATGTGCAGAACGTAGTTGACAAAAAGCCATGCCCAGAATAGTGTGCACCACAAGAAAATGAAATACATTGCATGCAGTACCACATACATGACATTCTATATACATTACTGTACACAAACCTACTGTACACTATGACACCAATGATATGTCTGTGCGTAGAACATGACAATACATCCTACACTCATGTTCTGTGCATGAAACTCTGTACACACTATTGTATCATAATCTATTACACACTATGATACCATAAACCACAATGCAATGTATGTGTAACAGGGCAACATACCCTACACAGCTGTCTGTATAGAAGGCTTTTCCCTGCACAATACGGTATACATACTGCACTATACACTGTATGGTGTGTGCTCAGTTTGTGGCACAGGCAGCTATCATTTATGCACATCTATGTACACAACAGTATAAAGTACACTTCCGTACATAATGTATCTTCTACATATTGGCCTATGCAATAATGACGTGTGTGTGTGTGTGTGTGTGTGTGTGTGTGTGTGTGTGTGTGTGTGTGTGTGTGTGTGTGTGTGTGTGTGTGCATGTATGCATGTGTGTGTGCCACAAAGTGCACAATACTGACTGTGCACACCAGGATACACAAAAGCATACATTCAAACTTTGTGTACACACTACAACATTTGCAAAATGCCACATACACTGGTACAAAATACGCATAACAAAATAAGCTACTGTGGAAATACCATGCGACCATTCCTCAGCAGGTTAATACCTGTCCAAATCCCCAGAAACATGGTTTCTGTATTAAGCACAGGGAGCCAGATATCTCACCAGGATGAATCAGATAAGTAAGCTACTGGCCAGGTCTCTATTCCAGCAGCTAGGTCTGAACAGTCTGGTAGTCATCGTGTTTTAAAGCAAGGGACAGAGGACAAGCTGTGGTTTAGATATGGATTTAGTCATCATGATGTCCACATGCATATCGTAAAACTGTACATGTGTTATCTAACTACATCAGTGTTCCTGGGTCATTATGGAAATGAGCCAAGTGTGTGGAAGAGGCCTTAGATGGTTAACAAAACAATACAATGAAGCTTAAAAGTACAGTAAAAGTAGAATTCATAAAAAAAAAAAAAAAAACAGCGGCTCCTGCCTGCAACTGAATGCATGATATGCAACCTGACCAGTGAGGTGTGGCAGTGTGTTAGGTAATGTGTGAAACAGAATACAGCCTGCCTTGGTAACACTGAACACCATAAAGAGAAAAGGTCACCTAAAATGGAAAATGTGCACCCTGACGGAAAGCTGGGAGTTAAACTAACTTGTTTTACACTTATCACCCATTTTGTCTTTGATAACTAACTACCTAATTCCCATCTCTGTACCTCACAGCTCTAGATACCACAGTGAAACTGACGAATACCTGATGTGGGGATGTAGGCGATAACAAGTACAGTGTTGTGAAAATAAATGGCATTGAATAAATGAGTGCACCAGTTAAACTTCATCTGTGGGTATCTCTCTATTATACTTATTGATACAACTTTCTATCCCTGTCTCTATTTTTTTAAGGATCGAGATAATTATGTTGGGTTTGCTACACTACCCAGTCAGGTCCATCGGAAATCTGTCAAAAAAGGGTTTGACTTCACATTAATGGTTGCAGGTAAGGAGTCTGTTTGTTCTTTCATGCTCATAATCTGTCTGTCTACCTATCTATCAATCTATCTATCTATCTATCTGTCTTTATATCTATCTATCTATCTATATATCTGTCTGTCTGTCTGTCTATCTATCTATCTATCTATCTATCTATCTATCTATCTATCTATCTATCTATCTATCTGTCTATCTATCTATCCATCTATCTATTCAGCTCTCTTCAGTTCATAGGTATATACCAGGCTAATGACCACCAGGGCCTTTATAAGCCTGGCCATGCAATACAACCCGGTTATGTCTCTATGTGTCATTAGCATTTCTTAACAGGGGATATGTTAGGAAGTTTCTAGAAGTATTAGTTCATAGGTATATATTACGCTAATGACCACCAGGGTCTTTATAAGCCTGGTCATGCAATGCAACCCAGTTGTGTCCCTATGTGTTATTAGCATTTATTAACAGGGGGTATGTTAGGAAGTTTCTAGAAGTATTAGTTCATAGGTATATACCAGGCTAATGACCACCAAGGCCTTTATAAGCATGGCCATGCAATCCAACCCCAGTTGTGTCCCTATGTGTCATTAGCATATATTAACAGGGGGTATGTTAGGAAGTTTCTAGAAGTTTCAGTTCATGGGTATATATCAGGCAAATGACCACCAGGGCCTTTATAAGCCTAGCCATGCAATCCAACCCAGCTGTGTCCCTATGTGTCATTAGCATTTATTAATAGGGGGTATTTTAGGAAGTTTCTAGAAGTATTAGTTCATAGGTATATATTAGGAGAATAAGCAGCAGGACCTTTATAAGCCTTGCCATGCAATCCAACCCAGTTGTGTCACTATCTGTCATTAGCATTTATTAACAGGGCGTATGTTAGGACGTTTCTAGAAGTATTAGTTCATACGTATATATTAGGCTAAGGACCACCAGGGTTTTTATAAGCCTGGCCATGCTATCCAACCCAGTTGTGTCCCTGTGTGTCATTAGCATTTATTAACAAATGGTATCTTAGGAAGTTTCTAGAAGTATTAGTTCATTCGTATATATTAGGCTAATGATCACCAGGCCTTTATAAGCCTGGTCATGCAATCCAACCCAGTCGTGTCCCTATGTGTCATTAGCATTTATTAACAAGGAGTATGTTAGGAAGTTTCTAGAAGTATTAGTTCATAGGTATAAATTAGGCTAATGACCACCAGGGCCTTTATAAGGCTAGCCATACAATCCAACCCAATTATGTCCCTATGTATCATTGGTGTTTATTAGGAGGAGCGTGTTAGTTAGGAAGTTTCTAGAAGTTATGGGGGGTATGTTGGTTAGAGCATTACTGTCTGCCCCTGTCTTTCAGTGTCATGGAGGTCAGACTTCAGGTCATTTTCTGATTTTCTATCCATTGGTCAAGGTTACACTTAGGGTTAGGGATGGACTCTATTTCACATAGAAAGAAAGTCTATTTCAGAGCATGGAGATCATCTAAGACACATATCTCTCTAGCCAACATGTCTTATTGATGTCGCAAGCGATATTTAAATTCTTGGCTCTAGTAGTTCTGGTGCTGTTCATTTTGTGGATATGCAAAGGGTCCATCAGAGCTGGATTCAAGAATGCCTTGTATGCCAGGCATAGATCGCCTCTTAGTAACCTCTAGGACAGACAGTATAACGATAGGATTATAAGACGCTCAGTATAGGAAACTGCATTTGTGCCATGGATTCTCCTGGTAAGGAACCTTTGAGTGTTACAACTATTGTATATGTCTGGTCAGATACATGCCAAAGGGGGGCATTATATGCAGTAATGGGTCTGATAAGAGCAGAGTAAAGTGGCACTATCACTTCCTTGGACCTGGATCATGCCGTGCCCTTACTTATAAGTTGGGCAACGTAGAATGATTTTCTTACTTCGATGGTCACATGTTGGCCAAGGGCCAGATTACTGTCTACATATGTTCCTAGATTCCTGACTACTATGTCACCTCTTAGGGGTGTCTTATTGATGGAGTAATTAGCCTCAGTGGCAGTTTCCCAAAAGGCACTATAATGCATTTTTGGCACTGAGTTTTAATTTGTGACTTTGGCACCAGTCATTTGTCTGTGTTAGACCCTCTTAGAAAATGTTTGTTTTATGGGGGTGGGCGGTTCTATGCTAGCTCCCAATTTGCAGTCATCTGCAAAACTTGGTCAGCCAAAGGCCCTTGACATTAGCCTTTGCCTCTGAGAAATAGATGACTAATATGAGCTGTCCCATCCCAGAGTCCTGAGGTACCCACTAGTGACCAGTTTCTTAGTGGAGGTGGTCTCATCAATCCTGACTTCCTGTCTCCTATCTGTGAGCCAGCTGACAATCCAGTGAGTTATACAGGGGTTTATGTCCAGTTTGGTAAGTTTGTCAACTATACCTGAGTAGGTATTGCACCGAACACCTTAGCCAGATCCAGGGGGGTGGTATGCACCATTTCCTCCTCATCCGTTGCCTTGGTGACCTTCTCAGGAAAGTTCACCGGGTTTAGTAGGCATGACCTTCTGACCTTCCCTTGGCAAGGCTAAACTGGGTTGGGTCCAGTGTCTGAAAATTGCCTTTGTCTTCATTTATTATTTCCATGATAATTTATTCCATGACTTTGTATATTACACTAGTCAGACTAATTGGTCTATAGATTCCTGGGTCGGTTGATGGTCCATCCTTGTGAAGGGTGATAACCGTTGCAGTTCTCTGTTCTTGTGGTAAAAAGCCTCTTTTGCATCTATAGTTGAAAAGAGACTCAAGTGGTCCTGACCGGTCATGCTTCAAGCTGTTTAGGAGGCATCCTGGGATATTGTTGGGGTCTGCTGAGGCTGTGTTTTTGGCCTTAGTAACCACCTCCAGGACTTGCTTCCTGTTAATAGTTGGGGGGTTATGCTAGTGGATATTTTATCAGGGGAGGCAGGGATGAATGGGGGGCTGAAGTTTGAGCTGGATTTGTCAGCCAGCAAATTCACTATGCCACTCTGTTCAGGGAAGGTGGCACCACTGACCACCAGTTCAGCACGAATCAGTGTGCTGTCTTTGAGGTATCCCACAGAGCTACTCATCTTTAGCCTGTGAGGGTATCTTGACCTCGTAATTGGCCTTGTTGGACTTAATTAGCCCTCTTAGTTTCTTGTTTACTTTAGAGAGCTCCTGTCATTATGGGAGTTGTTCTTCCTAATTTTTGCCATTACTTCTTTCCTTTTGTGTGGCTTGTTTTTAGAGTTTGTTTTGGGTACAGTAGCCTCTATGCAGCCATTTACATGGTTGGTCAGTGGTTCTGTGAACAATTCCACACAGGTTGCTGTGAACTCAGGGTTGGGAGGGGCAGTGAATTTTGACAAACTATCACTTAATAGGACGTAGTTTGCTTTGGAATAATTCCTAGTCCATCCAATTATGTAGATTTACCTTGAAGATGACAAGGGTGCTACTCTGCTTGACATAGTAGAAGTTTGTTCCAGAGGTGATGGATATATTGGGATATGAATCTATCATGCCAACATGACTTATTTACCTGCTGATAAAAGTTTAGTTCCTTCAACCAGGTATTTCAGGTACCATTTGTTCTGTGAAGGAACAGAAGATCAAAGAGGGTTGGATCTTTCATAGCTTGAAAGGCTAGACAGAGATCTCCATGGATGAGACTGAGTAGAGAGAAAGGGCTGCCAGTCTGTCCTGATAACTAGGATTTTCAAAGCCACTGACCTTTTACTTATGAATCTTTGAGGTTTCTCCAGTTAAGTAATACATTTAGACAAATACATGCCAAAAGGTGCATTCATTTCAATAATGGCTGTGATGAGTTACAAGTAAAGGGGAATTTGACTTCTCTGGGTCTAGTGGAGATAACACTGGAATTTAGATGTGATGGACAGACAGAAGGCGTTCTGATCTATTGCAGAGACATGATGGTCAGACAATAAGGAATTATCAACAAGAGTACTTAGATCTCTTACAAGAGTGACTGTCATCACATCAAATGTTAACATCAGAACCATAGGCGACTTATCTAGCATCAGGTTCTGGTCCCGGAAACAGTGTCCCACATAGGATTATAGGAGGTTACTAGGCTAAAGGCCCCAGGGCACTTACAAGTCTATCCAAGTTCACCTGTATTCCCAAGGGTGTCTGGTTCAAGCAGACACTAAAATCAGGCACCTATTGCCCCTGTCCAAGAGGGACATAGGTGGAACCCCTGGGGTGAATTTATGGATACCCATCCAATCATCCAAATTATGCTTAAATAGAGTCAACAAGGGTCTTTGTTTAACATGAATAGGAAGCTTGTTCCAAAGGTGGGGAAACCACTGAGACAAATCTGTCTCTCTAGCAAGTTCTGTTGATCTCATATACCAGGATAAAGGTCCTTTGAGTGAGTGACCCATGTACCATTTGACTTGTGAATGTGCAGCATTTCCATTAATGCTGGGTCAGATATTACTCTATATGCAAGGCACAGGTTGCCTTTGAGCAGTCTGTATGACACACAGCAAAGTGACAATGATTTCAGTGTGTCTGCATATGACAGATCTTGAAGACCCTGAATTTTCTTTATAAGGAACCTTTGTGGTCTCTCAAATTGCTGCAGGTGTATTGAAGGGAACATAGCAAAGGGAGTGTTGTACTCTATTATTGGCCTGATGAGGGGGAGTACAGGGGGTTATAACCTCTTTTTTATGGAGGCAATGCCCTTATGTATGAGATGAGCAATATAAAATGCCCTTCTTACCACTGTAGAGACATGGTGATCGAAGTTAAGGTTGCTGTCAACTTGTGTGCCCAGATCTCTCACCACTAACTGTGTGCTTAGGGTCTTGCTATTGATGTGGTAGTTTGCAGGAACATCACCCTTTCTGAAGGGGATGATAATGAATTTTTATGCATTAAGTTTAAGACCATGACTTTGGCACCAGTCATTAGTCTGCGTGAGATCTTCTTGCAGGATGTTGACATTGCTAGGGATTTCAGTGATCACTCCCAGTTTGCAGTCATCAGCAAACTTTGTCAGCCACATTCCTTTACATTTAGCCTGTACTTCGGAGAAGTAGATTCCAAACAGTAGAGGTCCCAGAAGTGATCCCTGTGGAACACCATTGGTTACAGTCTGCTGGAAAAGGTGGAGCCTCTATTTTGACCATATGAGTTCTATCAGTGAGCCAGTTTGCAACCCACTTGACAATATATGGGTTGATACTAAGCTGGGTGGCTTTATCAATGATGCCTCAGTGAGGGATTGTGTCAAAGGCCTTGGCTAAGTCTAGGTAAGCCGTATGCACAGATTTGCCCTCGTCTTGGGCTTTGGTGGCTGCCTCAAAGAAGTGGCAGTTAAAGTCTATCATGAATAGTGTATTTGGTATATTGGTGAGTTATTTGGTATAACGGTGAGTTATTTGGTATAACGGTGAGTTATTTGGAATAATGGTGAGGTATTTGGTATAACGGTGAGTTATTTGGTATAACGGTGAGTTATTTGGTATAATGGTGAGTAATTTGGAATAATGGTGAGGTATTTGGTATAACGGTGAGTTATTTGGTATAATGGTGAGTTATTTGGTATAACGGTGAGTTATTTGGTATAACGGTGAGTTATTTGGTATAATGGTGAGTAATTTGGAATAATGGTGAGTAATTTGGAATAATGGTGAGGTATTTGGTATAACGGTGAGTTATTTGGTATAACGGTGAGTTATTTGGTATAATGGTGAGGTATTTGGTATAACGGTGAGTTATTTTGTATAATGGTGAGTTATTTGGTATAACGGTGAGTTATTTGGTATAATGATGAGTTATTTGGTATAATGGTGAGTTATTTGGAATAATGGTGAGGTATTTGGTATAACGGTGAGTTATTTGGTATAATGGTGAGTTATTTGGTATAACGGTGAGTTATTTGGTATATTGGTGAGTTATTTGGTATATTGGTGAGTAATTTGGAATAATGGTGAGGTATTTGGTATAACGGTGAGTTATTTGGTATAATGGTGAGGTATTTGGTATATTGGTGAGTTATTTGGTATAATGGTGAGTTATTTTGTATAACGGTGAGTTATTTGGTATAATGGTGAGGTATTTGGTATAACGGTGAGTTATTTGGTATAATGGTGAGGTATTTGGTATAACGGTGAGTTATTTGGTATAATGGTGAGTGCCTACAGTAGGTCTAGGTAAGATCTATGAGATTCTTGGAATATAGAGGGTGACCTATAGCTTGCTAGGATATGGTATGGGCCTTTGTCTATGGTGATTTGCACCTGGATAAATTCCAAGGAATTGTTCTGTTTCACCAAAGTAGAGTCATGCTTGCTAATAAAGACTGAGGCACCTTCACCTTTTCTCCCTGTCTGTGCAGCTGATGGCCTAAATGTGTGGAAGGCACTGAAACCTTGCACTGCCAGTGTACTTTCTGTGAATTTAAACCATGTCTCAGTAATGGCACAGATGTCTATATTCTCCAGAGTGAGGATAAATTGTAGGGTGTGGAGTTTCTTGTTTAGGTTCCTAGCAATGAGCAGTAACACCTTTAAGTTTCTTTGGATTTTATTTGCTACTATGGCAGGTTTATCAATTTGGCATTGCATAAAAGACTCTGGGGGTGGATAACATTTTAGCCAATATTTGGAAGCCTAGAAAAGACAGGTGCAGACCCTCCTTTGTAAAGCAACATGGTTTGTTAAGCATGCCCTCCTACGCTAACTGTTCTCTATTAAATGCAGCTGTTGTTCCTGTGGAAGCAAGCTTACTAAGGGTGTCATTGTGACCCTGCTAATTTTCAGTGCTGTACTAAATTATAAGGTGTTTTAGTAATGAGGGTATTTGAAAAAACAAAGTAATGAGTCCCTTCCATATAGTGGTGATACAGAACTAACCAGGTGTAACTGCATCAGGGGCATATAGAGCCTAAGAGGTTATCCCAGAGGTAACAGTTTATGATAATTGTATCTAAAGGGAACATACTGACACACAACATATGCTAAGCTACTTTTTGAATAGTTCTACTGAAATTCTATCATCATTTTATTTAAATTCAGTTACGCTGTACATTATTTCGTTTGTTTAGATAATGAGGAATCAGAGGGGAGTAAACGAAGGAAACTGCGCAGCATTTATCCAGTGCTGTTCATTTTGTTGTGCAGTATTCTGCAAATTATACCCCTTTCAGATTTTCATACCACTTCAGAAACAACTGCAGTGTTAGGATTTTTTCAGCACTCTTCTTTTATCTCACAAACTACGGGCTATACATCTGTAATGTTCTTATTTTGTGTGTGAGCTTTTTGGAATGTTAAGGTGACTATGAAAAATAACACAAAAAGCAGCAGCGAGGCCACAGTAAACAATTTTTTCAGATAAAATAAATAACAAACAGTATAACCTAGCCATAGTCCTTGAGAAATGCATATGTAATATGTCTATATTCCCAATCAACACATTTGTTATGAACACATTTACTGTATTGGGAAGAATATGACTACCAACGCTTTGGCAAGGCATATTATGGAACACCCCAATCATAAATTTCAATTTGTAGTCCTACAACAGGTAGAACACAATATTAGAGGTGGGCCTTGGGAGCTCAAACTGGAGGAATGTGAATTGAAATGGCAAGTACGTACATTGGCTCACATACCCCCAGGGCTTAATGATTGTATTTCTATCAGATGTCTTCTTAAACTTAAGGCTCTTAGTAGATAAAGCTACTTCAAATATGGTTATTACAGTTTATTTCCTTCCAGTATTTATGGTATGATGTTGGCCCATTTACCATTTCTGTAGTTAAGCAACCTATATATATTTTCCATTAGTTGTTTAAACTCACATTTTTAATATTAAAATAAATGTATTTTGGAGCAGTGTTAAAAACTAGGGTCTGTTGTTGATATGTATTCCACTGTTTAAATGGTTGATTAGGAATATAGACATATTACATATGTATTTCTCAAGGAGTATGGCTGGGTTATACTGTTGTTTATTTATTTTATGTGAAAAAATTGTTTTAGGGTTGCCTGTGTAGTTTTTGAAAGAATACATTTTAGACATTAGCACATATACTATAGCTCAAATAATACAAATTGCACTCTTATTTTGGCTTGAATGTTGACACACCTTTGACAGTATTTCTTTAAACTAAAAAAAAAAAAAACATTTTAATTTTTTAATTGACCACGGGACCTGACATTATTTACTATTACTTGTAACAGGTTGTGGTTTTTAATTGTCTGAAGAAGTTGGTGGATTAACACAGACAAAAGCGCTTATTCTACTTTAATAAAACAGTGTTTACTGTGGCCTCGCTGCTGCCTTTTGTGTTATTTGCTAGTTGGTTTCCTTTGGCTCCCTTTGGAAGAGTTGTCTATGAAAAATAACATTAAGTGCATGGCTTCATGACATGTATACCTGTGTCATGAATACTACAGTAAGTATACAAAGTGCTCATCTAAACTACCACAGCTTTCAAAAGCTCAGCGATCACTTCCCTGTAAGTGGGTACAAAAGCTCAGAGATCACTTCTCTGTAAGTGGGTACAAAAGCTCAGAGATCACTTCTCTGTAAGTGGGTACAAAAGCTCAGAGATCACTTCTCTGTAAGTGGGTACAAAAGCTCAGAGATCACTTCCCTGTAAGCGGGTACAAAAGCTCAGCAATCACTTCTCTGTAAGCGGGTACAAAAGCTCAGAGATCACTTCCCTGTAAGCGGGTACAAAAGCTCAGCGATCACTTCTCTGTAAGCGGGTACAAAAGCTCAGAGATCACTTCCCTGTAAGCGGGTACAAAAGCTCAGCGATCACTTCTCTGTAAGCGGGTACAAAAGCTCAGAGATCACTTCCCTGTAAGCGGGTACAAAAGCTCAGCAATCACTTCTCTGTAAACGGGTACAAAAGCTCAGAGATCACTTCCCTGTAAGTGGGTACAAAAGCTCAGTGATCACTTCTCTGTAAGCGGGTACAAAAGCTCAGAGATCACTTCCCTGTAAGCGGGTACAAAAGCTCAGCAATCACTTCTCTGCAAGTGGGTACAAAAGCTCAGAGATCACTTCTCTGTAAGCGGGTACAAAAGCTCAGAGATCACTTCCCTGTAAGCGGGTACAAAAGCTCAGCAATCACTTCTCTGTAAGTGGGTACAAAAGCTCAGAGATCACTTCTCTGTAAGCGGGTACAAAAGCTCAGCAATCACTTCTCTGTAAGCAGGTATAAAAGCTCAGCGATCACTTCCCTGTAAGCGGGTACAAAAGCTCAGCGATCACTTCTCTGTAAGTGGGTACAAAAGCTCAGCGATCACTTCTCTGTAAGCGGGTACAAAAGCTCACTAATTATGTTTGTCATAAGGGTTTATTCCCAGTTTATTTAGCTTTTCTACTTTGCCAGAGTGGAGAATTGTGTCAAATGCTTTGGCCAGGTGAAGTTATGAGTGGTGTACCATTTTGCCTTCATCCATTGCTTTTTTATAGTTCTTTTTTCCAAGTATGGTGACAGGCATTATCTTTGTGCCTGTGTGTTCAGTGATGGATAACATCTTAATGCCACGGTTAGTTTGGCTATGTATAAAAATGGCTAGCACCCAGCGGTGGTTACAGGTTCTCTTGCTGAGACATAACAGGGACACATTAGCTAACTGGTGGAGCACATGGGTTATGTGAAAAGAAAGCACACCAATACTCCACACAGTAAAGTATAGAATACATGATACATGGCACCAACGCACCCATAATTCACCACTAAAAATGAAAGACCATTTCTCTACAAAAAAGCAGTGAATGCAATAATCAAACAAATTCTGGCAATGTTCACAACACAAAAAATACTAATTTGTCATGCCAAAGGATTATAGTTTGGATGAAATTTTGGCATTCTACAGTGCAACAAGTAAGGATGACACCAGAGGTCAATTTCTCGTTGGTCAGATCTGACCACAAGCTAATCACCCTAGACATCCACATCCCAGCCCCACCCACCCCCATTAGGGAAGCCACCGTAAAAAATTTCTCCAAAGCCAACTTCACGCTTCTTAAGACAGAAGTGGAAAACTTCACGACACCCATGCAGACAGACAGTAGAGGTATGACTGCTGAATCCTACACAAATGCACTTTATAAGCACTTACACGAGTGCATGGATCATGCAATCCCTAACAGAACCAAGACGCTATCCTCCAAAAAAAGGAAGCCAATCTGGTGATCCCCTGCCATAAACAAACTCTACAACAGAAGAAAGAAACTGTTGCAAAAAAGAGTAAAATCCCATGACTGGAAGAACTCCCTGGTCAGCCTCAGTAAGAAGCTGCGATCCCTGATAAAATCATCCAAAGCTAGTTACAAAAACAAAATCGCCACTGATTCTAAAGACAACTGCAAAGCATTCTATAGCTATGTCAAGAATCTCAATGGCAACACTCAGATCTGCTCTGAGTTACAGCACAATGGCACTAAATATATAGAACCAACTGATATTGCCAACATCCTGGCAGGTTCAGTGCTAATTTTACCCCCCCCCCCCCTCACCCCCTAAAGGGCCCATCTCTATACCGGAAGAATGCAAAATTCCTGTAATCACAGCTGCACAGGTAAAAATCTCACTCTCCAAAGCCAAGAACACAGCATCCATAGGACCTGACAACATCCCATGCTACGTTCTACACAAACTACAGAACGAACTGGCACCCCACCTAAGTACCATGTTCAATCATAGCCTTACCTCAGGATTCGTGCCCACTGAATGGCGCATAGTGATGGTCATCCCACTCCACAAAGGGGGAGCCACCACAGACCCGGGGAACTACCACCCCATTAGCCTGATGAGCCTGTTCTGCAAGGCTATGGAATGTATCATCATGGAACTTATAAACAATGACATTGGAAATCTCCAAACTCTGGACCCCACCCAGTTTGGGTTTGTAAAAGGCAGATCATGTCTCCTAAACCTGATAGACTTCTTTGAAGCAATCAACAAAGCCGTAGACAAGGGTAAGGTGGTTCACACAGCCTATCTAGCTCTCGCCAAGGCTTTCAACACCATCCCCAACTCTGGAATTATAGATAAACTCACTAAATTAGGTATAAATCCTTATGTCACAAGATGGGTTGCCAACTGGCTCACTGACAGAACCCACACTGTGAAAGTAGCAGACTCCAAATCTGACTTCAGACCAGTGACAAGTGGAGTACCTGAGGGTTCAGTCCTGGGTCCTCTCCTGTTTGGTATCTACTTCTCTAAGGTATAGGCTAACACAGAAGGTCTTTGGCTAATGAAGCTCACAGATGACTGCAAACTAGGAGCAATAATCGAAACTCCTAACGATGTGGACATCCTTACAAAAGGGCCTCACTGAGACAGATGCCTGGTGTCAAAGCCATGGCCTCAAGCTCAATGCCAAAAAGTGCATTGTCATCCCTTTTGGTAAAAACTCCGTACCCATGAACTACCACATAGGTGGTAGTCTACTTAACACCGAAGGTGTGATAGGAGACCTTGGGACACAGGTGAGCAGTAGTCTCTCCTTTGATAATCACATCACCACAGTAGTCAGGAAATCCTTCTACATGTCACACCTCATCACAAAAAGCTTCTCATCCAGGAAAAAAGAGGTCACTGCTCCCCTCTACTCATCACTCATTAGACCCATTATAGAATACAACTCCCCTTTTGGTATGTACCTCACAAGACATCTACAACAACTGGAAAGGCCGCAGAAATGACTCACAAAGGGGATTACCAGCCTCAAACAGATGCTCTACACAGACAGTCTAAAAAAACTCCAGATTTACTCCGTTGCATATCGCCTACTCACAGTGATCTCTGCCTAACATACAAAGATATGTCAAACCCAGAACTGTTGAACATGCTCCACTTAAAGAAATCCCAATCCCTCCAAGCTACATACTCTAGGGACCTAAACCTTGTCACAACAATAAATAGAACATGCTGGAGGGATAGATTCCTGTCCCAGAGACTTCCCATACTCTGGAACAAACTAGCTATCCATATCAAACAAAGGTGCTAATTAGCACTCTTCAAGAAAAATCTTGATGATTGGATGGGAGATAGGAAATTCACCCTAGGGGTCACTTCTGTGGCTCTGCTCAACAGGGGAACAGGAAAATAATTTTCTTGGGTGGTGAAAGCCAGGGTACCTTTTTGGCTAGGCTTATGTAGGCCCTAGGGCCAATAGTCTAGTACCTACCTATGAACCTGCGATTTACTTTTCATTTGATTAGTTTAGCTGTGATGCCTGATGACAGCATCAATGTCTTTGGCCAGGTTCAGTTATGCTACGTGTACTGATTTTCCCTGTCCAGTGCTTCAGGCAAGACCTTCCCAAACTCAAACTGGTCTGGGTCAAAGGATTTTAAGGTGCCAATATCTTTTGTTAATGTGTTCTATAATGATGTGCTCCATTATCTTACAGGCAAAGTTGTTAAGGCTTATTGGTCTGTAGTTCCCAGGCTCAGTGGATGGACCAGCCTTATGAAGGTGGTGATCACAACTATTATCAATCCCTCTAGTACAAAGCCATTTGAAAGACGAAAGCTGAACAGTTTCATAGTGACAAGAAAGGACCAGGTATTTACACCACTGTGGAGCTAGTGATTTTCACCTCCAACAGAGACAGAGAGAGGCTTTAAAACTTGCTTGGAAGTGATCTTTGGCAGGCAGAAGACAGGCTATCATGTGGGGGTAAAGCAAGGGGAGAATACAGGGGTGAGAGATGAGCTAAATAGATCAACTGATATGTTGGTATGTCATCAGGGATTGAGTGGTTGTTATATTGTTATTTATTGCCTCTGTGCAGTGCAATGCTATTATTCCTACAGTTCTTATGATATTTGAAGAAAGACATGATTGTCCTTGCTAGTGGTGGCAATTTTCAGTTCAAACATAGCCCTGGTGGATAGGATTTTGTTTTAAATTTTTTTTTTTGTTAATTTTTTTTAGTTCAGGTTTGGAACATGGTGTTATCAGTTTGCTCCTAAGGGTGAGGAGTTTTTTCCCTTTTGTTATATAGTTTATGTATATCAGTGGTCTGCCATAGTGATCTGTCCACAAATCTGGTCTTGTATTTGTGTCAAATTAGAACAAATGTCTCAACAGAGGCACTGAGAGGAGTGCAGACACCTTCTGCAAATGCAGATGTGTTCGCTGCCGAGTCCTTAAATACTGAAGGCTTTTTAAATGCATCCTTTAATCAGCCTACTTAAGCATGTTTGCCTTAGAGAAATCCCCGAAGGTAGTAGAGCTTAAGGATGTAAGAGACTGGGTCTTAATTATGATGGTCACAGAATGGTAGTCAGACCTGTCCAGTGATGAGGTAACCACTGCTGTAGAGCATAGTGGTGCCATGTTTGTAATGATTAACCCAAGTAAATTTGCACCTCTAATTAAGGAGAACATTATCTAGACTAATAAGCTAGCAATGATGAAACTGAGGAAGTAACGTGCATATTTATTTACAGGTGTATAAGTCTTCCAGTTTTGTAGATGGGTATATGAAATTCCCAAGAAGAGTAATGGTTGAACTTGGTTTAATAATAAGAGACTCAAAGCTTGTTTAGATAGCTCTCATGGGTAGTAGGTGTCATAGAAGAGGCTCTGTAGTGTGCCAAGATATGGTAAGGGTCTTGTTGATAGTTACTAGGACATGGAGAAGTTCCAGGTTATTACGTTGCTGCATAAGTCTAGATCAAGATGTGATGATGTAGCAGAAGAAAACCACCACCTATAAAAGAGAAGTTCTCAGTACATAATGTGAATGAGTGGCAGGCACTGAATCCTGGTAGGCCGGCCATGTTATGAATGCAATGGAATATGTTTTCCTGATGATACAGATGTCAGTATTTTCTAGGAACAGGAAGGCTTCTAGTGAGGGCAGTTGTTATTAAGGCTTCTAGTGAGGGCAATTGTTATTAAGGCTTCTAGTGAGGGCAGTTGTTATTAAGGCTTCTAGTACTGAGCAGTGTTCTAATCTGGTTTGACTAGGTTGGCAAATATAGCTGGATGACATTGCCAAAAAAACTCAATGTGGGTGAAGACATTTTTTGCCCATATACAAAACCCTGAAGTGATAAACGTAGGCCATTCCTTGCAAAGCACTTTAGACTGTCGGCCATCTTACTTCAGGCAGACATATACTGGATCTACTTTGAATGACACCAAACACAGCCAATAATTTTTTTGTTTATACTGAAGCATCATTCTCAGAGTAGGTGGCCAACACTACTTACATACCAGCCTGATATGCATGCATGTCACCACATCTATCTTCATATAATCCAGAATGTGTGTGTCTCAAGTCAGTCACACCCACATGAACAACTTGTATGTGTATCTGGGGTTAAAGGATTTGAATGCCCCAGTAACCTGTCACATCCTACCACCTGAGAGGTAGTTGTTGGCCACCTTTTCCTTACACAGTCAAATGAGCAGTGTCTCTGTGTGTCTCACTATGGAGTCATGTATGTCTAGGGCATTTCAATGTGCTATCCTTAAATTGAGCAGCTGTGAATGTAATGCCTTAATTCATCTAGCATCCTGCTGCTGTTTATGTGACTGTGTACCTGAATGATTTACATTTGCTCTGCTGCTGTCTATGTTACTGTTTTTTCTTAAATTGTTTCCAAGCCTGCAATGGCTATTGCAAATACGCCACCCATGTGGACCCTGTATATGTTTGCTGTTGCTCAGCCACATGCCTAGAAGCCTGAATCGGCTGCTTTAGACTGCTGCTGCTTGTATTATCCTTGATAGGACCTAAAGGGTCGCTGTTAGTGCTATATTTTTACTGGTATGCTTGCAACTGCTAAGTAGCATTATTCCAACCCCGTGGAGCTACTTTCAGCATACTACATACCCTTTTAGTCCGTTCTAGCCTAGAACGGCTGTTTGAAATTGCTCCACCACGTGGAGCTGATCCGAGGACACTGAAGATTGTTACAGTTCCTTCTCTGCCTGGAACGGCTATATGCAACTGCGCCACCCACGTGGAGCTAGTCTCAGTGTGCTTAGGTTAGTTTTGTCCGTATTCAGCTGGGAATGGCTATTTGTGAGTGTGCCATCTACGTGGAGCCAGTCTGAGCGTGCTAAAGGTATTATTTCCCCTCCAGCCATCGACTATATGTGAATTAGAGAACCGAGTCTATTTTAGTGTCTAGGCTTTCATACTGTGCTATTTACCTGGCTCTTTATGCTGTAAAGATACTAGTTAAAAGCAGTTAAAGGCTGGCCTTAGACTGCCTTAGTGCACAGAAGTACAAATCTGCTTTTAGGTTTTAATTAGTAAATTAGCAATTTAAAGAGTTAAGTAATCATTGTTAAGCCTTCCAGAGCAGCTCTCGCCAGTAACTACATAGGTAATATACTCTGCTCCCTACTTTAACTGATAGGTCTTATTGACCAGAAATATGACAATGCTGTGGTAAACAGTAGTATCTAAAGGGTGCTATCCTGAATAACATTAAGATATCACTTTGCCCATATGTATAGTATAAATACCTAGTGAGTCTATAATTTTTTGATTAAATGCAAAGCCTTAATTGTTGTAGTTTTAGTGGTAATGGTGTATTCTATGTGAGAAGATGAATGTATTGTTTCCCTTCTGGTCCATTGTTTAAGGTGTACTTTATGTTAGAATAAGAATGTGATGTTCACCTTCTGGTCCATTGTCTAATGGTGGGTTCTGAGCCTGCCTTGTAATTTGCCCCAACCCAAACCTAGGATTACAGTCTAAACTGTGCATTGTTTTGATACATGACACTCCATCTATTCTACTGCATTATATGCATGTCTTCTAACTTAGAGTCTTCATATGGTCTGCTGTCCTACTCAGCCTATTAACAGTGCCATTGCTACTTTATAATTGTCACAGTACTGCTAGCTTACAATTGATTCCAACAGCCTCTCTCAGAAATAAGGGCACGTATATAAACTATTGTAATAATTGTGTCGTCGTGTAAGCTAATTGTTTGTTAATTACCATTACTGCTTGATATGTGCTCTTTTTCTCTCCTCTACGTTTATCTTCTCTTTCTCCTCAAAGTACCTGGCTTTCCATTGCGCTGTTCCTGATATGGTCTCCAAGAACCTACTTACCTGGTGACAAAGGACCCTATCCAATACTGTGGTCTCATCTAACAGCCTTATTTTGCCCTGCACCCTCTCTTAAGGAAGCAAGAAAGTATGTGGTTGACTAAGTCATGTTTGTAAAACTGACTACCATCTACTACTTGCTTCAGGGGTTATAAAGTAAGCTATGAGCCTGAACAGCCAGCAGCCTTTACTCCCCCCTCCTATCTACCTTGTATCCAACTATCCTCCTCTACTTCATAATAACCCCCCTTTAATAGCTATAACTCCTTTCCTGGTTCTAAACCAGCTAGCTCCCTACATACTTACCTGCAATACTAGATCTGCCCACTAGGTGGCACCCTCATCACAACCCTTATCTCCTGCTTATCCCCCTCTATTTTCCTCTGTAATTACACTAAACCCCTTAGGTCCTAGACCTGCTCTTATTTTCTCACTTACCCTTTACTTCAACTGTATACTCTCACCTGTTTTTTAATCTCAAAAACTCCTGATATATCTCTGATCTTTCCCACTCCTGACTCACTTACTTACCTTCAGCTACCAGCATTGTTGATAGTTTCTTCTCTAGATTCTCCCTCACTTGTCTCTACCCGCTCCATTTGCCCTGCGGGCTCACTCCGCTCCCCTACCCTACCCTCAATTCCCACACACCCCCAGGGGTCCTACTCTTATACCATCTAACCACACCCCTTCCCTCTTCCACCTATCACAGCCCTTTCCCATTGTTAATTAACTCCAATTCCCTCATTTCACTTACCTCTCCCAATTTCTCCCACCACACCCTACACCTATTTCCTTCCTCACTTAGCATACCTCCAAGCCTATAACAAGAACCTAACAACTTACTCTTCCAGATGCATAAGCTAGGGTAGCCCTCTTACAGAGGTTACTCATACTTACACTTCTACCACCTCTAACTTTAGCTTACCTGCTAACCTCCTATGAACACCCATTATATCCACACCTTCTCTACCACAATAAGCTATCTACCTCTCCTTCACTACCTATTGTCACTAACCATGTTAACATAACATCTACACCCAGCTATCTAATAGCAAAATACCATAGGATAACCCACATTAGGTATGACTCTCTCAATCCCAGAAAGTCTCTAACTCTATATAGTAAGTTCCCAAATCTTAGATTTCAAACACTACACCTCTCTTTAAAAGATGGTGACATTCACCCATATCCATGCCCAATAACTGCTACTACCACTCAACTCCTCAACCCCAACCCCTCTACTATCCATTCCCTTACCAAACCACCTAACTCACCCTTATTAGCTCACCTCAACATACGCAGCATTAATAACAAAGTTACACCTCAACATACGTAGCATTAATAACAAAGTTACACCTCAACATACGTAGCATTAATAACAAAGTTACACCTCAACATACGTCGCATTAATAACAAAGTTACACCTCAACATACGTAGCATTAATAACAAAGTTACACCTCAACATACGTAGCATTAATAACAAAGTTACACCTCAACATACGTAGCATTAATAACAAAGTTACACCTCAACATACGTAGCATTAATAACAAAGTTACACCTCAACATACGTAGCATTAATAACAAAGTTACACCTCAACATACGTAGCATTAATAACAAAGTTACACCTCAACATACGTAGCATTAATAACAAAGTTACACCTCAACATACGTAGCATTAATAACAAAATTACACCTCAACATACGTAGCATTAATAACAAAGTTACACCTCAACATACGTAGCATTAATAACAAAGTTGCACAACTCCATGCTCTCTTGGAAGTCTACTCCTTTGACATTCTTTGTTTAACAGAAACTTGGTTAAAACCTGTAACTAAAGACAATGAAGTCATCCCACCCAATTATAATATTTTGCGACTTGACTGTACAACCAAAAAGGGTGGTGGTGTAGCTATCCTTTTTAAATCTGGGCTACAGATTACTACCTCTGACTATAAACCACCTCAAGACTCCAACGCTGAAATTCTTATTACCAAGCTTCAACTTAACACATTCAAATCCATCTATATCATCTGTATCTATCTTCCTCCTGGTAATAACATTGCCACCATAGAAAATATCCTTTGTTGGTTATCCCAAAATTTACCCCAAGAAACCATAATCCTGGGTGATTTTTAACATCGATTGGAAGTGTTGTAGCAGTAGCCACCCTACCAGCCATATTAACCTTTTTGGTTTTTCTCAAACCATTACCTCCCCTACCAGGATAAACAAGCCTAATAAGAAATAAAGTACCTTAGATTGGATTCTCATAAATAATCATCCCCAGACATATGAATCTAGAACCCTCCCTGATGATGTAAGTGACCACTCACTAACCTACACCATCAGGCTTAAAACCAATCTACCTAACCCAACCATATCTAGGTTAATTAGAACCAAGAAAAACTTCAACCCCGATCTCTTCCAGACAGAACTAAGAGCATGTAACTGGTCTCCCTTAAAATACCTCACACTGGAGGAAGCGGTTAATTACTTTAATTCTAAATTCCTAACCATACTAGACCACCATGCCCCAACCAGCTCTATTAGAATGAGAACTAAATCTACCCCATGGCTTTCAAAAGAAACCGGGCAAAAAAATCAAACTCAGAAATAAATACTGGAATAAATCTCGCTTAACTAAAAACCCAGTAGATCAACAAAATTTCAGGCAACTAAGAAACGAAACTAAAAAAGCTGTACTGTCTGACAAAAGAAACTACTGCCTACAATTCCAGCAAACTCACTATAATAAACCACAAAAGTTCTGGGCGAGTATTAATCAATTATTACACCCAGGTCAATCCATCACACCACACCCACAAGGCATAGACCAAGAGAATCCCAAGCAGAGTGCTGATGCCTTTAATACCTTTTTCACTGAGGCCATTCAAACCCTTACCAGTCAGTTATCCACTCAGGACGTACCTATATCCAACTCTATCACTAACCCACCCCTTCCATTTCTCCTCCAACCAGTCCCAACTACATATATTCTTACCATTCTCCTAAAACTAAAACCGTGCACTCCTTCAGCAGACCAACTACCCGCTGACTGTCTACAAAAGACAGGCAAATCTATTGCCTACCCCATTTCCATTCTTATCAATAGAACCATTAGTGAAGGATATATCCCTGCCCGTTAATATAGGGGTCCCTCAAGGGTCCATATTAGGACCTCTCCTATTTTCTATATTTATCAATGACCTTCACCTAGCAATCCCCCAAGCTACATGCATACAATATGCAGATGATTCGACACTTATACGCTCAGCCGCATCAATATTTGAACCTCACTCCCGAACCCAAAAGGTCTTTAACACAGTTGAACTATGGTTTACTCGACGCTGTCTCCTTCTAAACCCGAAAAAAACTAAACTCCTCCTTTCACTCCTACTTGTAAGTCCCCCCCATAGACTTCACAGTAACATCCAATAACAGTACTCCTATATCCCCAGACCCAGCTACCAAACTACTTGGTATCACCATAGATAACAACCTTAACTTTGACACCCATATTAATAATACCTTAAAATCTGTTAATAGAAAACTGGGCTCTCTCTACAGGATCAAACCCTTCCTCTCTCCTGCAGCTAGAATAACTATTGCTCACACCCATCTAATTCCTACTCTCCTCTATGCCTCACCCATATACACTAATCTCTCTAAAAACAACCTTAATAAAATGGAAAACTCCTACAATAACATAGCCAGATTTGCTACAGGTAACCCTTTCAGAACCCACCACTGTATTAACTTGAAGCAATTAGAATGGCTTGAATTACAAAATCAGCTTAAATTCCACCAACTTACCACTGCCCACAAAACCCTTTACCATCCTACCAATACCCCTATACTATCTACCCTCATTATCCCATACAACAATCTAAAGACCTGATGTTCATCACATAGACTTCTTGTAAATATTTGTAAATCAAACAAGAGGGATGGAGACTCTCTTTTCTCTAATGTTGTGTCTTTTGGCTTTTCCCAGTTAGGGGTCACCACAGTGGAACTCTGGTCCGCTAATGATTGGCAGTAGATTTTTTACGTGCCAAGTTGCCAGCCCTGATGCACAACCTTCAACGAAGGTATGCCCATTCACGCATGCCTCCACACAGAAGACGCCCTAGCTGAGAATCGAACAGGACAACGTCTTACTGTGAGGCGACAACGCTACCGCAGCACCATCACTGCAGTACTCTCTTTTCTCAAATACTGTTGGAAAATCCTGGAACCTTCTTACTAGCGAACATTCCTCTGTTCCCCTCTATATCACTGTTTAAAAACAAACTGAAACATTTCCTCAGAAAACACTGGTTGTGCCCCTGTACTAAACCTGACTGATCAACTAGCTCTCTTACTTGGATCTACCTCCCCTCCCCTCCCCTTCTCAGTGGTCTTGTTACTGATCTACTAGCTCTCTTACTTGGATCTACCTCCCCTCCCCTTCTCAGTAGTCTTGTTACTGATCTACTAGCTCTCTTACTTGGATCTACCTCCCTCCCTTCTCAGTAGTCTTGTTACTGATCTACTAGCTCTCTTACTTGGATCTACCTCCCCTCCCCTTCTCAGTAGTCTTGTTACTGATCTACTAGCTCTCTTACTTGGATCTACCTCCCCTCCCCTTCTCAGTAGTCTTGTTACTGATCTACTAGCGCTCTTACTTGGATCTACCTCCCCTCCCCTTCTCAGTAGTCTTGTTACTGATCTACTAGCTCTCTTACTTGGATCTACCTACCCTCCCCTTCTCAGTAGTCTTGTTACTGATCTACTAGCACTCTTACTTGGATCTCCCTCCCCTCCCCTTCTCAGTAGTCTTGTTCCTTTTCTTAGAAACAACTGACCTAGACCTTTCTAGATATTTTCACTCACATCCTCATAATTTCATTAAGGGGACTAGTTTTACTCTTATACTGTACATTACAGCTCCTACTTTTTTTCTTTATGTCAACTTGTTTACTAATATATTGTGTAACTCAGCTGCTATCTTTTTACATGTGGTATTGCAACTACATTTGTATTGTACTAATTGTATCTGTATATTTAGCACTATGCTATGAACAAACGACCTCTGTGATTATTCCCTGTTCTGTACCTGCTATGTTCAACATACAAATTAATATTTTGTATAAGTGATTGTATCTTGTTCCTCGGAGCTTATCTCCCCAGGCCTCTACTGAAAATGGACATATATCAAGTTAGACTAGCCCGGTCAACAAATGTAAAATAAAAAAATAAATATTTATTTACTTATTTTTTGTTTACTAGGGTACAACACTGATCGAATTTCACCATTTGCAGGCTTGGTCTGGGTTATTACCAAATTAACAACAGTAAAGTAAGATTAAAGGTATAACTAAATTATGCAGAATAATGACATATAATATAGATGTAACAAAATGTATAGACATATTTACTAGAAGATTTAAAATAATTTGATCAGGTGTATGCAGTGTTATAAACCTTACATTACTGTGTGTCTTGTTAAGTCTGACCTAATGCTGTTTTCTATTTAATTTTCTCTTTATTATATTTACGTTTCTAGTTTATAATATTCTTGACTGACAAAGTGGGAAAGTGCCCATGTGATCCAATTCACTCACCTGTAAAATAAGTAAAGGAGCTTTACGTGATTCTGGCTATTCCTTGATTATACCACAGGTGGCAGTAGTGAGCAACAGTCCAGACTTCATCTCATCACACAGAACATCCTTGTTTATGTCAAGCTGCTATGTTCCGGGCAGGAATGCAGGAAAACAGTAACAGCAGTCATATCACTCACAGGGTTGCCATCTGTCACTAAACTTTCCTGACAGCCTGGAAATCATGGTCTTAGTCAGGAAATTCAGCTTTCATGAGTACTTGTCATGTATTTTGAGTTATTCTGAGAACTATCATATTTCTGAAGTATAATTCCTCAAATGTTCCTGTTTCACTTTGATTTCCTATTGCATTTAAATTATTTTGTCAGAATAGTCTTTTATTTCCATTAATTGAGATCCTGGGTGATATGAAATGTGACTATTAGTTGAAAATTAGGACTTATCAAAAGAAGATGATTTTACACAAACATTTGCTAATTCTTTTTTAAGAGAAATAATGGATTTGTTTTCCAGTTAAATGTTATATTCTCTGTGAAAAAATTGCATATGCTTTTTATCCTCAGTATTAAAAATATTGTAGATAATCATAAAATCTGGATTCCTTAAAATTGTAAATGTCACACTGCACGACACAGTGTACAAATATTACACATTGTTCTTCATGTCTTCAGTTCCTAAGTAGGAATTTTAGACCCCCCCACGCTTATCTAGTGTAATAGTTTCAACAAACATACCAGCTGTCAGCGTAATATTACAAATATATTTTAAAATGTGCGATATTAACTTTGATAGCGAAGTGATGCATGTCTACTTATTAAATGAGTGGAGCAAAGGGCGGGTGTCCAGGTTTTTGCCTCTTCCAAAGGCGACATCCCTAACCACTCAGCTGTCCAGAATTTTGTAGAATGTTCCAGGTTCCCTGTTTTTTCCATCATATTTTGCCTTGTTCCTCATAAAAGGTTTTATTTTGTGATAAATGACTGAGGATTACAGTCACTGATACCAGACATTACTGGTTCACATGCTTCTTTTTGTTCAGAAAATGCATGTTAATGTAAAACCTGATTTCTATCAACTTTTCGTGTGAATTATTTTAATATTTAAACGTAGTCCATGAGTTCGGGACTGAGCCTCCCCATTATTTCTGGCTTTTGTCCAGAATTCTTGAGCAAAGGAGTTGAGAGAAATGACAGCAGTAGCTGCAGCTGTTTGTTGGAGTAAGTAAGTAATAAACTCCTGCAACAACTGTTTCACAGGCCTTAACATGTAAACCTTGATGGAAACTCGATGATTGTTTCTTTCACTTCATCTTCATTACAGGAGAGTCAGGACTAGGTAAATCGACCCTCATTGACAGCTTGTTTCTTACTGACCTCTACAAGGAAAGGCAGCTGACTGATGCCGCAGGTGAGAATATAATGGTGTTGTAAGTCCTGTGTTTGCATGATTGTGCATTTTTGCATGTCACTATTTTCTGGTGGTACTTTGTGCGGCACAAAAAAGTATTCGCTGCATGCTAACATTTAAGTAATAGTAATTGAGAATGGAGTTCATCTTACCTGCTAATGCAACAGCACATTTCAAGGTCAGAATTTGTGTTCATGACTGCAGCGACTTTAAATAAAACTGAGTTTTTACTGGCAAGACACAAGGTTCCTCATGCTACATTTCTGAGCCTCAGCACTGTTTTCATTTCTGGTTTCCTGGACGTATGTTCAGGAACAGGGCATACAAAACAGGGACAGGATCACATATAGCAGGTTACACCCTCAGCTTCCAATAGGGGCAGTCACTGCAAAATGTAATTTAAAGTTACATTGTAACTGCCATCCATGCACCTTTTACATAATCATGTAATTTAAAGTTACATTGTAACTGCCAGCCATGCACCTTTTACATAATCATGTAATTTAAAGTTACATTGTAAGTGCCAGCAATGCACCTTTTACATAATCATGTAATTTAAAGTTACATTGTAACTGCCAGCCATGCACCTTTTACATAATCATGTAATTTAAAGTTACATTGTAAGTGCCATCCATGCACCTTTTACATAATCATGTAATTTAAAGTTACATTGTAAGTGCCAGCCATACACCTTTTACATAATCATGTAATTTAAAGTTACATTGTAAGTGCCACCCATGCACCTTTTACATAATCATGTAATTTAAAGTTACATTGTAAGTGCCATCCATGCACCTTTTACATAATCATGTAATTTAAAGTTACATTGTAACTGCCAGCCATGCACCTTTTACATAATCATGTAATTTAAAGTTACATTGTAAGTGCCAGCCATGCACCTTTTACATAATCATGTAATTTAAAGTTACATTGTAACTGCCAGCCATGCACCTTTTACATAATCATGTAATTTAAAGTTACATTGTAACTGCCAGCCATGCACCTTTTACATAATCATGTAATTTAAAGTTACATTGTAACTGCCATCCATGCACCTTTTACATAATCATGTAATTTAAAGTTACATTGTAAGTGCCAGCCATGCACCTTTTACATAATCATGTAATTTAAAGTTACATTGTAAGTGCCAGCCATGCACCTTTTACATAATCATGTAATTTAAAGTTACATTGTAAGTGCCAGCCATGCACCTTTTACATAATCATGTAATTTAAAGTTACATTGTAACTGCCAGCCATGCACCTTTTACATAATCATGTAATTTAAAGTTACATTGTAACTGCCATCCATGCACCTTTTACATAATCATGTAATTTAAAGTTACATTGTAAGTGCCAGCCATGCACCTTTTACATAATCATGTAATTTAAAGTTACATTGTAAGTGCCAGCCATGCACCTTTTACATAATCATGTAATTTAAAGTTACATTGTAACTGCCATCCATGCACCTTTACATAATCATGTAATTTAAAGTTACATTGTAACTGCCATCCATGCACCTTTTACATAATCATGTAATTTAAAGTTACATTGTAAGTGCCAGCCATGCACCTTTTACATAATCATGTAATTTAAAGTTACATTGTAACTGCCATCCATGCACCTTTTACATAATCATGTAATTTAAAGTTACATTGTAAGTGCCAGCCATGCACCTTTTACATAATCATGTAATTTAAAGTTACATTGTAACTGCCATCCATGCACCTTTTACATAATCATGTAATTTAAAGTTACATTGTAAGTGCCAGCCATACACCTTTTACATAATCATGTAATTTAAAGTTACATTGTAACTGCCATCCATGCACTTTTTACATAATCATGTAATTTAAAGTTACATTGTAAGTGCCAGCCATGCACCTTTTACATAATCATGTAATTTAAAGTTACATTGTAACTGCCATCCATGCACCTTTTACATAATCATGTAATTTAAAGTTACATTGTAACTGCCAGCCATGCACCTTTTACATAATCATGTAATTTAAAGTTACATTGTAACTGCCATCCATGCACCTTTTACATAATCATGTAATTTAAAGTTACATTGTAAGTGCCATCCATGCACCTTTTACATAATCATGTAATTTAAAGTTACATTGTAACTGCCATCCATACACCTTTTACATAATCATGTAATTTAAAGTTACATTGTAACTGCCAGCCATGCACCTTTTACATAATCATGTAATTTAAAGTTACATTGTAAGTGCCATCCATGCACCTTTTACATAATCATGTAATTTAAAGTTACATTGTAAGTGCCAGCCATGCACCTTTTACATAATCATGTAATTTAAAGTTACATTGTAACTGCCAGCCATGCACCTTTTACATAATCATGTAATTTAAAGTTACATTGTAAGTGCCAGCCATGCACCTTTTACATAATCATGTAATTTAAAGTTACATTGTAACTGCCAGCCATGCACCTTTTACATAATCATGTAATTTAAAGTTACATTGTAACTGCCATCCATGCACCTTTTACATAATCATGTAATTTAAAGTTACATTGTAAGTGCCAGCCATGCACCTTTTACATAATCACGTAATTTAAAGTTACATTGTAACTGCCAGCCATGCACCTTTTACATAATCATGTAATTTAAAGTTACATTGTAAGTGCCAGCCATGCACCTTTTACATAATCATGTAATTTAAAGTTACATTGTAAGTGCCAGCCATGCACCTTTTACATAATCATGTAATTTAAAGTTACATTGTAACTGCCAGCCATGCACCATTTACATAATCATGTAATTTAAAGTTACATTGTAAGTGCCACCCATGCACCTTTTACATAATCATGTAATTTAAAGTTACATTGTAACTGCCATCCATGCACCTTTTACATAATCATGTAATTTAAAGTTACATTGTAAGTGCCAGCCATGCACCTTTTACATAATCATGTAATTTAAAGTTACATTGTAACTGCCATCCATGCACCTTTTACATAATCATGTAATTTAAAGTTACATTGTAAGTGCCAGCAATGCACCTTTTACATAATCATGTAATTTAAAGTTACATTGTAACTGCCAGCCATGCACCTTTTACATAATCATGTAATTTAAAGTTACATTGTAACTGCCACCCATGCACCTTTTACATAATCATGTAATTTAAAGTTACATTGTAAGTGCCAGCCATGCACCTTTTACATAATCATGTAATTTAAAGTTACATTGTAACTGCCAGCCATGCACCTTTTACATAATCATGTAATTTAAAGTTACATTGTAACTGCCAGCCATGCACCTTTTACATAATCATGTAATTTAAAGTTACATTGTAACTGCCAGCCATGCACCTTTTACATAATCATGTAATTTAAAGTTACATTGTAACTGCCAGCCATGCACCTTTTACATAATCATGTAATTTAAAGTTACATTGTAACTGCCAGCCATGCACCTTTTACATAATCATGTAATTTAAAGTTACATTGTAACTGCCAGCCATACACCTTTTACATAATCATGTAATTTAAAGTTACATTGTAACTGCCACCCATGCACCTTTTACATAATCATGTAATTTAAAGTTACATTGTAAGTGCCAGCCATACACCATTTACATAATCATGTAATTTAAAGTTACATTGTAACTGCCAGCCATGCACCTTTTACATAATCATGTAATTTAAAGTTACATTGTAACTGCCATCCATGCACCTTTTACATAATCATGTAATTTAGAGTTACATTGTAACTGCCATCCATGCACCTTTTACATAATCATGTAATTTAAAGTTACATTGTAACTGCCATCCATGCACCTTTTACATAATCATGTAATTTAAAGTTACATTGTAACTGCCATCCATGCACCTTTTACATAATCATGTAATTTAAAGTTACATTGTAACTGCCATCCATGCACCTTTTACATAATCATGCAATTTAAAGTTACATTGTAACTGCCATCCATGCACCTTTTACATAATCATGCAATTTAAAGTTACATTGTAACTGCCATCCATGCACCTTTTACATAATCATGCAATTTAAAGTTACATTGTAAGTGCCAGCCATGCACCTTTTACATAATCATGTAATTTAAAGTTACATTGTAACTGCCATCCATGCACCTTTTACATAATCATGTAATTTAAAGTTACATTGTAACTGCCAGCCATGCACCTTTTACATAATCATGTAATTTAAAGTTACATTGTAACTGCCATCCATACACCTTTTACATAATCATGTAATTTAAAGTTACATTGTAAGTGCCATCCATGCACCTTTTACATAATCATGTAATTTAAAGTTACATTGTAAGTGCCAGCCATGCACCTTTTACATAATCATGTAATTTAAAGTTACATTGTAACTGCCAGCCATGCACCTTTTACATAATCATGTAATTTAAAGTTACATTGTAACTGCCATCCATGCACCTTTTACATAATCATGTAATTTAAAGTTACATTGTAAGTGCCAGCCATGCACCTTTTACATAATCATGTAATTTAAAGTTACATTGTAACTGCCATCCATGCACCTTTTACATAATCATGTAATTTAAAGTTACATTGTAACTGCCACCCATGCACCTTTTACATAATCATGTAATTTAAAGTTACATTGTAAGTGCCATCCATGCACCTTTTACATAACCATGTAATTTAAAGTTACATTGTAACTGCCACCCATGCACCTTTTACATAATCACGTAATTTAAAGTTACATTGTAACTGCCAGCCATGCACCTTTTACATAATCATGTAATTTAAAGTTACATTGTAACTGCCAGCCATGCACCTTTTACATAATCATGTAATTTAAAGTTACATTGTAACTGCCAGCCATGCACCTTTTACATAATCATGTAATTTAAAGTTACATTGTAACTGCCATCCATGCACCTTTTACATAATCATGTAATTTAAAGTTACATTGTAAGTGCCAGCCATGCACCTTTTACATAATCATGTAATTTAAAGTTACATTGTAACTGCCAGCCATGCACCTTTTACATAATCATGTAATTTAAAGTTACATTGTAAGTGCCAGCCATGCACCTTTTACATAATCATGTAATTTAAAGTTACATTGTAACTGCCAGCCATGCACCTTTTACATAATCATGTAATTTAAAGTTACATTGTAACTGCCATCCATGCACCTTTTACATAATCATGTAATTTAAAGTTACATTGTAAGTGCCAGCCATGCACCTTTTACATAATCATGTAATTTAAAGTTACATTGTAAGTGCCAGCCATGCACCTTTTACATAATCATGTAATTTAAAGTTACATTCTAACTGCCAGCCATGCACCTTTTACATAATCATGTAATTTAAAGTTACATTCTAACTGCCAGCCATGCACCTTTTACATAATCATGTAATTTAAAGTTACATTGTAACTGCCAGCCATGCACCTTTTACATAATCATGTAATTTAAAGTTACATTGTAACTGCCAGCCATGCACCTTTTACATAATCATGTAATTTAAAGTTACATTGTAACTGCCATCCATGCACCTTTTACATAATCATGTAATTTAAAGTTACATTGTAACTGCCATCCATGCACCTTTTACATAATCATGTAATTTAAAGTTACATTGTAACTGCCAGCCATGCACCTTTACATAATCATGTAATTTAAAGTTACATTGTAAGTGCCAGCCATGCACCTTTTACATAATCATGTAATTTAAAGTTACATTGTAACTGCCAGCCATGCACCTTTTACATAATCATGTAATTTAAAGTTACATTGTAACTGCCATCCATGCACCTTTTACATAATCATGTAATTTAAAGTTACATTGTAACTGCCAGCCATGCACCTTTTACATAATCATGTAATTTAAAGTTACATTGTAACTGCCAGCCATGCACCTTTACATAATCATGTAATTTAAAGTTACATTGTAACTGCCAGCCATGCACCTTTTACATAATCATGTAATTTAAAGTTACATTGTAACTGCCAGCCATGCACCTTTTACATAATCATGTAATTTAAAGTTACATTGTAACTGCCAGCCATGCACCTTTTACATAATCATGTAATTTAAAGTTACATTGTAACTGCCAGCCATGCACCTTTTACATAATCATGTAATTTAAAGTTACATTGTAACTGCCAGCCATGCACCTTTTACATAATCATGTAATTTAAAGTTACATTGTAACTGCCAGCCATGCACCTTTTACATAATCATGTAATTTAAAGTTACATTGTAACTGCCAGCCATGCACCTTTTACATAATCATGTAATTTAAAGTTACATTGTAACTGCCAGCCATGCACCTTTTACATAATCATGTAATTTAAAGTTACATTGTAACTGCCAGCCATGCACCTTTTACATAATCATGTAATTTAAAGTTACATTGTAACTGCCAGCCATGCACCTTTTACATAATCATGTAATTTAAAGTTACATTGTAACTGCCAGCCATGCACCTTTTACATAATCATGTAATTTAAAGTTACATTGTAACTGCCAGCCATGCACCTTTTACATAATCATGTAATTTAAAGTTACATTGTAACTGCCAGCCATGCACCTTTTACATAATCATGTAATTTAAAGTTACATTGTAACTGCCAGCCATGCACCTTTTACATAATCATGTAATTTAAAGTTACATTGTAACTGCCATCCATGCACCTTTTACATAATCATGTAATTTAAAGTTACATTGTAACTGCCACCCATGCACCTTTTACATAATCATGTAATTTAAAGTTACATTGTAACTGCCAGCCATGCACCTTTTACATAATCATGTAATTTAAAGTTACATTGTAACTGCCATCCATGCACCTTTTACATAATCATGTAATTTAAAGTTACATTGTAACTGCCATCCATGCACCTTTTACATAATCATGTAATTTAAAGTTACATTGTAACTGCCATCCATGCACCTTTTACATAATCATGTAATTTAAAGTTACATTGTAACTGCCAGCCATGCACCTTTTACATAATCATGTAATTTAAAGTTACATTGTAACTGCCAGCCATGCACCTTTTACATAATCATGTAATTTAAAGTTACATTGTAAGTGCCAGCCATGCACCTTTTACATAATCATGTAATTTAAAGTTACATTGTAACTGCCATCCATGCACCTTTTACATAATCATGTAATTTAAAGTTACATTGTAAGTGCCAGCCATGCACCTTTTACATAATCATGTAATTTAAAGTTACATTGTAACTGCCAGCCATGCACCTTTTACATAATCATGTAATTTAAAGTTACATTGTAACTGCCAGCCATGCACCTTTTACATAATCATGTAATTTAAAGTTACATTGTAACTGCCAGCCATGCACCTTTTACATAATCATGTAATTTAAAGTTACATTGTAACTGCCAGCCATGCACCTTTTACATAATCATGTAATTTAAAGTTACATTGTAACTGCCATCCATGCACCTTTTACATAATCATGTAATTTAAAGTTACATTGTAACTGCCAGCCATGCACCTTTTACATAATCATGTAATTTAAAGTTACATTGTAACTGCCATCCATGCACCTTTTACATAATCATGTAATTTAAAGTTACATTGTAACTGCCAGCCATGCACCTTTTACATAATCATGTAATTTAAAGTTACATTGTAACTGCCAGCCATGCACCTTTTACATAATCATGTAATTTAAAGTTACATTGTAACTGCCAGCCATGCACCTTTTACATAATCATGTAATTTAAAGTTACATTGTAACTGCCAGCCATGCACCTTTTACATAATCATGTAATTTAAAGTTACATTGTAACTGCCAGCCATGCACCTTTTACATAATCATGTAATTTAAAGTTACATTGTAACTGCCAGCCATGCACCTTTTACATAATCATGTAATTTAAAGTTACATTGTAACTGACAGCCATGCACCTTTTACATAATCATGTAATTTAAAGTTACATTGTAACTGCCAGCCATGCACCTTTTACATAATCATGTAATTTAAAGTTACATTGTAACTGCCAGCCATGCACCTTTTACATAATCATGTAATTTAAAGTTACATTGTAACTGCCAGCCATGCACCTTTTACATAATCATGTAATTTAAAGTTACATTGTAACTGCCAGCCATGCACCTTTTACATAATCATGTAATTTAAAGTTACATTGTAACTGCCAGCCATGCACCTTTTACATAATCATGTAATTTAAAGTTACATTGTAACTGCCAGCCATGCACCTTTTACATAATCATGTAATTTAAAGTTACATTGTAAGTGCCAGCCATGCACCTTTTACATAATCATGTAATTTAAAGTTACATTGTAACTGCCAGCCATGCACCTTTTACATAATCATGTAATTTAAAGTTACATTGTAAGTGCCAGCCATGCACCTTTTACATAATCATGTAATTTAAAGTTACATTGTAAGTGCCAGCCATGCACCTTTTACATAATCATGTAATTTAAAGTTACATTGTAACTGCCAGCCATGCACCTTTACATAATCATGTAATTTAAAGTTACATTGTAACTGCCAGCCATGCACCTTTTACATAATCATGTAATTTAAAGTTACATTGTAACTGCCAGCCATGCACCTTTTACATAATCATGTAATTTAAAGTTACATTGTAACTGCCAGCCATGCACCTTTTACATAATCATGTAATTTAAAGTTACATTGTAACTGCCAGCCATGCACCTTTTACATAATCATGTAATTTAAAGTTACATTGTAACTGCCAGCCATGCACCTTTTACATAATCATGTAATTTAAAGTTACATTGTAACTGCCAGCCATGCACCTTTTACATAATCATGTAATTTAAAGTTACATTGTAAGTGCCAGCCATGCACCTTTTACATAATCATGTAATTTAAAGTTACATTGTAACTGCCAGCCATGCACCTTTTACATAATCATGTAATTTAAAGTTACATTGTAACTGCCAGCCATGCACCTTTTACATAATCATGTAATTTAAAGTTACATTGTAACTGCCAGCCATGCACCTTTTACATAATCATGTAATTTAAAGTTACATTGTAACTGCCAGCCATGCACCTTTTACATAATCATGTAATTTAAAGTTACATTGTAACTGCCAGCCATGCACCTTTTACATAATCATGTAATTTAAAGTTACATTGTAACTGCCAGCCATGCACCTTTTACATAATCATGTAATTTAAAGTTACATTGTAACTGCCAGCCATGCACCTTTTACATAATCATGTAATTTAAAGTTACATTGTAACTGCCAGCCATGCACCTTTTACATAATCATGTAATTTAAAGTTACATTGTAACTGCCAGCCATGCACCTTTTACATAATCATGTAATTTAAAGTTACATTGTAACTGCCAGCCATGCACCTTTACATAATCATGTAATTTAAAGTTACATTGTAACTGCCAGCCATGCACCTTTTACATAATCATGTAATTTAAAGTTACATTGTAACTGCCAGCCATGCACCTTTTACATAATCATGTAATTTAAAGTTACATTGTAACTGCCAGCCATGCACCTTTTACATAATCATGTAATTTAAAGTTACATTGTAACTGCCAGCCATGCACCTTTTACATAATCATGTAATTTAAAGTTACATTGTAGCTGCCAGCCATCCATGCACCTTTTACATAATCATGTAATTTAAAGTTACATTGTAACTGCCAGCCATGCACCTTTTACATAATCATGTAATTTAAAGTTACATTGTAACTGCCAGCCATGCACCTTTTACATAATCATGTAATTTAAAGTTACATTGTAACTGCCAGCCATGCACCTTTTACATAATCATGTAATTTAAAGTTACATTGTAACTGCCAGCCATGCACCTTTTACATAATCATGTAATTTAAAGTTACATTGTAACTGCCAGCCATGCACCTTTTACATAATCATGTAATTTAAAGTTACATTGTAACTGCCAGCCATGCACCTTTTACATAATCATGTAATTTAAAGTTACATTGTAACTGCCAGCCATGCACCTTTTACATAATCATGTAATTTAAAGTTACATTGTAACTGCCAGCCATGCACCTTTTACATAATCATGTAATTTAAAGTTACATTGTAACTGCCAGCCATGCACCTTTTACATAATCATGTAATTTAAAGTTACATTGTAACTGCCAGCCATGCACCTTTTACATAATCATGTAATTTAAAGTTACATTGTAACTGCCAGCCATGCACCTTTTACATAATCATGTAATTTAAAGTTACATTGTAACTGCCAGCCATGCACCTTTTACATAATCATGTAATTTAAAGTTACATTGTAACTGCCAGCCATGCACCTTTTACATAATCATGTAATTTAAAGTTACATTGTAACTGCCAGCCATGCACCTTTTACATAATCATGTAATTTAAAGTTACATTGTAACTGCCAGCCATGCACCTTTTACATAATCATGTAATTTAAAGTTACATTGTAACTGCCAGCCATGCACCTTTTACATAATCATGTAATTTAAAGTTACATTGTAACTGCCAGCCATGCACCTTTTACATAATCATGTAATTTAAAGTTACATTGTAACTGCCAGCCATGCACCTTTTACATAATCATGTAATTTAAAGTTACATTGTAACTGCCAGCCATGCACCTTTTACATAATCATGTAATTTAAAGTTACATTGTAAGTGCCAGCCATGCACCTTTTACATAATCATGTAATTTAAAGTTACATTGTAACTGCCATCCATACACCTTTTATATAATCATGTAATTTAAAGTTACATTGTAACTGCCAGCCATGCACCTTTTACATAATCATGTAATTTAAAGTTACATTGTAACTGCCAGCCATGCACCTTTTACATAATCATGTAATTTAAAGTTACATTGTAAGTGCCAGCCATGCACCTTTTACATAATCATGTAATTTAAAGTTACATTGTAACTGCCAGCCATGCACCTTTTACATAATCATGTAATTTAAAGTTACATTGTAACTGCCAGCCATGCACCTTTTACATAATCATGTAATTTAAAGTTACATTGTAAGTGCCAGCCATGCACCTTTTACATAATCATGTAATTTAAAGTTACATTGTAACTGCCATCCATGCACCTTTTACATAATCATGTAATTTAAAGTTACATTGTAAGTGCCAGCCATGCACCTTTTACATAATCATGTAATTTAAAGTTACATTGTAACTGCCATCCATGCACCTTTTACATAATCATGTAATTTAAAGTTACATTGTAACTGCCAGCCATGCACCTTTTACATAATCATGTAATTTAAAGTTACATTGTAACTGCCATCCATGCACCTTTTACATAATCATGTAATTTAAAGTTACATTGTAACTGCCAGCCATGCACCTTTTACATAATCATGTAATTTAAAGTTACATTGTAACTGCCAGCCATGCACCTTTTACATAATCATGTAATTTAAAGTTACATTGTAACTGCCAGCCATGCACCTTTTACATAATCATGTAATTTAAAGTTACATTGTAACTGCCAGCCATGCACCTTTTACATAATCATGTAATTTAAAGTTACATTGTAACTGCCAGCCATGCACCTTTTACATAATCATGTAATTTAAAGTTACATTGTAACTGCCAGCCATGCACCTTTTACATAATCATGTAATTTAAAGTTACATTGTAACTGCCAGCCATGCACCTTTTACATAATCATGTAATTTAAAGTTACATTGTAACTGCCAGCCATGCACCTTTTACATAATCATGTAATTTAAAGTTACATTGTAACTGCCAGCCATGCACCTTTTACATAATCATGTAATTTAAAGTTACATTGTAAGTGCCAGCCATGCACCTTTTACATAATCATGTAATTTAAAGTTACATTGTAACTGCCATCCATGCACCTTTTACATAATCATGTAATTTAAAGTTACATTGTAACTGCCACCCATGCACCTTTTACATAATCATGTAATTTAAAGTTACATTGTAACTGCCAGCCATGCACCTTTTACATAATCATGTAATTTAAAGTTACATTGTAACTGCCAGCCATGCACCTTTTACATAATCATGTAATTTAAAGTTACATTGTAACTGCCATCCATGCACCTTTTACATAATCATGTAATTTAAAGTTACATTGTAACTGCCATCCATGCACCTTTTACATAATCATGTAATTTAAAGTTACATTGTAACTGCCATCCATGCACCTTTTACATAATCATGTAATTTAAAGTTACATTGTAACTGCCAGCCATGCACCTTTTACATAATCATGTAATTTAAAGTTACATTGTAACTGCCATCCATGCACCTTTTACATAATCATGTAATTTAAAGTTACATTGTAACTGCCATCCATGCACCTTTTACATAATCATGTAATTTAAAGTTACATTGTAACTGCCATCCATGCACCTTTTACATAATCATGTAATTTAAAGTTACATTGTAACTGCCATCCATGCACCTTTTACATAATCATGTAATTTAAAGTTACATTGTAAGTGCCAGCCATGCACCTTTTACATAATCATGTAATTTAAAGTTACATTGTAACTGCCATCCATGCACCTTTTACATAATCATGTAATTTAAAGTTACATTGTAACTGCCAGCCATGCACCTTTTACATAATCATGTAATTTAAAGTTACATTGTAAGTGCCAGCCATGCACCTTTTACATAATCATGTAATTTAAAGTTACATTGTAACTGCCAGCCATGCACCTTTTACATAATCATGTAATTTAAAGTTACATTGTAAGTGCCAGCCATGCACCTTTTACATAATCATGTAATTTAAAGTTACATTGTAACTGCCATCCATGCACCTTTTACATAATCATGTAATTTAAAGTTACATTGTAAGTGCCAGCCATGCACCTTTTACATAATCATGTAATTTAAAGTTACATTGTAACTGCCATCCATGCACCTTTTACATAATCATGTAATTTAAAGTTACATTGTAAGTGCCATCCATGCACCTTTTACATAATCATGTAATTTAAAGTTACATTGTAAGTGCCAGCCATGCACCTTTTACATAATCATGTAATTTAAAGTTACATTGTAACTGCCAGCCATGCACCTTTTACATAATCATGTAATTTAAAGTTACATTGTAAGTGCCAGCCATGCACCTTTTACATAATCATGTAATTTAAAGTTACATTGTAAGTGCCAGCCATGCACCTTTTACATAATCATGTAATTTAAAGTTACATTGTAAGTGCCAGCCATGCACCTTTTACATAATCATGTAATTTAAAGTTACATTGTAAGTGCCAGCCATGCACCTTTTACATAATCATGTAATTTAAAGTTACATTGTAAGTGCCAGCCATGCACCTTTTACATAATCATGTAATTTAAAGTTACATTGTAAGTGCCAGCCATGCACCTTTTACATAATCATGTAATTTAAAGTTACATTGTAACTGCCATCCATGCACCTTTTACATAATCATGTAATTTAAAGTTACATTGTAACTGCCATCCATGCACCTTTTACATAATCATGTAATTTAAAGTTACATTGTAACTGCCAGCCATGCACCTTTTACATAATCATGTAATTTAAAGTTACATTGTAAGTGCCAGCCATGCACCTTTTACATAATCATGTAATTTAAAGTTACATTGTAAGTGCCAGCCATGCACCTTTTACATAATCATGTAATTTAAAGTTACATTGTAACTGCCAGCCATGCACCTTTACATAATCATGTAATTTAAAGTTACATTGTAAGTGCCAGCCATGCACCTTTTACATAATCATGTAATTTAAAGTTACATTGTAAGTGCCAGCCATGCACCTTTTACATAATCATGTAATTTAAAGTTACATTGTAACTGCCAGCCATGCACCTTTTACATAATCATGTAATTTAAAGTTACATTGTAACTGCCAGCCATGCACCTTTTACATAATCATGTAATTTAAAGTTACATTGTAACTGCCATCCATGCACCTTTTACATAATCATGTAATTTAAAGTTACATTGTAACTGCCATCCATGCACCTTTTACATAATCATGTAATTTAAAGTTACATTGTAAGTGCCAGCCATGCACCTTTTACATAATCATGTAATTTAAAGTTACATTGTAAGTGCCAGCCATGCACCTTTTACATAATCATGTAATTTAAAGTTACATTGTAACTGCCAGCCATGCACCTTTTACATAATCATGTAATTTAAAGTTACATTGTAACTGCCATCCATGCACCTTTTACATAATCATGTAATTTAAAGTTACATTGTAACTGCCATGCACCTTTTACATAATCATGTAATTTAAAGTTACATTGTAACTGCCAGCCATGCACCTTTTACATAATCATGTAATTTAAAGTTACATTGTAAGTGCCAGCCATGCACCTTTACATAATCATGTAATTTAAAGTTACATTGTAACTGCCAGCCATGCACCTTTTACATAATCATGTAATTTAAAGTTACATTGTAACTGCCAGCCATGCACCTTTTACATAATCATGTAATTTAAAGTTACATTGTAAGTGCCAGCCATGCACCTTTTACATAATCATGTAATTTAAAGTTACATTGTAACTGCCAGCCATGCACCTTTTACATAATCATGTAATTTAAAGTTACATTGTAACTGCCAGCCATGCACCTTTTACATAATCATGTAATTTAAAGTTACATTGTAAGTGCCAGCCATGCACCTTTTACATAATCATGTAATTTAAAGTTACATTGTAACTGCCAGCCATGCACCTTTTACATAATCATGTAATTTAAAGTTACATTGTAACTGCCAGCCATGCACCTTTTACATAATCATGTAATTTAAAGTTACATTGTAACTGCCATCCATGCACCTTTTACATAATCATGTAATTTAAAGTTACATTGTAAGTGCCAGCCATGCACCTTTTACATAATCATGTAATTTAAAGTTACATTGTAACTGCCAGCCATGCACCTTTTACATAATCATGTAATTTAAAGTTACATTGTAACTGCCATCCATGCACCTTTTACATAATCATGTAATTTAAAGTTACATTGTAACTGCCAGCCATGCACCTTTTACATAATCATGTAATTTAAAGTTACATTGTAACTGCCAGCCATGCACCTTTTACATAATCATGTAATTTAAAGTTACATTGTAACTGCCATCCATGCACCTTTTACATAATCATGTAATTTAAAGTTACATTGTAACTGCCAGCCATGCACCTTTTACATAATCATGTAATTTAAAGTTACATTGTAACTGCCATCCATGCACCTTTTACATAATCATGTAATTTAAAGTTACATTGTAACTGCCAGCCATGCACCTTTTACATAATCATGTAATTTAAAGTTACATTGTAACTGCCATCCTTGCACCTTTTACATAATCATGTAATTTAAAGTTACATTGTAAGTGCCAGCCATGCACCTTTTACATAATCATGTAATTTAAAGTTACATTGTAACTGCCATCCATGCACCTTTTACATAATCATGTAATTTAAAGTTACATTGTAACTGCCAGCCATGCACCTTTTACATAATCATGTAATTTAAAGTTACATTGTAACTGCCATCCATGCACCTTTTACATAATCATGTAATTTAAAGTTACATTGTAACTGCCATCCATGCACCTTTTACATAATCATGTAATTTAAAGTTACATTGTAACTGCCATCCATGCACCTTTTACATAATCATGTAATTTAAAGTTACATTGTAACTGCCATCCATGCACCTTTTACATAATCATGTAATTTAAAGTTACATTGTAACTGCCATCCATGCACCTTTTACATAATCATGTAATTTAAAGTTACATTGTAACTGCCAGCCATGCACCTTTTACATAATCATGTAATTTAAAGTTACATTGTAACTGCCAGCCATGCACCTTTTACATAATCATGTAATTTAAAGTTACATTGTAACTGCCAGCCATGCACCTTTTACATAATCATGTAATTTAAAGTTACATTGTAACTGCCATCCATGCACCTTTACATAATCATGTAATTTAAAGTTACATTGTAACTGCCATCCATGCACCTTTTACATAATCATGTAATTTAAAGTTACATTGTAACTGCCAGCCATGCACCTTTTACATAATCATGTAATTTAAAGTTACATTGTAACTGCCAGCCATGCACCTTTTACATAATCATGTAATTTAAAGTTACATTGTAAGTGCCAGCCATGCACCTTTTACATAATCATGTAATTTAAAGTTACATTGTAACTGCCAGCCATGCACCTTTTACATAATCATGTAATTTAAAGTTACATTGTAACTGCCAGCCATGCACCTTTTACATAATCATGTAATTTAAAGTTACATTGTAACTGCCAGCCATGCACCTTTTACATAATCATGTAATTTAAAGTTACATTGTAACTGCCAGCCATGCACCTTTTACATAATCATGTAATTTAAAGTTACATTGTAACTGCCATCCATGCACCTTTTACATAATCATGTAATTTAAAGTTACATTGTAACTGCCATCCATGCACCTTTTACATAATCATGTAATTTAAAGTTACATTGTAACTGCCATCCATGCACCTTTTACATAATCATGTAATTTAAAGTTACATTGTAACTGCCAGCCATGCACCTTTTACATAATCATGTAATTTAAAGTTACATTGTAACTGCCAGCCATGCACCTTTTACATAATCATGTAATTTAAAGTTACATTGTAAGTGCCATCCATGCACCTTTTACATAATCATGTAATTTAAAGTTACATTGTAACTGCCATCCATGCACCTTTTACATAATCATGTAATTTAAAGTTACATTGTAACTGCCAGCCATGCACCTTTACATAATCATGTAATTTAAAGTTACATTGTAACTGCCAGCCATGCACCTTTTACATAATCATGTAATTTAAAGTTACATTGTAACTGCCAGCCATGCACCTTTTACATAATCATGTAATTTAAAGTTACATTGTAACTGCCAGCCATGCACCTTTTACATAATCATGTAATTTAAAGTTACATTGTAACTGCCAGCCATGCACCTTTTACATAATCATGTAATTTAAAGTTACATTGTAACTGCCAGCCATGCACCTTTTACATAATCATGTAATTTAAAGTTACATTGTAACTGCCAGCCATGCACCTTTTACATAATCATGTAATTTAAAGTTACATTGTAACTGCCATCCATGCACCTTTTACATAATCATGTAATTTAAAGTTACATTGTAAGTGCCATCCATGCACCTTTTACATAATCATGTAATTTAAAGTTACATTGTAACTGCCATCCATGCACCTTTTACATAATCATGTAATTTAAAGTTACATTGTAACTGCCATCCATGCACCTTTTACATAATCATGTAATTTAAAGTTACATTGTAACTGCCATCCATGCACCTTTTACATAATCATGTAATTTAAAGTTACATTGTAACTGCCAGCCATGCACCTTTTACATAATCATGTAATTTAAAGTTACATTGTAACTGCCAGCCATGCACCTTTTACATAATCATGTAATTTAAAGTTACATTGTAACTGCCAGCCATGCACCTTTTACATAATCATGTAATTTAAAGTTACATTGTAACTGCCATCCATGCACCTTTTACATAATCATGTAATTTAAAGTTACATTGTAACTGCCAGCCATGCACCTTTTACATAATCATGTAATTTAAAGTTACATTGTAACTGCCATCCATGCACCTTTTACATAATCATGTAATTTAAAGTTACATTGTAACTGCCATCCATGCACCTTTTACATAATCATGTAATTTAAAGTTACATTGTAACTGCCAGCCATGCACCTTTTACATAATCATGTAATTTAAAGTTACATTGTAACTGCCAGCCATGCACCTTTTACATAATCATGTAATTTAAAGTTACATTGTAACTGCCATCCATGCACCTTTTACATAATCATGTAATTTAAAGTTACATTGTAACTGCCAGCCATGCACCTTTTACATAATCATGTAATTTAAAGTTACATTGTAACTGCCAGCCATGCACCTTTTACATAATCATGTAATTTAAAGTTACATTGTAAGTGCCAGCCATGCACCTTTTACATAATCATGTAATTTAAAGTTACATTGTAACTGCCATCCATGCACCTTTTACATAATCATGTAATTTAAAGTTACATTGTAACTGCCAGCCATGCACCTTTTACATAATCATGTAATTTAAAGTTACATTGTAACTGCCAGCCATGCACCTTTACATAATCATGTAATTTAAAGTTACATTGTAACTGCCATCCATGCACCTTTTACATAATCATGTAATTTAAAGTTACATTGTAACTGCCAGCCATGCACCTTTTACATAATCATGTAATTTAAAGTTACATTGTAACTGCCATCCATGCACCTTTTACATAATCATGTAATTTAAAGTTACATTGTAACTGCCAGCCATGCACCTTTTACATAATCATGTAATTTAAAGTTACATTGTAACTGCCATCCATGCACCTTTTACATAATCATGTAATTTAAAGTTACATTGTAAGTGCCATCCATGCACCTTTTACATAATCATGTAATTTAAAGTTACATTGTAACTGCCAGCCATGCACCTTTTACATAATCATGTAATTTAAAGTTACATTGTAACTGCCAGCCATGCACCTTTTACATAATCATGTAATTTAAAGTTACATTGTAAGTGCCAGCCATGCACCTTTTACATAATCATGTAATTTAAAGTTACATTGTAACTGCCAGCCATGCACCTTTTACATAATCATGTAATTTAAAGTTACATTGTAACTGCCAGCCATGCACCTTTTACATAATCATGTAATTTAAAGTTACATTGTAACTGCCAGCCATGCACCTTTTACATAATCATGTAATTTAAAGTTACATTGTAACTGCCAGCCATGCACCTTTTACATAATCATGTAATTTAAAGTTACATTGTAACTGCCAGCCATGCACCTTTTACATAATCATGTAATTTAAAGTTACATTGTAACTGCCAGCCATGCACCTTTTACATAATCATGTAATTTAAAGTTACATTGTAACTGCCAGCCATGCACCTTTTACATAATCATGTAATTTAAAGTTACATTGTAACTGCCAGCCATGCACCTTTTACATAATCATGTAATTTAAAGTTACATTGTAACTGCCAGCCATGCACCTTTTACATAATCATGTAATTTAAAGTTACATTGTAACTGCCAGCCATGCACCTTTACATAATCATGTAATTTAAAGTTACATTGTAAGTGCCAGCCATGCACCTTTTACATAATCATGTAATTTAAAGTTACATTGTAACTGCCATCCATGCACCTTTTACATAATCATGTAATTTAAAGTTACATTGTAACTGCCAGCCATGCACCTTTTACATAATCATGTAATTTAAAGTTACATTGTAACTGCCATCCATGCACCTTTTACATAATCATGTAATTTAAAGTTACATTGTAACTGCCAGCCATGCACCTTTTACATAATCATGTAATTTAAAGTTACATTGTAACTGCCAGCCATGCACCTTTTACATAATCATGTAATTTAAAGTTACATTGTAACTGCCAGCCATGCACCTTTTACATAATCATGTAATTTAAAGTTACATTGTAACTGCCATCCATGCACCTTTTACATAATCATGTAATTTAAAGTTACATTGTAACTGCCATCCATGCACCTTTTACATAATCATGTAATTTAAAGTTACATTGTAACTGCCAGCCATGCACCTTTTACATAATCATGTAATTTAAAGTTACATTGTAACTGCCAGCCATGCACCTTTTACATAATCATGTAATTTAAAGTTACATTGTAACTGCCAGCCATGCACCTTTTACATAATCATGTAATTTAAAGTTACATTGTAACTGCCAGCCATGCACCTTTTACATAATCATGTAATTTAAAGTTACATTGTAACTGCCAGCCATGCACCTTTTACATAATCATGTAATTTAAAGTTACATTGTAACTGCCAGCCATGCACCTTTTACATAATCATGTAATTTAAAGTTACATTGTAACTGCCAGCCATGCACCTTTTACATAATCATGTAATTTAAAGTTACATTGTAACTGCCAGCCATGCACCTTTTACATAATCATGTAATTTAAAGTTACATTGTAACTGCCAGCCATGCACCTTTTACATAATCATGTAATTTAAAGTTACATTGTAACTGCCAGCCATGCACCTTTTACATAATCATGTAATTTAAAGTTACATTGTAACTGCCAGCCATGCACCTTTTACATAATCATGTAATTTAAAGTTACATTGTAACTGCCAGCCATGCACCTTTTACATAATCATGTAATTTAAAGTTACATTGTAACTGCCATCCATGCACCTTTTACATAATCATGTAATTTAAAGTTACATTGTAACTGCCAGCCATGCACCTTTTACATAATCATGTAATTTAAAGTTACATTGTAACTGCCAGCCATGCACCTTTTACATAATCATGTAATTTAAAGTTACATTGTAACTGCCAGCCATGCACCTTTTACATAATCATGTAATTTAAAGTTACATTGTAACTGCCATCCATGCACCTTTTACATAATCATGTAATTTAAAGTTACATTGTAACTGCCAGCCATACACCTTTTACATAATCATGTAATTTAAAGTTACATTGTAACTGCCAGCCATGCACCTTTTACATAATCATGTAATTTAAAGTTACATTGTAACTGCCAGCCATGCACCTTTTACATAATCATGTAATTTAAAGTTACATTGTAACTGCCAGCCATGCACCTTTTACATAATCATGTAATTTAAAGTTACATTGTAACTGCCAGCCATGCACCTTTTACATAATCATGTAATTTAAAGTTACATTGTAACTGCCAGCCATGCACCTTTTACATAATCATGTAATTTAAAGTTACATTGTAACTGCCAGCCATGCACCTTTACATAATCATGTAATTTAAAGTTACATTGTAAGTGCCAGCCATGCACCTTTTACATAATCATGTAATTTAAAGTTACATTGTAACTGCCATCCATGCACCTTTTACATAATCATGTAATTTAAAGTTACATTGTAACTGCCATCCATGCACCTTTTACATAATCATGTAATTTAAAGTTACATTGTAACTGCCATCCATGCACCTTTTACATAATCATGTAATTTAAAGTTACATTGTAACTGCCAGCCATGCACCTTTTACATAATCATGTAATTTAAAGTTACATTGTAACTGCCATCCATGCACCTTTTACATAATCATGTAATTTAAAGTTACATTGTAACTGCCATCCATGCACCTTTTACATAATCATGTAATTTAAAGTTACATTGTAAGTGCCAGCCATGCACCTTTTACATAATCATGTAATTTAAAGTTACATTGTAAGTGCCAGCCATGCACCTTTTACATAATCATGTAATTTAAAGTTACATTGTAACTGCCATCCATGCACCTTTTACATAATCATGTAATTTAAAGTTACATTGTAACTGCCAGCCATGCACCTTTTACATAATCATGTAATTTAAAGTTACATTGTAACTGCCAGCCATGCACCTTTTACATAATCATGTAATTTAAAGTTACATTGTAACTGCCAGCCATGCACCTTTTACATAATCATGTAATTTAAAGTTACATTGTAACTGCCAGCCATGCACCTTTTACATAATCATGTAATTTAAAGTTACATTGTAACTGCCATCCATGCACCTTTTACATAATCATGTAATTTAAAGTTACATTGTAACTGCCAGCCATGCACCTTTTACATAATCATGTAATTTAAAGTTACATTGTAACTGCCAGCCATGCACCTTTTATATAATCATGTAATTTAAAGTTACATTGTAACTGCCATCCATGCACCTTTACATAATCATGTAATTTAAAGTTACATTGTAACTGCCAGCCATGCACCTTTTACATAATCATGTAATTTAAAGTTACATTGTAACTGCCAGCCATGCACCTTTTACATAATCATGTAATTTAAAGTTACATTGTAACTGCCAGCCATGCACCTTTTACATAATCATGTAATTTAAAGTTACATTGTAACTGCCATCCATGCACCTTTTACATAATCATGTAATTTAAAGTTACATTGTAACTGCCATCCATGCACCTTTTACATAATCATGTAATTTAAAGTTACATTGTAACTGCCATCCATGCACCTTTTACATAATCATGTAATTTAAAGTTACATTGTAACTGCCAGCCATGCACCTTTTACATAATCATGTAATTTAAAGTTACATTGTAACTGCCAGCCATGCACCTTTTACATAATCATGTAATTTAAAGTTACATTGTAACTGCCAGCCATGCACCTTTTACATAATCATGTAATTTAAAGTTACATTGTAACTGCCAGCCATGCACCTTTTACATAATCATGTAATTTAAAGTTACATTGTAACTGCCAGCCATGCACCTTTTACATAATCATGTAATTTAAAGTTACATTGTAACTGCCAGCCATGCACCTTTTACATAATCATGTAATTTAAAGTTACATTGTAACTGCCAGCCATGCACCTTTTACATAATCATGTAATTTAAAGTTACATTGTAACTGCCAGCCATGCACCTTTTACATAATCATGTAATTTAAAGTTACATTGTAACTGCCAGCCATGCACCTTTTACATAATCATGTAATTTAAAGTTACATTGTAAGTGCCAGCCATGCACCTTTTACATAATCATGTAATTTAAAGTTACATTGTAACTGCCAGCCATGCACCTTTTACATAATCATGTAATTTAAAGTTACATTGTAACTGCCAGCCATGCACCTTTTACATAATCATGTAATTTAAAGTTACATTGTAACTGCCATCCATGCACCTTTTACATAATCATGTAATTTAAAGTTACATTGTAACTGCCAGCCATGCACCTTTTACATAATCATGTAATTTAAAGTTACATTGTAACTGCCAGCCATGCACCTTTTACATAATCATGTAATTTAAAGTTACATTGTAACTGCCAGCCATGCACCTTTACATAATCATGTAATTTAAAGTTACATTGTAACTGCCAGCCATGCACCTTTTACATAATCATGTAATTTAAAGTTACATTGTAAGTGCCAGCCATGCACCTTTTACATAATCATGTAATTTAAAGTTACATTGTAACTGCCAGCCATGCACCTTTTACATAATCATGTAATTTAAAGTTACATTGTAACTGCCAGCCATGCACCTTTTACATAATCATGTAATTTAAAGTTACATTGTAACTGCCAGCCATGCACCTTTTACATAATCATGTAATTTAAAGTTACATTGTAACTGCCAGCCATGCACCTTTTACATAATCATGTAATTTAAAGTTACATTGTAACTGCCAGCCATGCACCTTTTACATAATCATGTAATTTAAAGTTACATTGTAACTGCCAGCCATGCACCTTTTTACATAATCATGTAATTTAAAGTTACATTGTAACTGCCAGCCATGCACCTTTTACATAATCATGTAATTTAAAGTTACATTGTAAGTGCCAGCCATGCACCTTTTACATAATCATGTAATTTAAAGTTACATTGTAACTGCCAGCCATGCACCTTTTACATAATCATGTAATTTAAAGTTACATTGTAACTGCCAGCCATGCACCTTTTACATAATCATGTAATTTAAAGTTACATTGTAACTGCCAGCCATGCACCTTTTACATAATCATGTAATTTAAAGTTACATTGTAACTGCCAGCCATGCACCTTTTACATAATCATGTAATTTAAAGTTACATTGTAACTGCCAGCCATGCACCTTTTACATAATCATGTAATTTAAAGTTACATTGTAACTGCCAGCCATGCACCTTTTACATAATCATGTAATTTAAAGTTACATTGTAACTGCCAGCCATGCACCTTTTACATAATCATGTAATTTAAAGTTACATTGTAACTGCCAGCCATGCACCTTTTACATAATCATGTAATTTAAAGTTACATTGTAACTGCCAGCCATGCACCTTTTACATAATCATGTAATTTAAAGTTACATTGTAACTGCCATCCATGCACCTTTTACATAATCATGTAATTTAAAGTTACATTGTAAGTGCCATCCATGCACCTTTTACATAATCATGTAATTTAAAGTTACATTGTAACTGCCATCCATGCACCTTTTACATAATCATGTAATTTAAAGTTACATTGTAAGTGCCAGCCATGCACCTTTTACATAATCATGTAATTTAAAGTTACATTGTAACTGCCAGCCATGCACCTTTTACATAATCATGTAATTTAAAGTTACATTGTAACTGCCATCCATGCACCTTTTACATAATCATGTAATTTAAAGTTACATTGTAAGTGCCAGCCATGCACCTTTTACATAATCATGTAATTTAAAGTTACATTGTAACTGCCAGCCATGCACCTTTTACATAATCATGTAATTTAAAGTTACATTGTAACTGCCATCCATGCACCTTTTACATAATCATGTAATTTAAAGTTACATTGTAAGTGCCAGCCATGCACCTTTTACATAATCATGTAATTTAAAGTTACATTGTAACTGCCAGCCATGCACCTTTTACATAATCATGTAATTTAAAGTTACATTGTAACTGCCATCCATGCACCTTTTACATAATCATGTAATTTAAAGTTACATTGTAAGTGCCAGCCATGCACCTTTTACATAATCATGTAATTTAAAGTTACATTGTAACTGCCATCCATGCACCTTTTACATAATCATGTAATTTAAAGTTACATTGTAACTGCCAGCCATGCACCTTTTACATAATCATGTAATTTAAAGTTACATTGTAACTGCCATCCATGCACCTTTTACATAATCATGTAATTTAAAGTTACATTGTAAGTGCCATCCATGCACCTTTTACATAATCATGTAATTTAAAGTTACATTGTAACTGCCATCCATGCACCTTTTACATAATCATGTAATTTAAAGTTACATTGTAACTGCCATCCATGCACCTTTTACATAATCATGTAATTTAAAGTTACATTGTAACTGCCATCCATGCACCTTTTACATAATCATGTAATTTAAAGTTACATTGTAACTGCCATCCATGCACCTTTTACATAATCATGTAATTTAAAGTTACATTGTAACTGCCATCCATGCACCTTTTACATAATCATGTAATTTAAAGTTACATTGTAACTGCCATCCATGCACCTTTTACATAATCATGTAATTTAAAGTTACATTGTAACTGCCATCCATGCACCTTTTACATAATCATGTAATTTAAAGTTACATTGTAACTGCCATCCATGCACCTTTTACATAATCATGTAATTTAAAGTTACATTGTAAGTGCCATCCATGCACCTTTTACATAATCATGTAATTTAAAGTTACATTGTAACTGCCATCCATGCACCTTTACATAATCATGTAATTTAAAGTTACATTGTAACTGCCATCCATGCACCTTTTACATAATCATGTAATTTAAAGTTACATTGTAACTGCCAGCCATGCACCTTTTACATAATCATGTAATTTAAAGTTACATTGTAACTGCCAGCCATGCACCTTTTACATAATCATGTAATTTAAAGTTACATTGTAACTGCCAGCCATGCACCTTTTACATAATCATGTAATTTAAAGTTACATTGTAACTGCCATCCATGCACCTTTTACATAATCATGTAATTTAAAGTTACATTGTAACTGCCATCCATGCACCTTTTACATAATCATGTAATTTAAAGTTACATTGTAACTGCCATCCATGCACCTTTTACATAATCATGTAATTTAAAGTTACATTGTAACTGCCATCCATGCACCTTTTACATAATCATGTAATTTAAAGTTACATTGTAACTGCCATCCATGCACCTTTTACATAATCATGTAATTTAAAGTTACATTGTAACTGCCATCCATGCACCTTTTACATAATCATGTAATTTAAAGTTACATTGTAAGTGCCATCCATGCACCTTTTACATAATCATGTAATTTAAAGTTACATTGTAACTGCCATCCATGCACCTTTTACATAATCATGTAATTTAAAGTTACATTGTAACTGCCATCCATGCACCTTTTACATAATCATGTAATTTAAAGTTACATTGTAACTGCCAGCCATGCACCTTTTACATAATCATGTAATTTAAAGTTACATTGTAACTGCCAGCCATGCACCTTTTACATAATCATGTAATTTAAAGTTACATTGTAACTGCCAGCCATGCACCTTTACATAATCATGTAATTTAAAGTTACATTGTAAGTGCCAGCCATGCACCTTTTACATAATCATGTAATTTAAAGTTACATTGTAACTGCCAGCCATGCACCTTTTACATAATCATGTAATTTAAAGTTACATTGTAACTGCCAGCCATGCACCTTTTACATAATCATGTAATTTAAAGTTACATTGTAACTGCCAGCCATGCACCTTTTACATAATCATGTAATTTAAAGTTACATTGTAACTGCCATCCATGCACCTTTTACATAATCATGTAATTTAAAGTTACATTGTAAGTGCCAGCCATGCACCTTTTACATAATCATGTAATTTAAAGTTACATTGTAACTGCCATCCATGCACCTTTTACATAATCATGTAATTTAAAGTTACATTGTAAGTGCCAGCCATGCACCTTTTACATAATCATGTAATTTAAAGTTACATTGTAACTGCCAGCCATGCACCTTTTACATAATCATGTAATTTAAAGTTACATTGTAACTGCCAGCCATGCACCTTTTACATAATCATGTAATTTAAAGTTACATTGTAACTGCCAGCCATGCACCTTTTACATAATCATGTAATTTAAAGTTACATTGTAAGTGCCAGCCATGCACCTTTTACATAATCATGTAATTTAAAGTTACATTGTAACTGCCATCCATGCACCTTTTACATAATCATGTAATTTAAAGTTACATTGTAACTGCCAGCCATGCACCTTTACATGATCATGTAATTTAAAGTTACATTGTAACTGCCAGCCATGCACCTTTTACATAATCATGTAATTTAAAGTTACATTGTAACTGCCATCCATGCACCTTTTACATAATCATGTAATTTAAAGTTACATTGTAACTGCCAGCCATGCACCTTTTACATAATCATGTAATTTAAAGTTACATTGTAACTGCCAGCCATGCACCTTTTACATAATCATGTAATTTAAAGTTACATTGTAACTGCCAGCCATGCACCTTTTACATAATCATGTAATTTAAAGTTACATTGTAACTGCCAGCCATGCACCTTTTACATAATCATGTAATTTAAAGTTACATTGTAACTGCCAGCCATGCACCTTTTACATAATCATGTAATTTAAAGTTACATTGTAACTGCCAGCCATGCACCTTTTACATAATCATGTAATTTAAAGTTACATTGTAACTGCCAGCCATGCACCTTTTACATAATCATGTAATTTAAAGTTACATTGTAACTGCCAGCCATGCACCTTTTACATAATCATGTAATTTAAAGTTACATTGTAACTGCCAGCCATGCACCTTTTACATAATCATGTAATTTAAAGTTACATTGTAACTGCCAGCCATGCACCTTTTACATAATCATGTAATTTAAAGTTACATTGTAACTGCCAGCCATGCACCTTTTACATAATCATGTAATTTAAAGTTACATTGTAACTGCCAGCCATCCATGCACCTTTTACATAATCATGTAATTTAAAGTTACATTGTAACTGCCAGCCATGCACCTTTTACATAATCATGTAATTTAAAGTTACATTGTAACTGCCAGCCATGCACCTTTTACATAATCATGTAATTTAAAGTTACATTGTAACTGCCAGCCATGCACCTTTTACATAATCATGTAATTTAAAGTTACATTGTAACTGCCAGCCATGCACCTTTTACATAATCATGTAATTTAAAGTTACATTGTAACTGCCAGCCATGCACCTTTTACATAATCATGTAATTTAAAGTTACATTGTAACTGCCAGCCATGCACCTTTTACATAATCATGTAATTTAAAGTTACATTGTAACTGCCAGCCATGCACCTTTTACATAATCATGTAATTTAAAGTTACATTGTAACTGCCAGCCATGCACCTTTTACATAATCATGTAATTTAAAGTTACATTGTAACTGCCAGCCATGCACCTTTTACATAATCATGTAATTTAAAGTTACATTGTAACTGCCAGCCATGCACCTTTTACATAATCATGTAATTTAAAGTTACATTGTAACTGCCAGCCATGCACCTTTTACATAATCATGTAATTTAAAGTTACATTGTAACTGCCAGCCATGCACCTTTTACATAATCATGTAATTTAAAGTTACATTGTAACTGCCATCCATGCACCTTTTACATAATCATGTAATTTAAAGTTACATTGTAAGTGCCAGCCATGCACCTTTTACATAATCATGTAATTTAAAGTTACATTGTAACTGCCAGCCATGCACCTTTTACATAATCATGTAATTTAAAGTTACATTGTAACTGCCAGCCATGCACCTTTTACATAATCATGTAATTTAAAGTTACATTGTAACTGCCAGCCATGCACCTTTTACATAATCATGTAATTTAAAGTTACATTGTAAGTGCCAGCCATGCACCTTTTACATAATCATGTAATTTAAAGTTACATTGTAACTGCCAGCCATGCACCTTTTACATAATCATGTAATTTAAAGTTACATTGTAAGTGCCATCCATGCACCTTTTACATAATCATGTAATTTAAAGTTACATTGTAAGTGCCAGCCATGCACCTTTTACATAATCATGTAATTTAAAGTTACATTGTAACTGCCATCCATGCACCTTTTACATAATCATGTAATTTAAAGTTACATTGTAAGTGCCAGCCATGCACCTTTTACATAATCATGTAATTTAAAGTTACATTGTAACTGCCAGCCATGCACCTTTTACATAATCATGTAATTTAAAGTTACATTGTAAGTGCCAGCCATGCACCTTTTACATAATCATGTAATTTAAAGTTACATTGTAACTGCCAGCCATGCACCTTTTACATAATCATGTAATTTAAAGTTACATTGTAACTGCCATCCATGCACCTTTTACATAATCATGTAATTTAAAGTTACATTGTAACTGCCATCCATGCACCTTTTACATAATCATGTAATTTAAAGTTACATTGTAACTGCCAGCCATGCACCTTTTACATAATCATGTAATTTAAAGTTACATTGTAAGTGCCAGCCATGCACCTTTTACATAATCATGTAATTTAAAGTTACATTGTAACTGCCAGCCATGCACCTTTTACATAATCATGTAATTTAAAGTTACATTGTAACTGCCATCCATGCACCTTTTACATAATCATGTAATTTAAAGTTACATTGTAACTGCCATCCATGCACCTTTTACATAATCATGTAATTTAAAGTTACATTGTAACTGCCAGCCATGCACCTTTTACATAATCATGTAATTTAAAGTTACATTGTAAGTGCCAGCCATGCACCTTTTACATAATCATGTAATTTAAAGTTACATTGTAACTGCCATCCATGCACCTTTTACATAATCATGTAATTTAAAGTTACATTGTAACTGCCATCCATGCACCTTTTACATAATCATGTAATTTAAAGTTACATTGTAACTGCCATCCATGCACCTTTTACATAATCATGTAATTTAAAGTTACATTGTAACTGCCATCCATGCACCTTTTACATAATCATGTAATTTAAAGTTACATTGTAACTGCCATCCATGCACCTTTTACATAATCATGTAATTTAAAGTTACATTGTAACTGCCAGCCATGCACCTTTTACATAATCATGTAATTTAAAGTTACATTGTAACTGCCAGCCATGCACCTTTTACATAATCATGTAATTTAAAGTTACATTGTAACTGCCATCCATGCACCTTTTACATAATCATGTAATTTAAAGTTACATTGTAACTGCCACCCATGCACCTTTTACATAATCATGTAATTTAAAGTTACATTGTAACTGCCAGCCATGCACCTTTTACATAATCATGTAGTTTAAAGTTACATTGTAACTGCCAGCCATGCACCTTTTACATAATCATGTAATTTAAAGTTACATTGTAAGTGCCAGCCATACACCTTTTACATAATCATGTAATTTAAAGTTGCATTGTAAGTGCCAGCCATGCACCTTTTACATAATCATGTAATTTAAAGTTACATTGTAACTGCCATCCATGCACCTTTTACATAATCATGTAATTTAAAGTTACATTGTAAGTGCCAGCCATGCACCTTTTACATAATCATGTAATTTAAAGTTACATTGTAAGTGCCAGCCATGCACCTTTTACATAATCATGTAATTTAAAGTTACATTGTAAGTGCCATCCATGCACCTTTTACATAATCATGTAATTTAAAGTTACATTGTAACTGCCAGCCATGCACCTTTTACATAATCATGTAATTTAAAGTTACATTGTAACTGCCATCCATACACCTTTTACATAATCATGTAATTTAAAGTTACATTGTAACTGCCAGCAATACACCTTTTACATAATCATGTAATTTAAAGTTACATTGTAACTGCCATCCATGCACCTTTTACATAACCATGTAATTTAAAGTTACATTGTAACTGCCAGCCATGCACCTTTTACATAATCATGTAATTTAAAGTTACATTGTAACTGCCATCCATACACCTTTTACATAATCATGTAATTTAAAGTTACATTGTAACTGCCAGCCATGCACCTTTTACATAATCATGTAATTTAAAGTTACATTGTAACTGCCACCCATGCACCTTTTACATAATCATGTAATTTAAAGTTACATTGTAACTGCCAGCCATGCACCTTTTACATAATCATGTAATTTAAAGTTACATTGTAACTGCCACCCATGCACCTTTTACATAATCATGTAATTTAAAGTTACATTGTAACTGCCAGCCATGCACCTTTTACATAATCATGTAATTTAAAGTTACATTGTAACTGCCAGCCATGCACCTTTTACATAATCATGTAATTTAAAGTTACATTGTAAGTGCCATCCATGCACCTTTTACATAATCATGTAATTTAAAGTTACATTGTAACTGCCATCCATGCACCTTTTACATAATCATGTAATTTAAAGTTACATTGTAACTGCCATCCATGCACCTTTTACATAATCATGTAATTTAAAGTTACATTGTAAGTGCCATCCATGCACCTTTTACATAATCATGTAATTTAAAGTTACATTGTAACTGCCATCCATACACCTTTTACATAATCATGTAATTTAAAGTTACATTGTAACTGCCAGCCATGCACCTTTTACATAATCATGTAATTTAAAGTTACATTGTAACTGCCAGCCATGCACCTTTTACATAATCATGTAATTTAAAGTTACATTGTAACTGCCAGCCATGCACCTTTTACATAATCATGTAATTTAAAGTTACATTGTAAGTGCCAGCCATGCACCTTTTACATAATCACGTAATTTAAAGTTACATTGTAACTGCCAGCCATGCACCTTTTACATAATCATGTAATTTAAAGTTACATTGTAACTGCCATCCATGCACCTTTTACATAATCATGTAATTTAAAGTTACATTGTAACTGCCAGCCATGCACCTTTTACATAATCATGTAATTTAAAGTTACATTGTAAGTGCCATCCATGCACCTTTTACATAATCATGTAATTTAAAGTTACATTGTAAGTGCCAGCCATGCACCTTTTACATAATCATGTAATTTAAAGTTACATTGTAAGTGCCAGCCATGCACCTTTTACATAATCATGTAATTTAATGTTACATTGTAACTGCCATCCATGCACCTTTTACATAATCATGTAATTTAAAGTTACATTGTAACTGCCAGCCATGCACCTTTTACATAATCATGTAATTTAATGTTACATTGTAAGTGCCAGCCATGCACCTTTTACATAATCATGTAATTTAAAGTTACATTGTAACTGCCAGCCATGCACCTTTTACATAATCATGTAATTTAAAGTTACATTGTAAGTGCCATCCATGCACCTTTTACATAATCATGTAATTTAAAGTTACATTGTAAGTGCCAGCCATACACCTTTTACATAATCATGTAATTTAAAGTTACATTGTAAGTGCCACCCATGCACCTTTTACATAATCATGTAATTTAAAGTTACATTGTAAGTGCCACCCATGCACCTTTTACATAATCATGTAATTTAAAGTTACATTGTAAGTGCCAGCCATGCACCTTTTACATAATCATGTAATTTAAAGTTACATTGTAACTGCCATCCATGCACCTTTTACATAATCATGTAATTTAAAGTTACATTGTAACTGCCAGCCATGCACCTTTTACATAATCACGTAATTTAAAGTTACATTGTAACTGCCAGCCATGCACCTTTTACATAATCACGTAATTTAAAGTTACATTGTAACTGCCAGCCATGCACCTTTTACATAATCATGTAATTTAAAGTTACATTGTAACTGCCAGCCATGCACCTTTTACATAATCATGTAATTTAAAGTTACATTGTAACTGCCAGCCATGCACCTTTTACATAATCATGTAATTTAAAGTTACATTGTAACTGCCAGCCATGCACCTTTTACATAATCATGTAATTTAAAGTTACATTGTAACTGCCAGCCATGCACCTTTTACATAATCATGTAATTTAAAGTTACATTGTAACTGCCATCCATGCACCTTTTACATAATCATGTAATTTAAAGTTACATTGTAACTGCCAGCCATACACCTTTTACATAATCATGTAATTTAATGTTACATTGTAAGTGCCAGCCATGCACCTTTTACATAATCATGTAATTTAAAGTTACATTGTAACTGCCAGCCATGCACCTTTTACATAATCATGTAATTTAAAGTTACATTGTAAGTGCCAGCCATGCACCTTTTACATAATCATGTAATTTAAAGTTACATTGTAAGTGCCAGCCATGCACCTTTTACATAATCATGTAATTTAAAGTTACATTGTAACTGCCATCCATGCACCTTTTACATAATCATGTAATTTAAAGTTACATTGTAACTGCCAGCCATGCACCTTTTACATAATCATGTAATTTAAAGTTACATTGTAAGTGCCAGCCATGCACCTTTTACATAATCATGTAATTTAAAGTTACATTGTAACTGCCATCCATGCACCTTTTACATAATCATGTAATTTAAAGTTACATTGTAACTGCCAGCCATGCACCTTTTACATAATCATGTAATTTAAAGTTACATTGTAACTGCCAGCCATGCACCTTTTACATAATCATGTAATTTAAAGTTACATAGTAACTGCCATCCATCAAAATACGGAAAGGTCGAATTTCAGTATCTCGAGACAATAAAGGCGAATCCACAAAACACCGACAGCCCAAAACTGCAAAATTTGAAATCCCGAACACACAACATACACCACACCACACATACACCACAATACCCACAGTACAAAACAAAAACACACACAAAAACATAATACCAGACATCCATAAACCTACACCACAAATAAGCAGGGGGGGGCAAGCCCACTGCACCCCCACACCCCCCTACTTATATACTAACTCCTAGATCGCACAAACAGAAAAAGAAAGTAAACTCACACCCAGAAATTTTACAGTCCCTCGCATACACACACATCACTCATATAGAAACACCAACACATCCAACACTTACACACTCATACTTTCACCTGCCTACTCTAACCCACATGTACAACTTACAAACAAACACATATACACTCAAACTCCCACCCAAAACCTTTACAAAACACTCACCTTAAATTCCTCCTAAATCCACACACAACACCGGACACCATCCACACAAAACACTGCAAGTAAAATAGAGTAAAGCCATAACCGTGAATTTGAGATATTCAAATTCACGATTATGTACTTTTGCTATTTTAAAAATTCTCCTTTATGGTCTCGAGATACTGAAATTCAAGATTTCAGTATTTTGAGATTATAAAGGGGAACCGTGTCAGGACATCAGTGTGTACACGTACATGTGTATGATGCCTGTGGGGTGTGTGTGTGTGTGTGTGTGTGTGTGTGTGTGTGTGTGTGTGTGTGTGTGTGTGTGTGTGTGTGAGTGTGTGCATGTCAGATCATCAAAATGACAATTTTAATTAAGACACATTTTATCAAAAGTTGCTCCCTTTCCAAATGCTAGTTTGTTCTTGGTGTTGTGGTGTCATATTTCGGTAAGGAGATTGTCTTCCAGTCCTGCAATTTCCAGAGATCTTTTGAAGCTTTCCATCATGGGATATGAAAGATTTCTGAAGACCACTGGAGGCAGCCTTTTGGGTCTGTGTACCATATACTCCCTTAGTGTAATATGTCCGCTATCTGCTTCCTCCCCTTCTACCTGGATCCCCATCCACTTGTTTCCTTTGCCTTCCTCCCTCCCAGCAGGGCATCCTCCTTCCTATTAATTTTTGAAGCCATGCAATGAATTATCCGTTCCGTACATCCATTTTTTCCAGGTGTCTACACTCTCCCTCTCTTTCATGTTTTCTCATCCTAGACAGAATTATGTCTCCCTCCTTTCTACATTATACCTAAAATGCTTGAGTGCCCCATCCTAATCCATTGTGTGAACTCCTTTTGACATGGCTCTCCTCACTTCCTTTGCTACCCTTCTGTTTGCCCCCTTGAGAACTGGGCCCCTTATGTTGACCATCTATATGCATTTTATTTTACCATAACCGCTAGGTCTCGTGTTTCTATATGGCTCAAATGGCTTCCTCTCCTCTTATCTTTTCACAAAGTACCCCATTCCCGGCCCAGTGTCATTGTGTACTCATCCCTCAATCTGCCCATAATCTCCTGAGTCATCTTTGACCATCTCCTCCAGCTTATAATCCTGCATCTCCCCAAGCCCCACATGGTTGTCTTTATCTCTGATACTCCCTTCACCCTAACCACATAATGGCATGGATGATTATTGGCTAACAGTGCCTTAACCTTGACATCCCTGGTCCCCCTCAGGAAAAGTTAGAACCATGTCGAGAATTCTACCCTTTCTGGTGCAGTCACTCACCAACTGGCTGAAACTTAGACTTAGGGTCTAAGATCTCATTCAGTACCCCATTCATTCTCCATCCTGGAACTGGCATCTCCTAATATGGCCCTGGCAGATTCAGGTCCCTTATGAATGTAAAACTGTTATATATTTTACCTTGCTTTTTAACTCTGTCATGCAATCATTCATCCTCTCCCCTTAACATGTTTGTGGGTCAATACATTGTACAGATCCAGTAGAACCCAAGAGGCACTTACCCTAGCTTCTGACTCTCACTGCTTTTTTACCCCTTTCAAGTGGTGGTGTTCCTTCTTATTTCAACCCTCACATTTGATGCCCCTGCATTCACCCTCTCATTGTTACAGCTAAACAGCCCAGGCACATCCAAGTCATACCACCTTCTTGCCACTGACCCATGTATCTGTGATACTAACAATACACACCCTTCTGCCTCACCACTGGCTGACCCACTACATAATATTACCACTCAGCCATGCTTAGTATATTAATGCCCAGCCATTATTAGAGTATTACTGCCCAGCCATGATTAGAGTATTAATGCCCAGCAATGATTAGTGTATTACTGCCCAGCCATGGTTGGTATATTAATCCCCCAGCCATGGTTAATGTATTACTGCCCAGCCATGATTAGTGTATTACTGCCCAGCCATGGTTAGTGTATTACTGCCCAGCCATTATTAGCGTATAACTAACCAGTTATAGTTAGTATATTAATGCCCCAGCTATGGTTAGTGTATTACTGCCCAGCTATGGTTAGTGTATTACTGCCCAGCCATGATTAGGGTATTACTACCCAGCCATGGTTAGTTTATTAATGCCCAGCCATGGCTACTGTATTACTGCCCAGCCATGGTTAGTATATTAATGCCCCAGCCATGATTAGAATATTACTGCCCAGCCATGATTAGTGTATTACTGCCCAGCCATGGTTAGTGTATTACTACCCAGTCATGGTTAGTATATTAATGCCCCAGCTATGGTTATTGTATTACTACCCAGCCATGGTTAGTATATTAATGCCCCAGCCATGGTTAGTGTATTACTGCCCTGCCATGGTTAGTATATTAATGCCCCAGCCATGGTTAATGTATTACTGCCCTGCCATGGTTAGTATATTAATGCCCAGCCATGATTACTGTATTACTACCCAACCATGGTTAGTATATTAATGCCCAGCCATGGTTAGTGTACTAATGCCCCAGCCATGGTTAGTGTATTACTGCCCAGCCATGGTTAGTATATTAATGCCCCAGACATGATTAGAGTATTACTACCCAACCGTGGTTAGTATATTAATGCCCCAGCCATGATTAGAGTATTACCGCCCAGCCATGGGTAGTGTATTAATGCCTAACCATAATCAGAGTATTACTGCCCAGCCATGGTTAGTATAATATTGCCCCAGCCATGATTAGAGTATTACTGCCCAGCCATGGTTAGTATATTAATGCCCAGCCATGGATAGTGTATTACTGCCCAGCTATGGTTAGTATATTAATGCCCCAGCCATGATTAGAGTATTACTGCCCAGCCATGGTTAGTATATTAATGCCCCAGCCATAGTTAGTGTATTACTGCCCAGCCATGGTTAGTATATTAATGCACCAGACATGATTAGTGTATTACTACCCAACCATGGTTAGTATATTAATGCCCCAGCCATGATTAGAGTATTACTGCCCAGCCATGGCTTGTGTATTAATGTCCAGCCATAATTAGAGTATTATTACTCGGCCATGATTAGAGTATTACTGCCCAGCCATGGTTAGTATATTAATGCCCAGCCATGGATAGTGTATTACTGCCCAGCCATGGTTAGTGTATTACTGGCCAGCTATGGTTAGTATATTACTGCCCAGCCATGGTTAGTATATTAATGCCACAGCCATGATTAAAGTATTACTGACAGCCGTGAGTAGTGTATTAATGCCCAGCCATGGTTAGTGTATTACTGCCCAGCCATAGTTAGTATATTAATGCCACAGCCATGATTAGAGTATTACTGCCCAGCCATGGTTAGTATATTAATGCCCCAGCCATGATTACATAATTACTGCCCAGCCATAGTTAGTATATTAATGCCCCAGCCAAGATTAGAGTATTACTGCCCAGCCATGGTTAGTATATTAATGCCCCAGCCATGATTTGAGTATTACTGCCCAGCCATGGTTAATATATTAATGCCCCAGCCATGGTTAGAGTATTACCACCCAGCCATGGTTAATGTATTAATGCCCAGCCATGATTAGAGTATTACTGCTCAGCCATGATTAGAGTGTTACTGCCCAGCCATGGTTAGTATATTAATTCCCAGCCATGATTAGAGTATTACTTTCCCAGCCATGGTTAGTGTATTATTGCCCAGCTGTGGTTAGTATATTAATGCCCAGCCATAGTTAGAGTATTACTGCTCAGCCATGATTAGAGTGTTACTGCCTAACCATAGTTAGCGTATTAATGCCCAGCCATGGTTAGTGTACTACTGCCCAGCCATGGTTTGTGTATTAATGCCAAGTCATGATTAGAATATTACTTTCCCAGCAGTGGTTAGTGTATTACTGCCCAGCCATGGTTAGTGTATTAATGCTGAGCCATGGTTAGTGTATTACTGCCCAGCCATGGTTAGAGTATTACCACTCAGCCATGGTTAGTGTATTAATGTCCAGCCATGCTTAGTATATTAATGCCCCAGCCATAATTAGTATATTAATGCCCCAGCCATGATTAGAGTGTTACTGCCCAGCTATGGTTAGTATATTAATTCCCCAGCCATGATTAGAGTATTACTTTCCAGCCATGGTTAGTATATTAGAGTATTACTGCCCAGCTATGATTAGTGTGTTACTGCCCAGCCATGGTTAGCGTATTACTGCCCAGCTATGGTTAGTAAATTAATGCTCCAGCCATGATTAGAGTATTACTGCCCAGCCATGGTTAGTATATTAATGCCCCAGCCATGATTCGAGTATTACTGCCCAGCCATGGTTAATATATTAATGCCCCAGCCATGGTTAGAGAATTACCACCCAGCCATGGTTAATGTATTAATGCCCAGCCATGATTAGAGTATTACTGCTCAACCATGATTAGAGTGTTACTGCCCAGCCATGGTTAGTATATTAATGCCCAGCCATGATTAGAGTATTACTTTCCCAGCCATGATTAGTGTATTACTGCCCAGCTGTGGTTAGTATATTAATAACCCAGCCATGATTAGAGTATTACTGCCCAGCCATGGTTAGTATATTAGAGTATTACTGCCCAGCCATGGTTAGTGTGTTACTTCCCAGCCATGGTAAGCGTATTACTGCCCAGCTATGGTTAGTATATTAATGCCCCAGCCATGATTAGAGTATTTCTGCCCAGCCATGGTAAGTGTATTAATACCCAGACATGATTAGAGTATTACTGCCCAGCCATGGTTAGAGTATTACTACCCATCCATGGTTAGTGTATTAATGCCCAGACATGATTAGGGTATTACTGCCCAGCCATGGTTAGTATAGTAATGCTCCAGCCATGATTAGAGTATTACTGCCCTGCTATGGTTAGTTTATTAACGCCCAGCCATGATTAGAATAATACTACCCAGTCCCTACCTTTTTTTTTCATTTGTCCCCTACCTGCTTTCTTCTGTCCTGATTCTAATTTGTCTTAATCTGTGTATCTACCCACTTCATTGGTTTTGCTTTTTTGGTTACATGTTTAAGAGGTGTGACCAATGTATATATTTAACACTACAATAACACTAGAATTACATTTTGTTCTATTTAATCATTCTGTTTTTTGGTGGAGGAAGAAATGGGGTGTGTATTGACTGTAGGAAAACCATTTATGGGAGGAAATCACAAGAACAACAACATGAAATATTACCATAATAAGGAGGCTGTAAAGCTGGTGATGACCATATAATCACTCAGTCAGTCTTTTGACAGGCATGTGCTTAACCCATCTTCTATCTCATCTTCCTTGCTACTCTGTCGTCCCATTTCATGGCTCCATCTGTGATTCCAACAAGTAGTTGACCATATTCTAAGCCCCAAATGTGGTCCCTCAGTATTCCAGCCATGATCTCTCCACTCTACCTCAACATTCCTTTTCCATTTCTGTGACCCTAAAGTATAACTTCACTATCCTGCACTGTAGGCTGTATGGGTGAAAACCTCAGCCTTCATATTCTGTTTGTAGCACAACAGTCAGCATTTTTGTTACCCTCTGGCTTGACCTTCATCCATCACCTCACCGTCCTTCTTTAGCCGAGGTCTCCAGAACCACACACAATACTGCTGCAACTGCAGCCTCACCAGTGCTTGGTGCAGAAGAAGGGCTACTACCTCCATTAGGTTTGCTGCTTGTGCTCTGTATCTGAGCACATACACACACACGCATACCCATGCACACACACCACACACACATGCACACGCTCGTACAAACACCACACACACACACACACACACACACACACACACACACACACACACACACACACGCACGCGTGTGCACACACATGCACACACACATACACACGCACGTGCACACACACATACACTCATGCACACACACACACACACACACACACACACACACATCACATGTGGGCGCATGCACATGTACACACACACACACACACACACACACACACACACACACACACACACACACTGCACACACAATGCACACACACACACGTGCACGCGTGTGCACAAAGACATGCACACACATACACACACGCACGTGCACACACACACATACACTCGTGCACACACACACCACACACACACATACACACACACACACACACACACACACACACACACACACTATAAGGTGGCATAGTTCACTCTTTCATGGATCATTACACTCACTACCTTTCCCCTCCACTGTGTTCCAAGTAACCCTTCCCCATTCTCAGAAATTAGGAACATTTTCTCAGAAAAGGTGGAGGGGGAAGGTCATGATGGGACTGATCATGGAAGAATGAACTATGTCACCTTATGCGTGGACAGATCATGGCTGGAACACTGGATCATTAAGCCCACCAAATATCCCTTTGACCTTCTCATAAGTGGATCACATATTCCAGAAGCCCTGCCTGCACAATTCAGAACTAATGACCCCACCATACATGTAGGCAAGCATGCCTCACTTCCCAAACTGTGGATAACATCAAACGGAAATACAATGAAGAACACAGGACCCAGTACTAACCCCTATGACACAATGGTAACTGGCTTTGGAGACCACACTTCCCACTAACCACTCCCATTTGTTCTCTTATCATTTAGTCAGCTCTCTACTCATCCCGGACACTTCAACCCTACTACCACCACCACCACCAACATCTTTTAGTCATCCTGTGGAACTGGAATAGGCTGGATTATCAGGATCCTCCCAGCCATGATGTTTAGGTCTAACAGATTAAATGTTTTCAGGTACTGTGCATTCTGATACATGAGGAATTTTCTTGTCAGTTTCACCTGGACTGAGTCAAGACTCATTGGTTTGTCATTCTCTGGCTTTTTCCTTTTATGTAGCACAGGCCACCTAAGGTTCCCACAGTGCTGGCTACAAAACTTTCCCAAGTGCTAAATGACTCCCAAGACATGTTGTGTTTGTCCAGTTTCCTTGCGTAAAACAGAATTGCCTTATGTTTAGTATTGGTTTGAGCCAAATGTATTTTTGTTTCTGAATGCAGTAGATTTAATACAGCAAGTGTGGAATGTTTTTATCTTTTATACAGTGATACTTAATGAAATTTATTGTTTTCAGACCGTATCTCTCAGACCCTGGAGATCCTAAAACACGCAGTGGACATTGAGGAACGAGGAGTGAAGGTGAAACTGACAATTGTGGACACACCAGGATTTGGAGATGCACTGGACAATTCGGACTGGTAATGTTTTTGTTTGTTTTAATATTAACTATGTAGTGACTTCTGTCCCAGTTTTATGCCTAAAGATTTTGACATTTCATTGACAAAGGTAAACTGATACCATGCACAGTAACTCTGGGGCCATTGTCAGTTCATTGCTTTATTTACACTTTTGGAGTGAGTTCACTTTTAGGATATGATCATCTGAGGACAATTACACAATAGGTACTTAAGCAATACACATGACAAAGTGTGGATTACTGAAAATTAATATCCAATTTGCATTCCGAGACATAAGGTTTACACTGAGTATCCTCACACCATCTGGACTGTTGGCTAGTTCCCACTAACTACAAATCCTGCAGTGCATTATTGTACTTTTAAAATGAGGTATTGCAGGTAAGAATACACTAGTTATTATTTCTCATCTGTAAGGTATTTCACAAGGAATGGCATTTTCACAAAGAATTGCATTTCCTGAAAACAGAAAAGTATATTCCCGCCTCCATCATGAATGACTGAAGCTGAATCCCTAACCCTGCCATGAATGAGTGGAGTTGAATGCCTAACCCTGCCATGAATGAGTGGAGTTGTATAAGCACAATTTTGAATTCCCCCAGACCAATACTTTTCACTTCAGTCCTCCAGTGGCCTAAATTTAAGGGTGAAGATGCTTCTAGAACTCTCTGTTGACATACCTGCCAGCCTCATGAAGCACTAGAACACTGTCATTTCCTCAAAGAAGTCAATACAACTGACCCAGCAGTTTTACCATGGTACATGGTGAGGGGGTCTCTGCATTATTATTTCTGACAAACAGCAGTTAATGATATATGGAGTTACAGACTCTGAATATTAACTATTTCTACATTGCTGTATAAACATATTTCAAAGTTTACAGCCTGCACACTCCTTCCTAACTGCTGGAGTGAGTTTTGTTCCCCCAACTCCCTGTTTGTTATTTCATGAGTTACTAAAAGACTTTTCCTTTGACAATGTACCATTTGTGATGGCAGGCATCCCAACATTATTGGTTTAGTTTTATCAGCTTTTTTGATATTTAAACTGCTTGCCTAAGACTCTTTCAGGCACCTGTTAACCTTGGAAACATGCTTCCACATTGCATCCAAAGACTGATTTTCCTCATTATGCAGGACGGACATTTTGAGTCATCTCCGCTGTGCACCCCTTAATCTGCTTGGCATCAACCTGCTCCCCTACCACACCCCTATCTCCGCCCACCCATATAATTTCCATTATCAATAGTATAACTTCACTCCCCACCTCTGACCGATCACACATCAAATTTCTGTAGGATATCCCTTGGCAATCCCACCCCATAACATTACATGTCTATTCATAATTACTGTCACCCTGACATTACTTGCTTACAGAACTGTCAGTGGCTCTGATCTGGGTTCTGATCCCACACCAGGTGCTTAGATTCATTTGCCATTACTGATACTGCAGTGATATCCTTCAAATGAGACATTAAAATGAGGCACCTTCTGCCTGAGTTGATTTTAGCTAAGGTGGTTGTAAAAGCTCCCACAGTACTTATCAAAAAAGTAGGGGAATTTCCTAGTTTCTTGGACAAATCTCCCTCATCAGTATGAATTCTATAAATCCAAATATGGTTTAACGGAATGGAGAGACACTTTATTAACACATATCTTCTTCCTTCTCCATATGAGTACTATCTCAGATATCCCTTGGCAAGAGACCACTAGCCCAGTAAGACTAGCCCAATCTACAAACTGTAAAGAAAAAATGCTTATTAATGTCAACCCATCTGCTTCATACCAGCTCATCTCTCCTATAATATCAAACTCTCAGACATGCTTATGATCCTCTTCATACTTTATGAATTATTTTAAAGTACCCCAGAATAAGCATATCGTGCTAATTTACCTCTAGCCAATTACAGTCTCCTAAAATTAGTATTCTATAGTAAGTAATCTTAAATAACCCTGAGCTAGTAAAATGCTTCTCCATTCAATAAAACAACCTGCACAATGTAACAGACATGCAAATGAACTTCTCTCTAATGGTGTAACTCTACTTCGCTTGTACAGGTCACCCTTAATCAATCACTGCCCTATTTCTCTTGGACAGGTCACCTGTTACCACTGACTACATCACTTCTCTTGTACAGGTCACCTGTTACCACTGACTACATCACTTCTCTTGTACAGATCACCTGTTACCACTGACTACATCACTTCTCTTGTACATGTCACCTGTTACCACTTACTACCTACTTCTCTTGTTTTGGTCACCTGTTACCACTGACTACATCACTTCTCTTGTACTAGTCACCCTTTACCACTCACTACTTACTTCTCTTGTACACTGACTTTTGGGCATAGATATCAACAAACAATTTATCATCACCGTTAATAAAAATAACTGCAAAAGTAGCCCACTCAATATTTTACCCTCTGACATACTATCCAAAACCAAACAGCAGTTAACATACTACACTAAAACTAACAAGTAATAACATATTCTACACTAACTAATACAATAAATGATGTAACCACTACAGTGTTGCAAACAATTAAAAAAATGTCTGGAAGTGTTAAAATCAAATGTTAATCAAGTACAATAAAAATATATAATATGTTTAAGGATGTATAAATATATTACACAAATGCCTTCACTGTATGACTGCCAACAGAGTTATACTTGTATGTACAGTTAATTATGTTGTATTTCTGTTGCACACAGTGTTGTACTTGTGTGTGCAGTTAATTATGTTGTATTTCTGTTGCACACAGTGTTGTACTTGTGTGTACAGTTAATTATGTTATATTTCTGTTGCACACAGTGTTGTACTTGTGTGTGCAGTTAATTATGTTATATTTCTGTTGCACACAGTGTTGTACTTGTGTGTGCAGTTTATGTTATATTTCTGTTGCACACAGTGTTGTACTTGTGTGTGCAGTTAATTATGTTGTATTTCTGTTGCACACAGTGTTGTACTTGTGTGTGTGCAGTTAATTATGTTATATTTCTGTTGCACACAGTGTTGTACTTGTGTGTGCAGTTAATTATGTCATATTTCTGTTGCACAGAGTGTTGTACTTGTGTGTGCAGTTAATTATGTTGTATTTCTGTTGCACACAGTGTTGTACTTGTGTGCGCAGTTAAGTATGTTATATTTCTGTTGCACACAGTGTTGTACTTGTGTGTGCAGTTAATTATGTTGTATTTCTGTTGCACACAGTGTTGTACTTGTGTGTGCAGTTAATTATGTTATATTTCTGTTGCACACAGTGTTGTACTTGTGTGTGCAGTTAATTATGTTGTATTTCTGTTGCACACAGTGTTGTACTTGTGTGTGCAGTTAATTATGTTGTATTTCTGTTGCACACAGTGTTGTACTTGTGTGTGCAGTTAAGTATGTTATATTTCTGTTGCACACAGTGTTGTACTTGTGTGTGCAGTTAATTATGTCATATTTCTGTTGCACACAGTGTTGTACTTGTGTGTGCAGTTAATTATGTCATATTTCTGTTGCACACAGTGTTGTACTTGTGTGTGCAGTTAATTATGTTGTATTTCTGTTGCACACAGTGTTGTACTTGTGTGTGCAGTTAATTATGTTGTATTTCTGTTGCACACAGTGTTGTACTTGTGTGTGCAGTTAATTATGTCATATTTCTGTTGCACACAGTGTTGTACTTGTGTGTGCAGTTAATTATGTCATATTTCTGTTGCACACAGTGTTGTACTTTTGTACTAGAACTTTTCATCCTGTGATGCTGATGAGAAAAGGCTTATTCAAACCTTATCTGGTCCATCCCAGTTACCAGAGAAAAATAAATAAATACTTGCACACACTTATAATTAGTTAAATATAGATATATATGTGACTTTGCTTTTTCCACCTTAAGACACTGACTTGTCATAGTACTGGCTGTCTGTGTGTGAAATTATGGTACAGTGGAAAGTGGGAATTTGTCCTACCCCAGCTGTTGTGTGATCTCTGAGTTCGTGTACATAATTAACAGTGGGTATGGGGGTGTAGGGGATATTGTTTTATTTTCATTATTTTGTGTATCAATCTTGTTTGATCAATTTTTTTTATTCAAATATTTGAATGTTCGATGTTTTGTTAGGTAATCATATACATATATATATATATATATATATATATATATATATATATATGGGTCTACTTCATTTGATCGAAAGACCATTTGACCTAAACCCATTTGATCAAAAGTTCATTTGATCGAAAACCAGTATTCAAGGCATAAAACTGGGATTTGTCCCCCTCCCCAATGTCGTGCGACCCTGGAGCTGGTATATATATAGTTGGGGGAGTGTGGAGGACATGGGGGGGCAAAGCCCCCCATCCAGTTTCCTTTAAAAGAAAAAATAAAACAAAAAGTACAGATTTTAAACGAATATAGGTGGGGGGGCGCCCGCGATGCCCCCCACACCCCCCCTAACTATATATACCAACTCCAGGGTCGTACAACATTGGGGAGGGGGACAAATCCCTGTTATTTGCCTCGAATACTGGTTTTTGATCAAATGAGCTTTCATTCAAATGGGTTTAGGTCAAATGGTCTTTCGATCAAATGAAGTAGACCCATATATATATATATATATATATATATATATATATATATATGGTTCCCATTCAGAAGCCTGAAACATCATAAGCCTGAAAATCAAAATCCTGAAACCAAAAGCCTGAAAATTCAGAATCCTGAAAACTCAAAATCCTGAAAGCCCAAAATCCTGAAACTCAAAATCCTGAAAACACAAAATAGACATACTGATGTCATTGTGGCTTTGCTATTGTTAGCCCTGTGGTGTTAGGTCATGCGTTGGGGTCAGGTAAGTGTGCGGTTGGTTTTATTTTAGGGTTAGGGGCGGTTTAAGTGAGTTAGGGTTAGGGCGCAGGTTAGGCATGTATGCAATAGTAAACAGCAAACCAGGAAAAACAAAGGAACAGGAGTACACAGCTTTCACCACAAAAAGGGAAAATAGCCACGAACAAACTGGACTTTAATGTGAAGCGCTTTTCGTCTGCTTAAGCAGCAGACTTCATCAGACATAGTATAAAAAACAAGCAGGCATATTTATACTCAAGTGAAAGAAGCGTCACTAATTAATAAATCAGTTAATTCTTCCAATTAAAAGTCAATTGGCTAGCAATTGTTAATACACTATGGCTTAACCCCACAAAGCCTAGTGAAATCATCATTCTAAACCCAATATATACCTTAAAACAAATAGATAATGTTAAAATCAAATCAGATAAATTAAAACCAGGTAGACTCTAGTATGTTCTGGTGTTAAAAGTTAGGATAAACACTGCCTTTAGACTAGATATATACCCATCAAAATACACTCATTTGATGCAAAAATGTGTACTAAACTGTATTTTAAACATATTTTAAACATAGGATAGGTGTTATAGTAAATACTGCATAGACTTTAAACAGTAGTGTCAAACCCTATATAGTCTCAAGCCACACAGGTAAATAAAGTTAACATATCATAAAGTTTATATGTTGAACACTAGATAGGGGGTTACTCTATCTAGTGAGACTTTTTAATTTCAATAAGCAACTGATAGAGCAGTTGTCATTCAAACCTGGGTAAGAATACGCGTTTAATCTGATCTGCCATTTAAGTTCCAGTTCTTGAAGGAGCAACTGGAGTGGTGCACCTCTTTTGGGTTCCAATAGATGGTCGATGACCATAAATTTAAAATTGTGGTCACTATGTGTTGAAATGTGTTTAGCTAGAGCGTTGTCTTGTTTTCTCTTTTTAATTGCATATAGATGTTCATAAATGCATTTGCGGAACTTTCGTTCGGTCTTACCCACATAAAATCCCGGGCATTTTTGGCACTGAGCTAGATAAACCACCATACAAGTATTACAATTGGCTCTACAACGCATGTCAAACCCACTTTTGTTTATGTAGAATCTATTAGATTCATATATAAATTTGCAATAGTTGCAATTTTGACATTTGTACATGCCTGGGGTTCGTGTAAAGTTACAAGTCGTGCGTTCAAGCAGTAATTTTAAATTCTTAGCCTTCCTAAAGGTTATTTCAGGACTAGCACCTAGTTTACTGTAAACAGTGGGATTGTTTTTAAATATCTCCCAATTCTTCTTAATAATATCAATAACAAAACCACTATTCACATGGTAAGTTAAAATTAGTCTAGAGTTGGTGTTTGGTAATGAGTTCTGTGCTGGAATGTTAATATTAGTGAGTGAAGTGGGTGAAATGTTGTTCTCATTGTTGGTAATAATTTTTAAAATAGGCTTATAAATACCTTGCACCCTTTTGCTAGTCACTTCTTTAACCAATTTGTTAAGTAACAAAGGGGGGGTAACCCCTATGTGTGAACATATTGGTTAAAAGGTCACACTCACTATAAAAGGCTGCATCTATGGTGGTAATTCTAGCAGCTCTTACCAGCTGGCCCTTAACTAACGATCTTTTGTGGTAGTAAGGGTGACAGCTGCTGTAATGCAGGAAAGAGTTGGAATATGTCGTTTTCCTATATATACTTGCTACATAAGCTTTTAGCTCATAGTTCTTAACCAACCATATATCTAAATAAGCAATGGCGGTGGTGCTAAAAGAGGAGGTAAATTTCAAAAAGTCAGTAGAAGAATTGAACAAGTCCAAAATTGCTAGACTATCAAGTTCAACCCCTTCAAAGAGGATAAAAATATCATCCAAGTAGCGAGTATAATATTTGATTCTCTCCATAAGTGTCTTATTACCAAATATATACTCTTTCTCCCAGTGGGCCATGACCATATTGGCTATGCTGGCTCCACAAGGTGAGCCCATAGCCACACCCACCTTTTGGAGGTAGAAGTTATCACCTAGCATGAAGTAGTTGTTATATAGAATCAGTTCTAATAGTTCCATAACCAGTGCAATTCCACTAACAGTAGCGTTGTGGCTTTTCAAGAAAATTCCTACCCAATCTATAGCTGTATTTAGTGGAATACAGGTATATAAATCTTTAACGTCGACCGTTAAAAAATTGAAATTAGGGTCGAAGTTAAATTCTCCTATTTTTGCCAAAAATGCCCAGGAGTCTTTACATATCTGATGTTCTTGACTCAGATATTTTTGTAAAGTTACGTCCACCAGCTTCGCACAGGTGTAAGTGGGAGAACCACGTCCATCCACTAAAGGCCGCATCGGTGGATTCTCTAGATCTTTATGTATTTTGGGGATCCCAAAAATACAGGGGAACTTAGGATACATTGTAGTTAAGTATTTGTATTGGTCTTGTTGAATGCGGCCTTCAGTGTACATGTCATCAAGACAGTCCTTAATGATACGATAAGCTCTCTTTGTTTCAAATTTAGAACTTTAGAATTTAGAAAACAAGACAACGCTCTAGCTAAACACATTTCAACACATAGTGACCACAATTTTAAATTTATGGTCATCGACCATCTATTGGAACCCAAAAGAGGTGCACCACTCCAGTTGCTCCTTCAAGAACTGGAACTTAAATGGCAGATCAGATTAAACGCGTATTCTTACCCAGGTTTGAATGACAACTGCTCTATCAGTTGCTTATTGAAATTAAAAAGTCTCACTAGATAGAGTAACCCCCTATCTAGTGTTCAACATATAAACTTTATGATATGTTAACTTTATTTACCTGTGTGGCTTGAGACTATATAGGGTTTGACACTACTGTTTAAAGTCTATGCAGTATTTACTATAACACCTATCCTATGTTTAAAATATGTTTAAAATACAGTTTAGTACACATTTTTGCATCAAATGAGTGTATTTTTGATGGGTATATATCTAGTCTAAAGGCAGTGTTTATCCTAACTTTTAACACCAGAACATACTAGAGTCTACCTGGTTTTAATTTATCTGATTTGATTTTAACATTATCTATTTGTTTTAAGGTATATATTGGGTTTAGAATGATGATTTCACTAGGCTTTGTGGGGTTAAGCCATAGTGTATTAACAATTGCTAGCCAATTGACTTTTAATTGGAAGAATTAACTGATTTATTAATTAGTGATGCTTCTTTCACTTGAGTATAAATATGCCTGCTTGTTTTTTATACTATGTCTGATGAAGTCTGCTGCTTAAGCAGACAAAAAGCGCTTCACATTAAAGTCCAGTTTGTTCGTGGCTATTTTCCCTTTTTGTGGTGAAAGCTGTGTACTCCTGCTCCTTTGTTTTTCCTGGTTTGCTGTTTTCATATTTTAGAAGTTTTATGGCGTCTGGATCAGCGAGTAATGTCAGCGATTTTTCGCCTAACACTACACCAGCAATTTTGAGGAGCTGTGATAGTGCTGTGGTTACAGCACCAGCCGTGGATATAATGCCCGACAAGGACTCTTTTTTCAATTCTTTATTCTTAAGAATGGATTCATTGTGTGCGAGACTTGACAAGCTCGATACTCAACAACAAGAGATGAATAAAATGATTACAGCACTGCCAGTTAATTCTTTATTGAATTTAACCTTCCCCACGGCAGTGAACTCTTTGCAAGGCTCGAAGAGATTAATACCAGTGGCTCAGACTGATGCGCTCATCGAGCGTGAACCGCTTACCATCACGAACTCTCTGGTGACTGACAACCCCGTGGTAACGGTGAACTCTACTTTGCATGGCACACCTGGACTAAATACCAGTAACCCGTTAAGTAACAATGCTGAACAACTTTGACTCGTGTCACCAAGACAAAATAGTATTGGAGCCGTGAATGTTGTTTCACATCCTAATACAAACACGAGTGGTAGCAACCCCGATGACCCGCCTACATTTGGGAATTGGATTTCTGAAAGGTTTTTGCTTTCAAGGGGCCACGACACTGTGAACCATGAACGGATGGCTTCTAATGCAAACGGACAAGAGGTAAACCTTTCAGTAGACATAGTTTCTAAACTGAAGTCTTTTGATAAAATACTGGTTAAAATTAAAAAGTTGCAGTTGGAAATCTCGTATTTTAGAGAATGCCTCTCTAGTAAAGTGATACCGAAAGGATTGAGGCACTTTCAATATCCTACTGGGTTACTTCCTAACTCAGTTTTCCATAAAGAACTAATAGCCTTATTCGATAAGCAAGGTGCTGACTTACTTAATCTCATGATCAAACATTATAGTGTATGGGTTAACGAGCTGACTGTTGAAGCAACGACCTTGGACAGTGATATTAAACAACACGACCAATATGATAGATATAAGTTCGAGTATGCTTGCTGCTTCAACAGCATAGACCAATACTTGAATAAACTGACACTAAATAAAATTAAGAAGTTAGACCGCGATCGTAAGGCCTACGAGCAGGGGACGGCTTACCCCCTCCCAGCTACTTCTCAGTTATGGCAGGCTCCGAACACAGACTACGGAGCTAATACTGCGAATAACAGTAACAACATTGCTCCTAGTGGCCTTTCGATGATGGACTTGGACCCGACTACTGATGAGACACAATTGGATCCAGTAATTAGGAGGAGTGAGAGGTTACAGAACCGTAGAGGCCAACATGTAAATGGAGGCCCACCTGCTGGTATACGCCCAGAACAGGGTTTTCAAGACCCCAATCGTTTAGGGGCCATCCCAAAGCAACGGAACAAACCCTACCAGAACCAGGGAAACTTCTCAAGATCCAAACAATGCAGACCCAGATAGAACTTTTAGATAGAGCTCAAAATATTGACTACATTTACAATGTTGATTCTGCTATTAGTGCCACCATTAACAATGGGATATCTTACACTGAACATTTGTCTTTTAGTGGTGACACTTCTTGTGACTCTAATTTGAACTGTAGTTATAGTAGTGTTGTTCTAGAAGGTGACTTGGTCACTACTTTTAAGAAACCAGTAATAACCACCAATAGCACTGGCGATTTCAGTATTTATAATTTTTCCGATATACCAATAGGTAGTGACCTGGCCAACTTTTTGGCAAAAGGATACACTTATGTACCGCAACAGAAACTTGATTTTGTGAATTCCATACTTGATCTCAAACTTTACACTCGTAAGCTTAATTTTAACATCATGTTTGGTCATGACCACCACAATCCGATTAATGGCACACTTAGGGTACCCAGTACATTCAACCCCCCGTTGCATCCCTCTATACAGTGTTTTGAGAACATGTGTGAACTGGATTTAAGGAAAGCTTTTCCTTCCCCATTTACACTAGAGAAGGATGAGACTATTCAGCAAGAACTTGAACTAATTGATTTTGTGAAAAATCATAATATACGAATATGCAAACCTGACAAAGGGGGAGGTGTCGTCGTATTCGATAATGTAGATTACTTCGACCGAATGTCTAGGTTGTTGGATAGTGAGGCTTATGAACTAAGTTCTAAATTTGAAACAAAGAGAGCTTATCGTATCATTAAGGACTGTCTTGATGACATGTACACTGAAGGCCGCATTCAACAAGACCAATACAAATACTTAACTACAATGTATCCTAAGTTCCCCTGTATTTTTGGGATCCCCAAAATACATAAAGATCTAGAGAATCCACCGATGCGGCCTTTAGTGGATGGATGTGGTTCTCCCACTTACACCTGTGCGAAGCTGGTGGACGTAACTTTACAAAAATATCTGAGTCAAGAACATCAGATATGTAAAGACTCCTGGGCATTTTTGGCAAAAATAGGAGAATTTAACTTCGACCCTAATTTCAATTTTTTAACGGTCGACGTTAAAGATTTATATACCTGGATTCCACTAAATACAGCTATAGATTGGGTAGGAATTTTCTTGAAAAGCCACAACGCTACTGTTAGCGAAATTGCACTGGTTATGGAACTATTAGAACTGATTCTATATAACAACTACTTCATGCTAGGTGATAACTTCTACCTCCAAAAGGTGGGAGTGGCTATGGGCTCACCTTGTGGAGCCAGCATAGCCAATATGGTCATGGCCCACTGGGAGAAAGAGTATATATTTGGTAATAAGACACTTATGGAGAGAATCAAATATTATACTCGCTACTTGGATGATATTTTTATCCTCTTTGAAGGGGTTGAACTTGATAGTCTAGCAATTTTGGACTTGTTCAATTCTTCTACTGACTTTTTGAAATTTACCTCCTCTTTTAGCACCACCGCCATTGCTTATTTAGATATATGGTTGGTTAAGAACTATGAGCTAAAAGCTTATGTAGCAAGTATATATAGGAAAACTACATATTCCAACTCTTTCCTGCATTACAGCAGCTGTCACCCTTACTACCAGAAAAGATCGGTAGTTAAGGGCCAGCTGGTAAGAGCTGCTAGAATTACCACCATAGATGCAGCCTTTTACAGTGAGTGTGACCTTTTAACCAATATGTTCACACATAGGGGTTACCCCCCTTTGTTACTTAACGAATTGGTTAAAGAAGTGACTAGCAAAAGGGTGCAAGGTATTTATCAGCCTATTTTAAAAATTATTACCAACAATGAGAACAACATTTCACCCACTTCACTCACTAATATTAACATTCCAGCACATAACTCATTACCAAACACCAACTCTAGACTAATTTTAACTTACCATGTGAATAGTGGTTTTGTTATTGATATTATTAAGAAGAATTGGGAGATATTTAAAAACAATCCCACTGTTTACAGTAAACTAGGTGCTAGTCCTGAAATAACCTTTAGGAAGGCTAAGAATTTAAAATTACTGCTTGAACGCACGACTTGTAACTTTACACGAACCCCAGGCATGTACAAATGTCAAAATTGCAACTATTGCAAATTTATATATGAATCTAATAGATTCTACATAAACAAAAGTGGGTTCGACATGCGTTGTAGAGCCAATTGTAATACTTGTATGGTGGTTTATCTAGCTCAGTGCCAAAAATGCCCGGGATTTTATGTGGGTAAGACCGAGCGAAAGTTCATGACGCATTTATGAACATCTATATGCAATTAAAAAGAGAAAACAAGACAACGCTCTAGCTAAACACATTTCAACACATAGTGACCACAATTTTAAATTTATGGTCATCGACCATCTATTGGAACCCAAAAGAGGTGCACCACTCCAGTTGCTCCTTCAAGAACTGGAACTTAAATGGCAGATCAGATTAAACGCGTATTTTTACCCAGGTTTGAATGACAACTGCTCTATCAGTTGCTTATTGAAATTAAAAAGTCTCACTAGATAGAGTAACCCCCTATCTAGTGTTCAACATATAAACTTTATGATATGTTAACTTTATTTACCTGTGTGGCTTGAGACTATATAGGGTTTGACACTACTGTTTAAAGTCTATGCAGTATTTACTATAACACCTATCCTATGTTTAAAATATGTTTAAAATACAGTTTAGTACACATTTTTGCATCAAATGAGTGTATTTTTGATGGGTATATATCTAGTCTAAAGGCAGTGTTTATCCTAACTTTTAACACCAGAACATATTAGAGTCTACCTGGTTTTAATTTATCTGATTTGATTTTAACATTATCTATTTGTTTTAAGGTATATATTGGGTTTAGAATGATGATTTCACTAGGCTTTGTGGGGTTAAGCCATAGTGTATTAACAATTGCTAGCCAATTGACTTTTAATTGGAAGAATTAACTGATTTATTAATTAGTGACGCTTCTTTCACTTGAGTATAAATATGCCTGCTTGTTTTTTATACTATGTCTGATGAAGTCTGCTGCTTAAGCAGACGAAAAGCGCTTCACATTAAAGTCCAGTTTGTTCGTGGCTATTTTCCCTTTTTGTGGTGAAAGCTGTGTACTCCTGTTCCTTTGTTTTTCCATGTATGCAATAGTGACAAATATTGGGGTTAGGGGCGGTTTAAGTGAGTTAGGGTTAGGGCGCGGGTCAGGTGAGTGTGCGATACTGACGGACCTTAGGGTTAGGGTTAGGGTCAGGGTCAGTTGGTAGATATTAGTGTCTTTATAGTGACATATTAGCATTATTTGTGTTTTCAGGATTTTGAGTTTCAGGATTTTGGGCTTTCAGGATTTTGAGTTTTCAGGTCCCATTTAAGTGATCGAAGTTTCAGAACTTCAAATTTCATAGGACCAAAACCATATGATCAGCCAGAGTCCCTTTGTGTCGGCCTGGACTTCTGAGAAGCAGATGCCAAACAGGAGAGGACCCAGGACCAATCCCTATGGGACTCCACTCGTGATTGGTCAGTGGTCTGACTTGGAGTCCACTACTTTCAGACTGTGGGTTCTATCTGTGAGCCAATTTGCAACCCACCTAGTGATATAGGGGTCGATGCCAAGTTTGGTGAGTTTATCAATAGTTCCTGAGTAGGGAATGGTATCAAAGGCCTTGGCCAGATCAAGGTAGGCTGTATGAACCACCTTGCCTTCATCCACAGCTCTGGTGACTGACTCAAAGAAGTTGACCTGGTTGAGCAGGCATGATCTACCCTTCACAAAACTAAACTGTGTGGGATCCAGAGTTTGGAGGTTCCCTATATCTTTGTTTATTAAGTCCATAATGATGCGTTCCATAGCTTTGCATATCAGACTTGTCAGGCTAACGGGGTGATAGTTCCCAGGGTATGAAGTCACTCCTCCTTTGTGGAGAGGGATGAATGTAGCAGTGCACCATTCTGTAGGGACAAAGCCTGAGGTGAGGCTGTGATTGAACAGGGCACACAGGTGAGGTGCCAGTTCACTCTGTAGTTCATGTAGAACACAGCCAGGGATATTGTCAGGTCCCATAGAAGCTGTATTCTTGGTGTTGGACAGTGCTGTTTTAACCTGTGCAGCAGTAATACTGGGTGCCTGGCAATCTACTGATATTGTGATTGGTCCTTTAGTGGGGGAGAGAGGGGTAAAGTTGAAACTGAATCTGTTGGCCAGTATATTGGCAATATCTGTTGGCTCAGTATAGGAGGTACCATTGTGCAGTAATGCAGAGCAAACCTGGGTATTCCCATGGAGATTCTTGATATAACTATAGAAGGCTTTATGGTTGTTTTTAGTGTCTGCCGCAATTCTGCCTTCATAGCTGGCTTTAGAGGCTTTGATGAGGAATCTCAACTTTTTGTTGAGGCTGATAAGGGAGTTTTTCCAGTCTTGGGACTTCACCTTATTTCTCATCAGTTTCCTCCTTCTGTTGTAGATGTTCTTTATGGTAGGGGACCACCAGATTGGCTTCCTTTTTTTGGAGGAGAGCATCTTAATTCTATTGGGTATGGAGAGATCCATGCATTTGTGTACGTGTTCGTACAGGGCATTAGTGTATGATTCAGTAGTCATGCAGCTGTTCTCCAATTGCATGGGTGCCGTGAAGTTAGCTACCTATGTTTTTTAGGAGCCCAAAGTTAGCTTTGGAGAAGTTTTTCATGGTGGTTACCTTTGTGGGGGTGGGGCTGGGGGTGGGAGGGATGTGGATTTCCAAGGTGATTAGTTTGTGGTCGGATCTAACCCGGGAGGAGTTGACTATTGGTACAGAGCAATGGTCACCCATGTTAGTAATGACCAGGTCAAGGATGTTGCTACCTCTAGTAGGGATAAGAATGAGCTGGTCCAGGGCATTGGAATTAATGAATTCTAGGAAACGTTGGGCAAGTGTATTGGTACATGAGTAGTTTTCCCAGTTAATGGGGGGTAGTTGAAGTCGCCCAGTATGAGAGTGTTAGATTAGACCCTAATATTATCCAGGGTGCTTAGAAACGTGGAGTGTGAGTCTTGGGTCATGGTTGGGGACCTATAGCAGGCTACAACCTGAATCGCTGTCTTACCCAATGTTAGCTGCACCTGAAGTATCTCTGATGCATCATGTTGAGCTACCAGTCTGGAGGTGTGCGCATCCTTTATGAATATGGAAACACCACCGCCTTTGGAGCTTCGGTCCAAGTTCTGGGGCTGAAAGGTATGGAATGAGTTATAGCCTGGTAGTGCAGGGGTGCTATCTACTGCCTTGAACCATGTCTCTGTTACAGCATAAATGTCGATGTTCTCCATTTTAAGGAGTGCTTTGAGCGAGTGCATTTTGAGATTTAGACATCTAGCATTGAGCAGCATGACTCTCAGATTGCATTTGTTTGTAGCTGTTACAGTGGTAATTTGGTGTTTGGAACGCCACCTAAAAAAGGCACAATAGGGGTGGCAAGAGACCTGGCCAGTATCCGGAAGCCCAGGGAGGACAGATGCAGGCCATCTCTGGCAAAGCATCTAGGTCTGTCAATCATGTCATCCCAGGCAGACAGATACTGGATCCCCTTAGAATGACACCAGAAACATAGCCAATTGCTGAAATCAATCATTTTCTGCTTGTACTGTGGTATCATTCTGGGTGATGGTAGGAGGCTGCTCAGGGCTAGGGTCATACCCGTCTGAGCTACATAATCTGAGAGCTCCTCCATGTCTCTTTTCATGTAGTCTAGGGAGGTACGTCTCAGGTCATTCACACCCACATGTACAATGACAGAGTCATATTTGTACCTGTTGTTGAGGGACCTGAGTGTGTGCATTATGTGATGGATCCTGGCACCTGACAGGCAGCTGACTGTTACTTTCTCCTTATTCAATCTAGTGAGTGCAACATCAGTGTGCCTCACTATCGAGTCACCTATGACTAGTGTGTTGGGCATGCTGTTTTGCCTTAGGGGCTTTGGTTGAGTGGCACACTGTTTAGGAGTGTTGTGTGTGTCATGATTAGTGTTGTGATGTGGTGGTCGAGTGCGTTTCTGCCTTGGAGGTCTCTGCTATTTGTGTAGATTTTTATTGAGAGCCTCCACGAAGGTGGGTGTGTGGTTTGTGTTTTTATGTGAAGGCAGTGCTGCTGTGTGTTCTGGAGGGCTATGTGCTCCATGTGTTGTGGTGCAAGTGTTGACCTTCTCTTGACCAGCTATTCCGGTCTTGGCTGCAGAGTCCATGTCTCCCAGTTTGGATATATAAGTGCATCTCTCACAAGTCTGAGTGTTGGGAGTTAGGAGGAGAGGGTTGTCAGTGTACATGAGGCAGTTGCTACATTGCCTCAGGATGCCCAAGCTCACCAGGCTAATAGGAGAAAGCACAGGGGATTGACCTTTAGACATGCCTGGAGGGGTGGGCATTTATAATAAGTACTGGAGCTGTTTCCTTGTAGAACGTTTAGTGATGGTAGCACTGTTGTGTGCTACAATAATTGCTACAAGAAATCTGGTAAAGTGCTAGAATAATAAGCTAATAAAAGTGCAGGAGAGCAGAGAACTAGCAGATCTAAGGGAAAATGTGAAGCGCACCGCTCAGAAGCTTAAAGAAAGTCCTGGATGCAGCAAATCTGCATCTGGACTACACTAGTTCCAGGAAAGTTACCTGAGCTGTTGTAACCCAGGCTAAACCTGACAAGAGTCTATTTGGATTAGTTTTCTACCACTGTTTACAAACAAGGAGGCAAACAAACTAAATAAATGTTATAGGACTAAAAACATCAAATTACACATTTCTGTTCTAAAGACTTAAACTTTGCCTGTGATATAAATAGGACCTGCTGGAAAGATAGGTATGTATCCCAGAGATGACCCTGTCTATGGGACGGACTCCCCATCCATGTGAAGCAGAGTTCCTCCCTAACCCAATTCAAGTGCAACTTGGACAATTGGGTGGGAAACCAGAAATTCATCCCTGGTTTGGCACCTGTGTCTCTAATGGACACAGGCAACCTGTAAATGGTTCATCTCCAAGGCCCCTGTTTACACTTATCAAGGGTAGCAGAACTTGTCAGGGATTTGGGATGCATGGCTAGGCTTAAAAAGGCCCTTGTGGTCGTTAGCCTAGTAAACACCTATGACCCTATGAACCTAAATAAAGCCATCTCAAATGTTCATTGTCTGTACTGCACCAAACCACATAACTGGTAATGACCCCTCCTTGACCTTTTCATAACCAGTACCCCTCACCAAATCAAGAACATTCTCCTGTAATCAGACTCTATGCTGGCCACTTTTAACTTCAATGCCACCAGTGTACCTCCAGTCACAACTACCACAAGAACACTCTCAAAGTAAAAAGTAGACAAGGTTGTTAATGACCTGCATAATGGTGATTGGTAACACTCAGCCTGATAAGCCATCGGAAGCCTTAAAAACATTTCATACTGTAACAAGGGCCATTCTAGGCAAACACTTGTCACCTACTCAAATATGGTTAAAAGGTCAGTGCTACTCAAGGATCTCCCAAAGTCAGAACCCTAATAAAGAACAGAAACAAAACTCGACCTCCAAAATTATTTTATTGCTTTGAAAAATAAATGAAAACTTGTAGTAAATGAAATCATATATTTTATCTGAGCAGCAAACAAAGTTTAATGGCTTCAAACATAATCAGCTCTGGAAATTCTTAAAAGAAGATGCAATTCTTCCCGAGCTAAACACCCTAAGAATCCAATCATTTAAAAGTTTAATTACTGCTGTAGTGCAAACTTCAAATGACTCTAGCCTGTCTAATCTTGAAAACTATAATGCCTACCACTCCAGATTAAGCACCCAGGCTCCAACTGTCCCTACCTATACCTTATACTTTAGGGAAATAGCCTCTAAAGCAATTCAGAAACTATTGGAAAAGCTTGAATACAAAGCCAGTCCAAATCATAAGTTCATAGGTTGTTACTAGGCGAACGAACACTAGGATCCTTAACAGCCTAGCAGAGCACTCCAAACCATTTGGGTCCCAAGTATCATATGGAGGGGGGAATGTTAGCAGGCAGGTAGCTAATAATTTGTAGGGGAGGGTTTTAGTTAGGATAATACCTTTCTTATTGACAGCCTCTGTCCATAAGGGACATAGGGGGCCAAACAGGGGGTAAATGTACATTTTCCCATCCAATTATCAAGGGTTTGTTTGAATAGGATCAGGGATTAACTCTGTTTTACATGGATGCATTACCTTTTTATAGTGTGGGGATCCTTTGGGACATATATCTGTCTTTCCAGCATGTTCTGTTTGTGTCACAAGAGGAGTTCAGATCAATGGATCCAGTGTTTCTGGTGCTGTTTGTTTTGTGCATGTGCAACAGATCCATCAGGGCTGGATCTGAGAAAGCCCTGAAAGCCAGGCAATGACCCTCTCTCAGCATTCCGAAAGAGAGCGAATACAGAGACAAAGCCTTTGGGAAATGAGTGTCGGACAGGCTATTCATGCCTGAATTCTCCTGGTGAGAAACATGAGTGTCGGACAGGCTATTCATGCCCGAATTCTCCTGGTGAGAAACATGAGTGTCGGACAGGCTATTCATGCCCGAATTCTCCTGGTGAGAAACATGAGTGTCGGACAGGTTATTCATGCCCGAATTCTCCTGGTGAGAAACATGAGTGTCGGACAGGCTATTCATGCCCGAATTCTCCTGGTGAGAAACATGAGTGTCGGACAGGCTATTCATGCCCGAATTCTCCTGGTGAGAAACATGAGTGTCGGACAGGCTATTCATGCCTGAATTCTCCTGGTGAGAAACATGAGTGTCGGACAGGCTATTCATGCCCGAATTCTCCTGGTGAGAAACATGAGTGTCGGACAGGCTATTCATGCCCGAATTCTCCTGGTCAGAAACATGAGTGTCGGACAGGCTATTCATGCCCGAATTCTCCTGGTGAGAAACATGAGTGTCGGACAGGTTATTCATGCCCGAATTCTCCTGGTGAGAAACATGAGTGTCGGACAGGCTATTCATGCCCGAATACTCCTGGTGAGAAACATGAGTGTCGGACAGGCTATTCATGCCCGAATTCTCCTGGTGAGAAACATGAGTGTCGGACAGGCTATTCATGCCTGAATTCTCCTGGTGAGAAACATGAGTGTCGGACAGGTTATTCATGCCCGAATTCTCCTGGTGAGAAACATGAGTGTCGGACAGGCTATTCATGCCCGAATTCTCCTGGTGAGAAACATGAGTGTCGGACAGGCTATTCATGCCCGAATTCTCCTGGTGAGAAACATGAGTGTAGGACAGGCTATTCATGCCCGAATTCTCCTGGTGAGAAACATGAGTGTTGGACAGGCTATTCATGCCCGAATTCTCCTGGTGAGAAACATGAGTGTCGGACAGGCTATTCATGCCCGAATTCTCCTGGTGAGAAACATGAGTGTCGGACAGGCTATTCATGCCCGAATTCTCCTGGTGAGAAACATGAGTGTCGGACAGGCTATTCATGCCCGAATTCTCCTGGTGAGAAACATGAGTGTCAGACAGGCTATTCATGCCCGAATTCTCCTGGTGAGAAACATGAGTGTCGGACAGGCTATTCATGCCCGAATTCTCCTGGTGAGAAACATGAGTGTCGGACAGGCTATTCATGCCCGAATTCTCCTGGTGAGAAACATGAGTGTCGCACAGGCTATTCATGCCCAAATTCTCCTGGTGAGAAACATGAGTGTCGGACAGGCTATTCATGCTTGAATTCTCCTGGTGAGAAACCTTTGTGGGCATTCCAACTGTTGCAAATGTCTGGTTAGATAGATGGCAAAGGGGGCATTGGTTTCAATGACAAGGCTGATAAGGACTGAGTAGAGTGGTACGATAACTTCCTTGGACCTGGATGTCATATCCTTACCTATAAGTTGGGTGACATAAAATGATTTTCTTATTATCTGAGCTACATGTTAGTCAAGGGCCACATTGCTGCTGACATGTGCTCCCAGACCCCTTACTACTGGGTCAACTCTTAGGGGAGTTTTATCAATGGAGTAATTAACTTGCATTGACAGTTCCCCAAAGAGCATTCTAACACATTTTTTGGCATTGAGTTTTAGGCCATGGCTTTGGCACCAGTCATTTATCTGTGCTAAACCCACTTCTAAGATGTTTGTGTCTTGGGGGAATCTATAATAGCTCTCAGTTTACAGTCATCTGTGAACTTGCTGAGCCAGAGGCCTTTAACATTAGCCGTGACTTCCAAGAAGTAGATGCCAAGCAGGAGTGGGCCCAGCAGGGAGCCCTGGGGTACTTTTCTGGTGGCTGGTCTCTTGGTGGAGATGATCTCACTGATCCTGACTTCTTGGGTCACGACTGTGAGCAGCCGGCAAGTCAGTGAGTTATGTAAGGGTCTGCACTTGGCTCAGAATGCTTGTCAGCAATGCCTGAGTGGGGTCTTGTATCAAATTCCTTTTCCAGGTCACGATACACTGTATGCAGTGCTTTATCCTCATCCATTCCCATGTTTGTATAATGAAAAATTCTACATACGTAACTGTGGTCTCAAGTTTCGGGGGAGCCTTGAATTTTGGCAAACTGTCATTTAATAGGATGTAGTTTGCATTTGAATAGTTTCTAACTGTTACTGGTTTAGCTGGATTTTCTGGGTTGATTTTTACTTAAAATGAGACAGCTTTGTGATCCAACCGCACTAGTGAGGGTGTGACATGGAGACCGGGGGGGGGGGGGGGGCTGCTGCAAAGCTCTCTCATGTTGGTGAGTACCAGATCCAGTATGTTTGATCCTCTGGTTGGAGCGTGCACTATCTGGTCTAGGGTGTGTGTGATAATAACTTCCAGGAAATGTTGTGTCTATGAGTATGAGACACTGTATGTTTTCCAGTCTATATAGGGGTAGTTAAAGTCACCCATGAATAGAGTGTTTGCTTGAAAGGTGAGCACCTTTAGTAGGTGTAGGTAAAAGCTGTGAGACTCGAGGGGCATAGATGTTGATCTCTACCTAGCCATAATACGGTGAGGGGACCTCACCTGTGGTTACCTGCATGTGCATGAGTTGCATGGTATCATCCTGTTTAAACAACCTGGAGGTACGTTTGTTACTAACATAGATCCAAGTATTGAGCAGTAACACCTTAAGGTTGCCTGAGGATCAAAACGCCTCCACCCAGTCTGGGCTGTTGTTGGCCTAAACGTGTGGAAGGCACTGTAGCCTTGCACTTCCAGAGTACTTCCTATGGCTTTAAACAAGGGTCAAATTCAATAAATCCTACACTAAGTGTACACTAAATCTACACTAAGTGTACACAATATGTATTTAAGAACATTTTAACACATTTTTTGTGATTTCTAGTCACTCAGTAAGATTACACTAAGTGTACATGTGGTCTACACTTTGTGGTAACCTTTATGAATCCCTGTCAGTATTTAAAACTGCAAGAATATCAGTAAAAAAACTAAAATTAGGAGGAAGAAGGTGTGAATTATGTGTCTGTTTGTTCAGTTAGAACTGTGTACACTTAATGTAGGTGTTACTGAAGTCTCAGTCACTGCACAGATGTCTACACTCTCCAGAGTGAGGAGGGTTTGAAGGGTGTGGGTTTTTTTGTTTGTTTTGTCCAGGCTCCTGAGCAATAACACCTGTAGACGTTTTCACTATGTTGGTAGTTTTGTGTTTGGCATAGCCTAAAAAAGGCTCTAAGGGGTGGATAACGTTTTAGCCAATATCTGAAAGCCTAGGGGGAACACTTGCAACCCATCCTTGACAAAGCAATGTAGCCTTTTCATGTCCTGCCATGTTCACCAATATTGGATCTGCCTGGAGTGACTGTAGAAACTAAGCCAATTATTAAAATCAAGCATTTTATGTTCATAGTGAGGCATCAGACTTGGTGAAGGTAAAATGCTGCTCAATGCAAGACTCTCGCCTATCTGTGACATGTACTCTGAGAGATCCATTGTGTCTGTTTTCATATATATAGTCCATTGAGATACATCTCAGGTCATTTGCACCCACATGGACTATGAGAGAATCATGCGAGTGTGTCCCCGACACTGTGGATCCTGGATCCACATAGTCTTCAACCTGGATTGCTTCATATGACACCATGATCTATTGCCAAACCAGTTGTTTGTATATTAAACCTCTCCCTCCCTTCAGCTTTAGTCCCTAAACAATTCAAATACTTCCTAGTTTTTATTTATGTATTTATCTATCGTTTAGTGACTGGTTTAGTCCCACTAGGTTAGTTGCCTCTTTTCAGGAGAGACCAGAGACGATATTTATACTACTAGAAAAGCTGGGGTAAGTGCATTGGGGAACCTCCACTATTCTCCTCAATAGGCGCTGTGGGGTCCTTTACATCCACCTATGCTACCACTAACTCAAGCAGATGCGACCTCAGTTTAACTTCTCATCTGAAGGACGACATGCTCAAAACTGAAGCATGGGCCTGGGAGATGAACCACTTACAGGCTGCTTGTACCCATTAGAGACATGTGCCAAACCAGGAATGAATTTTCTGTTCCACATCCAATTGTCCAAGTTACACTTGAATTGCATTAGGGAGGAACTCTGCTTCACATGGATGGGGAGCCTGTTCCAAGGAAGGGATAGTCTTTGGGATACATACCTGTCTCTCCAACAGATCCTGTGTATATCACAGGCAAGGTTTAAGTCTTTAGAACAGGTAATTCTGCTGTTGTTTGTTTTGCTGATATGCAGGAAGTCCATCAGGGTGTGGTCTAACAATACCTTGTATAACAGATAGGTATCCCCTCAACAATATGTAGGAGACAGAATATAAGGATAGGATATCGAGGTAGTCTGCATAAAACATGCTACTTACACCCTGTATCCTTTTAGTGAGGAAAGTCTTTGGGCTTTCCAATTGTTGGATATGCCTGGTTAGGTACATACCAAAGGGAGGCATTGTACTCAATGCTGGAGCTGATGAATGCCGAATACAGTGGAAAAATGACATCCTTGGACCTAGATGCATACAGTTGTTATAAGTTGCACAACACAAAATGATGTCTACTAGATTACTGTCTACGTGTGTGTCCCCAAGTCCCTGACTACTGGGTCAATCTTGGGGTGTGCTGTCAGTATCATTGTTACCAGCGGTGGATAACGTCCCGATTGAAAACATTATGCATTTCCTGTCATTTAGTTTTAGTCCATGGCTCTGACACAAGCGATTTACCTGTGTCAGCCCTTCCGGGGGAACATTAGTGTCAGTGGAGTATTTTATGACAGCTCCTAATTTGCAATTGTCTGTGCATTTGGTCATCCAGAGGCCCTTGACATTGGCCTTGACTTCAGAGAAGTAAATGCAGAAAAGGAGCAGTCACAGGACCGATCCCTGAGGGACTCTGCTTATGACTGCCCTCTTTGTAGAGTTGGACCCCCCCCCCCCCATTCTATCTTCTTGGGTCCTGTCCGTGAGCCAGCTGGCTATTTACTGGGTGACATAAGGATTCATACCCAAGCTCTTAAGTTTATAAACAATGCCTGAGTGGAGTATTGTGTCAAGTGCCTTGGACAGGATAACATAGGCAGAGTGAACCATTTTGCCCTCATCCATTGCTTTGGTGACCTTCTCAAAGAAGTTCACCAGGCTGAGTAGGCATGACCTGCTCCTGACAAAACAAATTGGGGTGGGTCCAGTGTTTGGAGATTTTCTATGTTATTATTGATTATTTCCATCAAAATTCTTTCCAAGGATTTGCATATAAGACTAGTGAGTCTTATGGGTTTGTAGTTTCCAGGTTCTGTATATATTCCACCTTTGAGCAGAGGGATGACTGTTGCTGTTCTCCATTCATGAGGCACAAAGCACGTTTGCAGGCTACAGTTAAATAGCAATTCCAGATGGACCGATAGGTCATGTTTCATGCTATTTAGAAGGCATACTTGAATAGTGTCTAGGCCAATAGATGCAGGTTCTTGGCCTTAGAGAGAGCATTGAAGACCTGTTCCCTTGTGATAGTAGGGGGAGTTATATTTGATGGTATTTCCTGAGGGGAGGTTGAAGAAGAGAGGGGTAAAGTTAGATCTGAATTTGTCTGCCATTAGGTTTGCTATTTCTTCTGGCTCAGCTATGCAAATAGTATGGGGGTTGGAGAAATGGAGTAATAAAATGACTGCCTCTGCTCAGTGTTCATGGAGGAAGAGGAGTGACACTTACCTAATACAGGCACTGGACAGGCCTGGGATGAAGTAACACAGTAAACAGGCAAAAAGGAAGTCCCACAAGTTAAACTGTGCAGAGCAATGGGACCTTACGGGATTCGTTTCATAATTACTGGAGAGGGCCTAAGCTTTGTGTAGTCTGCTTGTTAATGTTTCTTCTTTCTATAAGTTACGATTGTAGCCTCCTAGATGAGATAATATAACAGATATTTTACACTTCTTGCTTATTGATTGTTAATGTTTCTTTTTAACATATTCTCCCTTCTTCATTTACTTCCTTACTGCTATCTAATTCTCTTCCCTGACCTTCTCTCTAAATATACCATAAGCCTTTCCCTCACTTCATATTCCAGTTCTTGTTTTATTAGACTAAAATATCATTAATTTCTCTACAAACTGTCTAACATTTCTGTAAATATTAAATGATGGTCATATAACTTGCATCGACTCTTAACCAATGTTTTTATATTGTGTCAAACTTGTTATAATTATGTAAACTGGAGATGTTTTGTTTTATTTTTGAAGATTTTAAAATTATTGTTCTTAAAATGTTTTATAATAATTTGGAGTTTTTTCCACAAGTTTCCAATGAAAATGGGCTTCTGCTCAGTCGGACTTTCTTGGTAATCAGACGTGAATAAATAAACAAATCACATGCTTAGTAACATTGAAGATGTCTGCTGGCCTAGGTCATGGCTAAAAAGGGTCCATTGACCCATTTATGTACCCAGATAACAAAACAAATCAGCAAAATGTCAAATAAAAAGCAATAAATCATCAGATTTATAAGGAGTGAGAGAGCGTAGACATGATTCTTCTTTACATGATTGTGAACGAGACAAACGCAGGGAATACATCCAGTGATTGTGAACGAGACAAACGCAGGGAATACATCCAGTGATTGTGAACGAGACAAACGCAGGGAATACATCCAGTGATTGTGAACGAGACAAACGCAGGGAATACATCCAGTGATTGTGAACGAGACAAACGCAGGGAATACATCCAGTGATTGTGAATGAGACAAACGCAGGGAATACATCCAGTGATTGTGAACGAGACAAACGCAGGGAATACATCCAGTGATTGTGAACGAGACAAACGCAGGGAATACATCCAGTGATTGTGAACGAGACAAATGCAGGGAATACATCCAGTGATTGTGAACGAGACAAACGCAGGGAATACATCCAGTGATTGTGAACGAGACAAACGCAGGGAATACATCCAGTGATTGTGAATGAGACAAATGCAGGGAATACATCCAGTGATTGTGAACGTGACAAACGCAGGGAATACATCCAGTGATTGTGAACGAGACAAATGCAAGGAATACATCCAGTGATTGTGAACGAGACAAACGCAGGGAATACATCCAGTGATTGTGAACGAGACAAACGCAGGGAATACATCCAGTGATTGTAAATGAGACAAACACAGGGAATACATCCAGCTGTCAGTCTGATATCATTTGTAGAAACACTGATGGGACCACAGCTCACGAAAGCATTTTAGTATATTAACAAGACAAACGCAGGGAATACATCCAGCTGTCAGTCTGATATCATTTGTAGAAACACTGATGGGACCACAGCTCAGCGAAAGCATTTTAGTATATTAACAAGACAAACGCAGGGAATACATCCAGCTGTCAGTCTGATATCATTTGTAGAAACACTGATGGGACCACAGCTCAGCGAAAGCATTTTAGTATATTAACAAGACAAACGCAGGGAATACATCCAGCTGTCAGTCTGATATCATTTGTAGAAACACTGATGGGACCAAACAGCTCAGCGAAAGCATTTTAGTATATTAACAAGACAAATGCAGGGAATACATCCAGCTGTCAGTCTGATATCATTTGTAGAAACACTGATGGGACCACAGCTCAGCGAAAGCATTTTAGTATATTAACAAGACAAACGCAGGGAATACATCCAGCTGTCAGTCTGATATCATTTGTAGAAACACTGATGGGACCACAGCTCAGCAAAAGCATTTTAGTATATTTGAAAGTCAGCTCATCACAGGACTGTAGGCATGCTGGATTCACAACAGAAGTCACAGCACGCAAATCTAATACAGATTGTTATTGGGTATCCAGGATATAAGATCAAAAAGGGGGCAGTGGCTTTGACCTAACTGGACTTAATTAAACCATTTAGCAGAGTAACTACTACATAAAAGGATAGTAAATAATTAGTCAGACTTGGAGTGGGCCATGCAGTTGCCAGAAGTAAAACACTGGCTAGTTAGCAAGACACCAACAATCATAGTAAACAAAAGTCCATTCAGATAAAAACATAATGAGAAACTCTGTGCCAGAGATGAGTAGGGGCCTGATTATAACCCAGAAAAGATGGATTCAATTAGCAGCCCAGGTGCTGGTGGAGATGACCAGGGAGAAAGAACAATGATGGGGTAAAATGCACGCTTAACTTAACAATAATGGGATAATACACTCTTAACTCTTGCTGGCGACAGGGTGACAAAGACATCGCTTCCATGGCCTTTGGTAAAGATTGGAGACCAAATGTGGAAGATAGGCATTTGTTTACAAGGGGGTATGGTAGCTTATGGGTTCTGTCACTTAAATGATATTCCTACACCACATCCATTCCATGCCCATCTGTTCAGCAGTAGCACAAAGGGAATGATCTGTCTCTTAACAGAAATCTCTTGGCTGGCTGGCCTGGCTAATGCCTATAACATGGCTGAAGATCAGTAAGGCCACAATCTAATGACAGAAACTGAAAGGCTAAGGAGGAGTATGAGGAAATATTATTAAATATTATTCAAAAGAAAGAGTGATAAATGATTGGGAAAGGCTACTCAATGAAGCAATACAGTAATGACTGGGTGGGTGGGATTAAAAGAAAAGGTCTTAGTTAATTAGGGTTTGAAAGCTTAGCTATTGTGTAAGAAAAAGTTAGACTAACCAAGGCAAGCTGCTCTAATTTGACAAGAAAATCCATGATCCCATGTAAAATATAACTAATGTACATGTGAACCTGCAATGGGGAGGGAGTTGACTTGATCATAAATGAAATATGGTACAGACATGAAATGCTTAGCCAAGATATAGTGTTGGGGGTGTTGCTGCCAGAATTGAGGAATACGAGCTGTCATATGCTACTACTGTTCATAGCTTCATACGTGTGTACTAGGCTAATGGTCCTGAAGCCTTTACAATTGTAGCCCCCAAAAAATTGCCCTGTCACCGTGCCACCTGATGTTAGTTCACAGTGCCTCTATCCAGTAGGGCAACTGGAGTGATCCCTAGGGTGAACTTTGTTACCCTCTACTCATCGAGATTTCTCTTGAAGAGGGCCAACAAGGTGCTCTGCTTGACATGAATGGGAAGCTTATTCCAGAGTATGGGCAGTCTTTGGGAGATGAACCTGTCCCTCCATCATGTTTTGTTGATTGTGGTAATGAAGTTGTGATCTCTGGAGTGTGTGGTGCAGGGGATTTGGGATTTCTTTAGGTGTAGCATTTCAAGTAGGGCTGGGTCGGACATGGCTTTGTAAGTCAAGCAGAGATCACCTCTTAGTAGACAATAAGAGACTGAGAACAGCTAAAGTTTCTTGAGTCTGTCTATGTAGGACATGTGTTTAAGGCCTAGGATCCTTTTTGTGAGGTACTTTGGTGGCCTCTCCAGCGGTTGTAGCTGTCTGGTCAGATACATGCATTATATTTGATGATTGGTCTAATGAGGGATGAGTAGAGAGGGATGATGACCTCTTTTTTTCTGGATGTGAAACCTTTGGTTATAAGACATGCCACGTAGAAGGCCTTTCTGACCACAGTGGCAATGTGGTGGTCGAAGGTGATGTGGCTGTTGACCTGGGTGCCCAGATCTGTTGTGGCCCCTTCAGTGTTTAGTGGGCTCCCAGTGACGTGGTAATTCATGGGAACTCATTTTTTCCAAAGGGAATGATAACACATATTTTTGGCGTTAAGCTTAAGGCCATGGTTCTGACACCAATCATTGGTCTCAGAGAGGCCCTTTTGTAGGATGTCTGCATCACTTGGGGAGTCGCTAATGACTCCTAGCTTGCAGTCATCAGTGAACATGGTCAGTCAGAGTCCCTCTGTGTTATCCTGGACTTCTGAGAATTAGATGCCAAACAGGAGAGGGCCCAGGACCAAGCCCTGTGGGACTCCACTTGTGACTGGTCAACAGTCTGACTTGGAATCTGCAACTTTCACTCTGTGGGTCCTGCCTGTGAGCCAATTTGAAACCCACCTAGTGATAGAAGCATTGATGCCTAGTTTGATGAGTTTATCAATGATACCCGAGTGGGGAATGGTATCAAAGGCCTTGGCCAGGTCAAGGTAGGCTATATAAAATTCCTTACCCTCATCCATAGCCTTGGATGAGGGTAAGGAAGGTTAAATGCTGACAATTCGGAAGTTCACATGGGCTATTCACTGGTTGCTAAGAGACTTTGTCAAAGTCAGCATTACTGAGTCACTTAAGTCAGCATTACTGGGTCACTAATTTCCAGTGCACATTAATGTTTTTTTTAAGGTTTGTGTGTATCATGTGTCTAAACATCCCATGACAATGTCCATCACTATGCAGGCTGCAGACACAGCAGATTATCTCATCCATGTCCATGACAGAACTGGACAATGAGTGCCACTGCAGTACCAGCAATATGTACTGCTGTTGGGCTCAGTAGTCCACAGTCTGGTGAAAAGCAAGTGAATTCCTAAAGTTTGCACTCCATTTTGCTTTAGTTTTAACATGTTTACCCCTGGCGTTCTAATCAACAGCTACAAAAATTATATCAGCCCAGTAACAGGCAGCTGAACAAACACTAGTGCAGGTTAGCTGCTGACTTCCATGTCTCCCGTCAGCTGGTATCTGATCAGCCTTTGCAGAACTATGTTCCCATGCCTAACTAGCTCTTCCTTTTTCTCTCTCTCAGCTGGAAACCTATTGCACAGTACATTGATGAACAGTTTGAGCAGTATTTCCGAGATGAAAGTGGACTTAATCGAAAGAATATTCAGGACAACAGGGTACATTGCCTTCTCTACTTCATTTCACCCCTCGGACACGGGTATGTACTTTTGTTTTGTGACGTGTGACTCTAATATATATAAAAATTAAAACTGTCAATGTGCATATCATATACACAATTAAGATCTATCTATTGTGTGTTTTATAATTATGACTGAGGGAGTCTTTCTGAGCTAAAAAAGACCCTGTTTGCATGAGTGACTTGCTCAGATCTAAACAATAAGCATAAGGGAGTTTTGAGACTCAGAACAAGGTCTGCAGGATGTAGTTATTTTTGAATTGATCACTTTAATTGTACACCAGGTGGTACCTGTCTATGTGATTCTAGAACAGAACTCCGCCAAACATTTCTACAGACAAATCTCCAATAAAGACAGCAGCCGCACATGAAGAAAACAATAAACTCCATGCAGATCCTACCACCTGACTGGCTGAAACCTGCCACATGCCTATACATGTGGTACCCATAAATTTTAATAATTTGTGCATCAGAATGACTAGCTGTAGCACAGTCTGTGAACAAAACCTTAAATGACTTTTCTAAACTATGTAAAAGTCAACTTATTTGAAGTAGCATTGTGTAAGTAGTAATCTTAAATCCATCCAGCATGTATCTGATCATCAATATGCCATCTAGCATGTAACTGATCATCAATATGCCATCTAGCATGTATCTGATAATCAATATGCCATCTAGCGTGTAACTGATCATCAATATGCCATCTAGCGTGTAACTGATCATCAATATGCCATCTAGCGTGTAACTGATCATCACACAGATAAGGCTATCCTATAGCTGTGCGATGTCTGCATAAAAATCACAAAGATAACCAGTGTGGCACTGCTGATCATGTAGTCACACAGTATGTAATGTAAATGACAATTAAGTAGCCAGCCAACAGGAAACTAATAGGCACACAGCTACTCAGAAGCAAGTAAATAATCATCTTTTACTGGATCATTTTGGCCCTTCATGCCCGCTGACCACCATGGCCCTTACATTCCATTACACATTTGTTCACCCAAACACCATACATGCTAGGATAAGAGTTAATTGTAAGGAATGATGGATGCTTTTCCCCTGGCCTGTATGTTGTCTCCATAACAACCTGATGTCCACAGACTGCCACATTGCAACCCCCATGTGAATGTTCTACAATACCTGATGTTCATTGCTGCTGTGCAGTTTACAGTTTGGTGACATGCAATCATGGAGGATGCCAGGCCACCTTCCTGCCCAGGATGGGTAAGCCAGTATTGGCCATTCAATCCCTCCTTCCCCCACCAATCCTGCATGGCCTAGATGTTACTAGTCAATCATGGCCATCTGGGTGATATCCCAGACTTTGCATATAACACGTAATGTAATCGTACCAACGCACATCATGTGTTAACTGATCATACAGCATCCGGCATGTAACCTTTAGTTATACAGCCTCACCAGCTTGTAAGTCATAGTTATACAGCCTCACCAGCATGTAACCGATAGTTATACAGCCTCACCAGCATGTAACCGATAGTTATACAGCCTCAACAGCTTGTAAGTGATAGTTATACAGCAACACAGCATGTAACTCGTAATCACATGCTACCTAGCAAGTGTCAGTGAAAGTAACTGTACATGACACAGATGTTCAGCACGAGTCACACAACATGTAATCACCATGCTGACACAATTTAAGTGAGAATTCCATGACCACACAACAAGTAAATGTGCTTCAAACAGATGCACAGCATGGAACTGAGCACAATGCAGCATGCAACTGGCCACCATACTGGGTGTAATAAACTATCAAGTTACTGAGTGTCACACAACTCACACATGTAACCAAAAATCACATGGCTGGACAACATATAACTACTATCACAGACATGCATGTAACCTTTACACTGACACATTTTATATGAGCATCACATAACTGCATAGCACATAAATAATGATCATGCATACACACAAGAAATAGCTGCAGCTCAAGTAATCATGCAGCATGTAATTATTGTCCTGCAATTGCACAAAATATATCTATTCATTCACTCAGCATGTAACTGATTATCCAACAGCTGAACAACATATACCTACACATTCAATCAGCATGTAACTGATTATCCTACAGCTGCACAACATATATCTACACATTCAATCAGCATGTAACTGATTATCCTACAGTTGCACAGCATACATCTACACATTCAAACAGTATGTAACTGATTGGCCTACAGTTGCACAGCATATACCTGCACATTCAACCAGCATGTAACTGATAATCCTGCAGTTGCACAACATACACCTACACATTCAATCAGCATGTTACTGATTATCCTACAGCTGCACAGCATATGCCTACACATCCAATCAGCATGCAACTGATTATCCTACAGCTGCACAGTATACACCTACACATTCAATCAGCATGTAACTGACTATTCTACAGTTGCACAGCATATACCTACACATTCAATCAACATGTAACGGATTATCCTACAGCTTTACAGCATATACCTACACAATCAATCAGCATGTAACTGATTATACTACAGCTGCACAACATATAGCTACACATTCAATCAGCATGGAACTGATTATCCTACAGCTAAACAGCATATACCTGCACATTAAATCTGCATGTCAGCATGTATATATATATATATATATATATATATATATATATATATATATACATACACAAACAACATGTAACTGATTATCTTACAGCTTTACAGCATATGCCTACACATTAAATCAGCATGTGACTGATTATCCTACAGCTGCACAACATATATCTACACATTAACTCAGCATGTAACTGATTATCCTACAGCTGCACAGCATACATCTATACATTCAATCTGCATGTAACTGATTATAATACAGCTGCACAGCATACACCTACACATTCAAGCAGCATATAACTGATTAGCTTACAGTTTCACAGCATATACCTGCACATTCAATCGGCAGGCAACTGATTATACTACAGCTGCACAGCATATAGCTACACATTCAATCAGCATGTAACTGATTATCCTATAGCTGCACAGCATATGCCTGCAATTCAATCAGCATGTAATGATTATCCTACAGCTGCACAACATATACCTGCACATTCAGTCATCATGTAACTGATTATCCTACAGCTATACCGCATACACCTACACATTCAATCAGTGTGTAACTGAATATCCTACAGTTGTACAGCATACACCTACACATTCAATCAGCATGTAACTTATTATCCTACAGCTGCACAGCATACAGCTACACATTCAATCAGCATGTCACTGATTATCCTACAGCTTCACAGCATACACCTGCACATTCAATCAGCATGGAACTGATTATTCTGCAGTTGCACCACATATACCTACACATTCACTCAGCATGTAACTGATTATCCTACAGCTGCACATCATATAACTACACATTCAATCAGCATTTAACTGATTATCCTACAGCTGCACATCATATAACTACACATTCAATCAGCATTTAACTGATTATCCTACAGCTGCACAGCATATACCTGCACATTCAATCAGCATGTAACTGATTATCCTACAGCTGCACATCATGCACCTATGTATTTAATCAGCATGTAACCACATTTCACATATAACATTTGTCTCAGCATCACACATCCAAAGGGAATAAACATAAATTATGTTGCTGTACACTATAGAATTCAGCATCACATGACTTCAAAACATGTAAATGGTCATCTTACAACTGTGCAGCATCTAAGTGGCCATCAGAAAACTGCACAGCATGTAAATGAACATCACAAATCTACACAGTATACAAACACTAATCATATATCTGATGGCAGATAAATGGTAAATAGCCACACAGCATGCAATTGGTAGTTCTATAGCTTCAGTGAGCATAACATGTAATTATGTGGCCTCATAGCATTTAGCTGAGCATGACATTAGCCATATAAGGTGTAGTCAGGTACCAGTTAATTATACAGGATGTAACTGGGTATCAACTCAGTGTGTGTGACCAGGCATCATGTAATCACACAACATATAACTGAGATCTCATGGCTACGTAAGATGTAACTGAGCATTACATTGCTGTACGGAATGTAATTGGGTGTCACAATTTAACATGTAAGTGCCATACTCATGCATGTAAATGAATGTCACATTTATAGGCAGTGTTTTAGTGAGCATTAAATAGATGCACATGAACACAGATGCACATTACTACATATCATGCAAGTGAGCATTGTACAGTCAAACTGCAAGCATCTGAGTGGCGTGTAACTACTACACGGTGTGTAAACAAGTATCATATAACAACACAGCATGTTTGTGCAGTTTCACTAACCATTTAGCATATAAATGTGATACTGCAAAACAACACAGCATGTAACTGTCATATAATAACATATATTTGTTAAATCATGCAGCCATATAGCATGTAACTGGCATTACACAAATGTACTGTATGTAAATGACCATCACACAGCATGTAACAAAGTGCCATATAACTACACAGTGTATAAACTAACAATGCACAGTCACACAGCAGGTAAATCAGTGTTACAGAAACAAAGGCCATGCATGTCAGCATCACACAGTTATCATCATCATCAACCCACTTCATGGGGTCGGGATGTTGTGTCAACTGTCACCATCTCCCTTGATTTAATGCCACTCTTCTACCTTCTTCGACACTCATGCCTGACTGTTGCAGACCTTCTCTCACACAATCCATCCACCTCTTTGTTGGACGTCCTCATTTCTTCTTACCTTCTTCCTGTCTGTCCCAAATGTTCTTCACCAAGTTGGCTTCTGCTTTCCTACATGTGCACCAAAACTATGGTAATTTGTTTTCTTTGAACTTCTCTGCAATTAGAACTACTTTGGCTTCTGCTTTGATGTCCTCATTTATTCATCTGCCCTTCAGTGTGCATCCTAACACCTGTCTCAGGCACTTCATCTCTATTATCCTTAATGTCCTCAACTGCTCTGCTTTTACTGCCCAGGTTTCTGTACCATACAGCATTACTGGTCACACTGGTGTTTGTACACCTTACTTTTCAGCTTCCTTGGCATTCTTCTGTCATACACTATCCCTGATACTCTGTGCCAGTGGGCTGCAGCCTCTTTGATTCTAGCTTTGACCTTTTCATTCAGACTTACCTTCTCCTCCACCACCACTCCTAGATACTTGAAGCAGTTAACCTGTTTCAGTCTTCCCTTTTATCTAAAATTCTCAGCTTTTTCTGATATCCTTCATTTACCACCATTACACTGTCTTATCTGTACTCAGTTTCATCCCAAGTGCCTTCAGTTTTGCATTCCATTCCCCTATCCTTTGCTGATGTTCTTGGTCAGAGTCTGCCTGTAACACAACATTGTCTGTATATAGCAGCTTTGTTGATCTCTCGTCTCTGACCTGCTTTCTAATGTAATCCATCATTTGTATGAACAGCAGTGGGCTCAGAGCTGAACCCTGATGCACACTGACTCCACTGAAAACCCCTCTGTGAAACCGAACACTGTTCATACTTGACTGATTAGGTACTTGTACATGGCCTGCACTAATTCTACCAGTGCTTCTGGGACTTCAAAACACAGCAGGACTGCAGAGATTAGCTTTCTTAAGACATTGTCATATGCTTTCTCCAAGTCTTGGAATGCCCGATTGGGCTCTCTCCTCATCTCTAGCTTTTCCTCAACAATCAGTCTCACTGCAAACATCGGGTCTGTTGTGCTGCATCCTGATCTGAATCTGAACTGCCCATCTCCCATCTTACTTTTACTGCTCTGCATACTTGTTTGCCAATCACTCTCTCCAAATCTTTCATACATTGTGATAGGAGTTTGATATCTCTATACTACCCAGAGTTGTGTATGTCATTAGACCCATTATAGAATACAATGCCCCATTTGGTATGTACCTCTCAAGACATCTGCAACAACTGGAAAGGCCTCAGAAATACCTCACTAAAAGAATCACAGGCCTAAAACAGATGCCCTACGCTGACCGCCTTAAAAAACTCCAGCTATACTCTGTCGCATATCGTCTACTCAGAGGTGATCTCTGCTTAACATACAAGGCCATGTCAAACCCAGAGCTGTTGGACATGCTACACTTAAAGAAATCCCAATTCCTCAGAGCTACACGCTCCAGGGATCTAAACCTTGTCATCACAATAAACAAAACGTGCTGGAGGGATAGGTTCCTGACCCAGAGACTCCCCAGACTCTGGAATAGATTGCCCATATATGTAAAGCAGAGTGCCTCTTTGGACCTCTTCAAGAGGAACCTTGACGATTGGATGGGAGAAAGGAAATTCACCCCAGGGATCACATCAGTCGCCCTGCTAGACAGGGGTCCAGGAAAGTAAATAATGTGGGAAGAAATAGCCAGGGAATTGTTATGCCTAGGCTTGTATAGGCTCTAGGGCTGATAGCCTAGTACCAACCTATGAACCTATGAACCTATGAACCTATGTCCACTTTGTTCATGGACACTGGCACAAGTATGCTTATTCTCCAGTCATCTAGGATATGCCTTCCTGTCCACACTGCTATGAGTACACTCAGGAACCATTTCTCCCCTATCTTACCCAACATTTTGATCATATCTGCTGTGACCTCAACTGAGCCTGCTGCTTCTCCTGACTTCACTTTCCTTAATGCTATTCTTGCTTTCTCTGTGGTGGGCTTCTCGTCTTGTCTCATCGTAGATTGTTTCTGGGGTAGTACAGCTTCTGTGGGGTTTTCTTCATTCAGAAGCTGCTGGAAGATTTCCTTCCATGTGCCTTTGAAGTCCTGTGGACTAGTGAGCAGGTTGTTGTTGGCATCCCTTATGAAGAGCATCCGACTAACTTCTTTATCTTTCTGTCTTTGCCTTGCAACCTGATATAATTTCTTTGTGCTATCTATTGACTTACTTCCCAGAAACTGGTAGATTGCCTCTAATGCCTTATTCTTTGCTATTGCAACTCCTTTCTTAGCCTGTTTGTTAACCAACCAGTATTCCTTCCTAGCCTGGTCTGTCCTTTCTATCTCCCACTTTTTAGTGTACTCCTTTATTTTGATGATTTCATGGACTTCTGCATTCCACTACCAGCGTTCCTTATGTACTTCATTTCTATACCTGGCAGAGCCACATATTTGTTCTGTAATCCTCACACATGCTGTTCTGAGGTGCTGCCATGCTTCTTCAACTCCACTTACTTCTTCTTCATGAGGTGCTACAACCCTGAGTAATTCCTTGAACTGTTGTACTTTCTCTCCAGCTAATTTCCAGGTCTTCAGCCTAGTCTCTGTTTACCTTACAGCCTTCTCTGACCACTGCTTGTAGATGATTGTGGAAACCAGCAGTTTATGCTCTGGGCTGTTTCACTGGGGATGAGTTTGTAATCATTGATTCTACCCCAGTGCTCCTTACTTACTAGGAGGAAGTCTACCTGAGTTGCATGTTGGCCACTTTTGCATGTTTTTTTTATTTTACATTTGTTGACCGGGCTAGTCCAGCTGGATAATTTCCATTTTCCGTGGAGGCCCGGGGAGAAAAGCTCCACAATTAAAACAAGGTTAAACATTTAAGCAACAATGCATCCATTTTAGTGTAGTAGAAAATACAGCGAAAAAAAACAGGTAAAAAACAAATAGCCTAAGCTATATATTCATATTTTTTTTTTTTTTTTTTTTTTAGAACAGTACAGTAATTTAGTCATTTGAAATAGCAGGGAAAGGTAGTGATTTTTACGTAGGGAGGTATGGCTGAAGAGCGAAGAAGTCATTTAGTCTGGATTGGTACAGGAGCAGAGCCAGAAGTTGTTAAGATGTAATAGAAGTTGTTTTTTGAAAAGTTGAAAGGAGTCTAGTGAGGTAATGTGTGGGGAGGTTATTCCATATTTTCCCTATGGAGTTTGAAAATAGACAGTTACCTGCTGAATTTGTAATTCTAGTTGTGGTGACTTGTATCTTTTCAGCAGATCGCAGCTGTGTCAAGTTTTTGTAGGGAGTAAGGAGGTTACTGAGAGCTGGTGTTTTTGTTGGTTGATAAAGAATGTTATGTGTAATTAAGAGTTGTTGATAGATAAGCTTGTTAGGTAGTTCTAACCATTGTAATTGTTTTAAGTTATTACAGTGGTGAGTTCTGAACTGGGATGCTGTGGCAAAACGGGCTATATTATGATAGGATGTAGTTAGTTTTTTCAGGTTACCTTTAGAGAGATTGGTGTAAATAGAGGAAGCATACAGTAGGGTGGAGATATGATGTGATTGAGCTAAGGTGGTCCGTGCTTCTGGAGTAAGGAAGGGTTTTATTCTGTACAGTGAACCTATCTTTTTATTTACTGCTTTTATAGTGTTATTGATATGACAATCATAGTTAAGATTATTATCAATAGTAGCACCAAGCAGTTTGGTAGTAGAGTCTGGGGAGATAAGAGAATTGTCAGCTGCAGTAATAGTAAAATTTAGTTGAGGAGATTTGTGGGTAGGTGAGAATAGTAATAGTTTTGTTTTCTTGGAGTTGAGAAGGAGACATCTTTTGAGAACCATTGTTCAACGGTTGAAAAGGTAGATTGTGTGAGTGACTGGAGTTCAGATTGGGTGGGAGCTGTACAGATGATGGTAGAATCATCTGCATATTGTATGCAGGTAGTGTTATGGATAGATGATTGAAGATCATTAATAAAGATAGAGAATAAGAGTGGACCTAATATTGATCCTTGAGGTACTCCTAAGGAGATAGGTAGTAGAGCAGATAGAGAATTTTTCCAGAGTACTGCTTGTTGTCGGTTTTCAAGGTAGGATGAGAACCAGGTTAAGGAGGAAAAATCCAAGGCAAGTGAGTTTAGTATGTGTAGGAGAAGTTTATGGTTGACCATGTCGAAGGCTTTTGACAGGTCTAGGAAAAGAGAAGCAGTTAGTTTGTTATTATTACGGTTACAGTTTATTGTGTTAGTAAAGGAAAGTAGTGCAGTGGTCGTACTATGTGAGGGTCTAAATCCATGTTGAGTGTTTGCTAGTAGGTTATTTTGAAGGAGATGGTTAAGTAGTTGTTTGTGTATACATTTTTCCATGATTTTAGCTAGTGGAGATAATAGTGCTATTGGGCGGTAGTTAGAGAGGTCAGTGGATTTGCCTCCTTTATGTAAGGGTATGATGTGTGATATCTTCCAGATTGCTGGAAAATCACTTTCTTTTATGGATCTGTTTATTAGGATCGAAACAGGGTAGGCTATAGCTTTTGCTGCTACCTGAAGGAATTCAGCAGGAAGCTTATCTCCTGAGGGGTAGTGGGTTTAAGTTTTTGTAAGAGAGATTGTATGTAGGAGGTGGGTATGGGTTGAAGTTGAAGGGAAGGAATGACTTTGTTGGTGTTACTTAAGATCATTTGGGAAGCATCAGGGGATAAATGGCTTGCTAGTGTTTGTATGGAAGTAGTAAAGAAGCTATTGAAGTTATTGGCTATTAAAGAGGGATTATCAGGGTCTAGATTCTGTGGGTTAGGTGTTACTATTTTACCTGGGGTAAGTAGATGATTGATAGTAGACCAGAACCTTTTGGTTCTTTTTGTGGATTGCTGAAGTTCTACATAGTAGTTCTTTTGTCTGAAATAATAGCATTTTTGGTTTTGTTTCTCAGCTCTCTAAAGGTTTGATAGTCTGTTGGGTTTCTAGAGGGGCGCCATTTCTTCCAAGATTTATTTTTAAGCCTGATCTTTGTTTAGTATTAGAGGTAAGCCAGGGTGCTGTTCTGGTCTTTATTCTAATGGTACGACTTGGGGCATGGTGGTTTAGGATTGTAAGGAATGCTGAGTTGAAATATTCTACGGCTTTGTTGAGAGAGAGGTGCTTTAGAGGGTCCAATTGTATTGTGAGAGTTCTGTTTGAAATCTTTGGGGATTAAATTGTTTCTTTGAATATAGTGTTCTATGTGAGGTAGGTAAGTTTTGATGAGTTTTAGCTCTAATGACATATGTGAGGGAGTGATCGCTAAGGTCATCAGGAAGGATGCCAGTTTGTAGCTTTGTGAGGGGAGTTTGTAAGAACCCAGTCTAAGGTGGTTTCTTTTTGCTTGTTTTATTTATTCTAGTGGCACTATCAATTAGTTGTTTGAAACCAAAAAGGTTTAAATGGGAAGTAGGGTTAGCATTGTTACAAGATTTCCAGTCAATGTTAAAGTCTCCAAGGAGTAGTGTTTCTTGAGGGAGGTAATTTGAGAGTTGTTCAAGAAGTTGTTCTAATGTGGGGATATTATTTCCTGGAGGCAGATAAGCACAAATGATGTTTATTGATTTAGTAGTATTAATTTGAACTCTAGAGCAGATTATTTCGACATTATTGTTTTGGGTAAGAGCAAGGTCAAGAAGAGTAAGCTTCAGGTTAGATTTATATAGGATAGCTACTCCACCTCCTTTCTTGGAGGTGCGATCAAGTCTAACAATGTTATATCCAGGTGGGGTAATTTCAATATCTTTAATAGATGGTTTTAGCCAGGTTTCTGATAAGCATAGAATGTCAAAGTTGTGTACTTCTAGTAGGGCATGTATTTGACTAACTTTATTACAGATACTGCGTATATTTAGGTGGGCCAAGGATAGTATGTTTGTAGTTATAGTTGATGGAGGAAGGAGAGCTTTTATATGGTGACTGTGTGTTTCAGTAGTTGTAGGTTGAGGGCCTGGATTGAGGTGTATGTCACCGTCCTGAAGTAGATGGAGTAGTAGACTATAGTTTTTGGATATGTGTTTTAGAGATGTGTCAAATACTTTCTTTGATTTAGTTTTTAGTAGTTTACAATGAAATAGTCTATGGTATTTGGGAAGTAGATATATGGTTTGTGATGAGGTAGGTAAATAGGATGAAGGTAGGTATGTTGTAGGTGTACTAGTATGTTTTGAGGGAAGTGAGAGAGAAATAGTTAAGGAGTGTTCATAGGAGGTTAAGAAGTAGGTAGTAATGAGAAGGAATAATAGTAAGAAGGTGATAGGTAGTTTAAGTTGTGAGTGGAGGATAGTTGTAAACATGATAAGATAGTTGTATGTGAAGTATGGTTTCCTGATATGTTGTAGAGGGGTGTGTGGTGGGAGTTGGGGGTAGAGTGGAAGGGGCTGTAATGGTATAGGACTTTAGTGAGATAGTGGTAGGTTGGTTAAAGTGGTATGTAGGTGTGACTAAGTGAAGGAAGTTACACAATTTGTGAGACTGTGAATTGGATAGGATAGCAGTAGTAGGAGGTGTGGCTTGTAGAAATATAAATGTAGGACCCCTGGGGGTGGGTGGGATATGGGGGTAGGGTGGGGAGCGGAGCGGGGCACACAAAGTAGACCAGAGGAGAGTGGAAAAGTATCAGGGAAGGAAGGGGAATCAAGGCAAGAGAAAGTATCCTCGGGGAGAGGATGAGACAGAGAGGTAAAGGAGGAAAAGGATTAGTATAAGGGGGGAGAATAAAAGTGTAAGGCAGAAGTCAGTACTAATATCCCAAATAGGGATGAGAAAAGTATAACATCTAGTGGACAAAGTAGTAGTGCAGTAAGCAAACAAGGGAGCTACCAGGCGTGGAGCTGTACTAGAAGGGGAGAGAGGATAGCCTATGTGGCCATCCGAGGAGACTGTGAGGGAAATGAAGGAGTAAGGAGGGGTAGCTGCTGGCTGCTTAGCTAGTGGCAGTCTGAAAGTTTAGCAGGAACATTTAGTTAAAATGTAATATAGCATGACTAGGTAGACATACTCTCTTTTTCTGGTGGTAGAGGGTGGTAGAAGAAGACAATGTCCTGACCGAGTCCAAGGGTATTCTGTGGGGAACACCCTAATAGTGAAATTAGAGGATACAACCCAGGCAAAGACACAGGGTCGTGGAGGGATAGCTGTTAGAGGAGGGAGAGAGGACAAAAAGATAATGTTAGAGTACAATATTAACATACAGGGTTACAATTCAGAGTCAAAATGCAATAAAAGACAGGTTATGCAACTGGTAAGCAAAGCAACGTTACACATAGTTGATATAACTCTTTAGGATGTACATATTAATGGTGAAAAGTACATTTCAAATAAATAACTGTATAGCTAATAATATATAGAACCTAGTGTTACAGCAAATCACCACACACACCAGAGTAATGCAGTGAAGCATTCACGTTAACATAAACAATTCAATTGAAACACTTTCCAGTCTCTTTAGGAGGTGTAGATGTTGTAAATAGCAAGTCATAACACGGAACGCTATTGCGTATACAGAAATATGATATGTGAAAGCAATAGTTGTGAGGACTAGGATAGAGCAGTCCCAATGTAAGGCAAACCTAATAACTAACGCATTCACTTCTAAGTTAGCAATAAATTCAAGAGCAGTCACTTTAAAAGCTAGCCAAACTATCTAAAATTATTCACGTTTGCACAGCCCGTAAGTACTCATAGGTTGGAACAGCACAGCATACAAAACCAGCATTTGCGTGAGATGTAAAGGGTTCCTATACCAGCTTAAGCAGTATCGGTATCAGTATCAGAGGGTCCCACTTATGTAGCGCTACCTGAAAGCTAAACGCATTCGCGTATAGCTGAGCAAAGATCCACGTGCTACAGAATCAATGCAGACAGTAGCGGAGTAGCATTACAAGAAAGACTATACTTAACGCATTCGCGTTAATCTGTCCACCAACAATATTATTGCAATCCTACCAATTTAGTGCCACCTTAAGGCTGAACGCATTCGCGTTTGGATTAGTAATAGTAAACATGCTGTTCTATCAGTATCAGAGGTAGATGAGTAGTCTTATATCAGAGGCTACATCAACGCAACTCCCACCAACCTGAACACAACAGTACTAGAGCCGTCCCATGTATTCAGTACCACCCAAGTGTTAAACACATTCGTGCTTACACTAGAAAGAGTACACACACTATAGCACAAATCCAGACAGTAAAAGAGCAGTCCTACACTAGAAAAAGAACACACGCTATAGCACAAATCCAGACAGTAAAAGAGCGGTCCTTCAACTAAGGCTATACTAAACACAGTCGCGTTAACCTGAACATAAGCTGGAATAGCATATAATCATCAGTTTCACCTGACTTGGAGTGTTATAGGTAGATAGCAGGTTACTACAGCAATATGGCACAAGCTAAACACATTTAACATAAACAGCAGTTAAACACCGACTTCTAGAAATGTTACAATACAATTCCTGAAAACTGGAGTGCAATATACAGCTTAAAACTTACTTCAGAGCTGTCGCACACAGCCAAGCAGACTCAGCAGCAGCGAGGAGGGCAGATTTAAAGATGGCGCCTTTGGGACATGGGCAGTCTTTAAAAACTTCCACAGGAAGTCCCTAGGGAGGAGGAGGCGGAGATAGTAGGGGTAGGTATAGACTGGAAAAGGAGGGAGTGAAGAAACCTGGCTGAAGAAAGGATAGGATAATAAGGTTGCAGTAGGAAGATTAATAGAAGGGGAGGGGAGGCAAGATAGCAGTGTGGCATGTATAGACCGGAAAGGAAGGGGTGCAGAGATCTGGCTGAAAAGGGATAGAATAGTAATAGGTTCAGTAAAGAGAACAATAGGCTAGGGAAGGAGATAAGAGGCTAAGTGGGTAGGATGTGGAACAGGAGTAATATCAAGGGTAATAAAGCATACAGATATTGGGGCCTAGTAAATACAATAGTATGTGAAAAAAGGGTAAAACAGGAGTACAGACCTGGGCTCAAAGGAGACAGGAGAAGCAAGTAGGGAGCCCAAGGAGAAAGGGTGTGAGCAAAACACAAAGTAGACCAGAGGAGAGTGGAAAAAGTATCAGGGAAGGAAGGGGGAATCTACAAAGTAGACCAGAGGAGAGTGGAAAAAGTATCAGGGAAGGAAGGGGGAATCAAGGCAAGAGAAAGTATCCTCGGGGGAGAGGATGAGACAGAGAGGTAAAGGAGGAAAAGGATTAGTATAAGGAGGGGAGAATAAAAGTGTAAGGCAGAAGTCAGTACTAATATCCCAAATAGGGATGAGAAAAGTATAACATCTAGTGGACAAAGTAGTAGTGCAGTAAGCAAACAAGGGAGCTACCAGGCGTGGAGCTGTACTAGAAGGGGGAGAGAGGATAGCCTATGTGACCATCCGAGGAGACTGTGAGGGAAATGAAGGAGTAAGGAGGGGTAGCTGCTGGCTGCTTAGCTAGTGGCAGTCTGAAAGTTTAGCAGGAACATTTAGTTAAAATGTAATATAGCATGACTAGGTAGACATACTCTCTTTTTCTGGTGGTAGAGGGTGGTAGAAGAAGACAATGTCCTGACCGAGTCCAAGGGTATTCTGTGGGGAACACCCTAATAGTGAAATTAGAGGGATACAACCCAGGCAAAGACACAGGGTCGTGGAGGGATAGCTGTTAGAGGAGGGAGAGAGGACAAAAGATAATGTTAGAGTACAATATTAACATACAGGGTTACAATTCAGAGTCAAAATGCAATAAAAGACAGGTTATGCAACTGGTAAGCAAAGCAACGTTACACATAGTTGATATAACTCTTTAGGATGTACATATTAATGGTGAAAAGTACATTTCAAATAAATAACTGTATAGCTAATAATATATAGAGCCTAGTGTTACAGCAAATCACCACACACACCAGAGTAATGCAGTGCTACCATTCACGTTAACATAAACAATTCAATTGAAACACTTTCCAGTCTCTTTAGGAGGTGTAGATGTTGTAAATAGCAAGTCATAACACGGAACGCTATTGCGTATACAGAAATATGATATGTGAAAGCAATAGTTGTGAGGACTAGGATAGGAGCAGTCCCAATGTAAGGCAAACCTAATAACTAAACGCATTCACTTCTAAGTTAGCAATAAATTCAAGAGCAGTCACTTTAAAAGCTAGCCAAACTATCTAAAATTATTCACGTTTGCACAGCCCGTAAGTACTCATAGGTTGGAACAGCACAGCATACAAAACCAGCATTTGCGTGAGATGTAAAGGGTTCCTATACCAGCTTAAGCAGTATCGGTATCAGTATCAGAGGGGTCCCACTTATGTAGCGCTACCTGAAAGCTAAACGCATTCACGTATAGCTGAGCAAAGATCCACGTGCTACAGAATCAATGCAGACAGTAGCGGAGTAGCATTACAAGAAAGACTATACTAAATGCATTGCGTTAATCTGTCCACCAACAATATTATTGCAATCCTACCAATTTAGTGCCACCTTAAGGCTGAACGCATTCGCGTTTGGATTAGTAATAGTAAACACGCTGTTCTATCAGTATCAGAGGTAGATGAGTAGTCTTATATCAGAGGCTACATCAACGCAACTCCCACCAACCTGAACACAACAGTACTAGAGCCGTCCCATGTATTCAGTACCACCCAAGTGTTAAACACATTCGTGCTTACACTAGAAAGAGTACACACACTATAGCACAAATCCAGACAGTAAAAGAGCAGTCCTACACTAGAAAAAGAACACACGCTATAGCACAAATCCAGACAGTAAAAGAGCGGTCCTTCAACTAAGGCTATACTAAACACAGTCGCGTTAACCTGAACATAAGCTGGAATAGCATATAATCATCAGTTTCACCTGACTTGGAGTGTTATAGGTAGATAGCAGGTTACTACAGCAATATGGCACAAGCTAAACACATTTAACATAAACAGCAGTTAAACACGACTACTAGAAATGTTACAATACAATTCCTGAAAACTGGAGTGCAATATACAGCTTAAAACTTACTTCAGAGCTGTCGCACAGCCAAGCAGACTCAGCAGCAGCGAGGAGGGCAGATTTAAAGATGGCGCCTTTGGGACATGGGCAGTCTTTAAAAACTTCCACAGGAAGTCCCTAGGGAGGAGGAGGCGGAGATAGTAGGGGGTAGGTATAGACTGGAAAAGGAGGGGAGTGAAGAAACCTGGCTGAAGAAAGGATAGGATAATAAGGTTGCAGTAGGAAGATTAATAGAAGGGGAGGGAGGGAAGATAGGAGGGAGGCAGGTATAGACCGGAAAGGAAGGGGGGTGCAGAGATCTGGCTGAAAAGGGATAGAATAGTAATAGGTTCAGTAAAGAGAACAATAGGCTAGGGAAGGAGATAAGAGGCTAAGTGGGTAGGATGTGGAACAGGAGTAATATCAAGGGTAATAAAGCATACAGATATTGGGGCCTAGTAAATATAATAGTATGTGAAAAAGGGTAAAACAGGAGTACGGACCTGGGCTCAAAGGAGACAGGAGAAGCAAGTAGGGAGCCCAAGGAGAAAGGGTGTGAGCAAAACACAAAGTAGACCAGAGGAGAGTGGAAAAAGTATCAGGGAAGGAAGGGGGAATCTACAAAGTAGACCAGAGGAGAGTGGAAAAAGTATCAGGGAAGGAAGGGGGAATCAAGGCAAGAGAAAGTATCCTCAGGGGAGAGGATGAGACAGAGAGGTAAAGGAGGAAAAGGATTAGTATAAGGAGGGGAGAATAAAAGTGTAAGGCAGAAGTCAGTACTAATATCCCAAATAGGGATGAGAAAAGTATAACATCTAGTGGACAAAGTAGTAGTGCAGTAAGCAAACAAGGGAGCTACCAGGCGTGGAGCTGTACTAGATGGGAGAGAGAGGATAGCCTATGTGGCCATCCGAGGAGACTGTGAGGGGAAATGAAGGAGTAAGGAGGGGTAGCTGCTGGCTGCTTAGCTAGTGGCAGTCTGAAAGTTTAGCAGGAACATTTAGTTAAAATGTAATATAGCATGACTAGGTAGACATACTCTCTTTTTTCTGGTGGTAGAGGGTGGTAGAAGAAGACAATGTCCTGACCGAGTCCAAGGGTATTCTGTGGGGAACACCCTAATAGTGAAATTAGAGGGATACAACCCAGGCAAAGACACAGGGTCGTGGAATGGATAGTCTCTTTTTTCTGGTGGTAGAGGGTGGTAGAAGAAGACAATGTCCTGACCGAGTCCAAGGGTATTCTGTGGGGAACACCCTAATAGTGAAATTAGAGGGATACAACCCAGGCAAAGACACAGGGTCGTGGAGGGATAGTCTCTTTTTTCTGGTGGTAGAGGGTGGTAGAAGAAGACAATGTCCTGACCGAGTCCAAGGGTATTCTGTGGGGAACACCCTAATAGTGAAATTAGAGGGATACAACCCAGGCAAAGACACAGGGTCGTGGAGGGGATAGTCTCTTTTTTCTGGTGGTAGAGGGTGGTAGAAGAAGACAATGTCCTGACCGAGTCCAAGGGTATTCTGTGGGGAACACCCTAATAGTGAAATTAGAGGGATACAACCCAGGCAAAGACACAGGGTCGTGGAGGGGATAGTTCAGAGCTGTCGCACACAGCCAAGCAGACTCAGCAGCAGCGAGTAGGGCAGATTTAAAGGTCTTGTGACTGTCTCTGTTGTTGGACCACATGTTGACTACACTGCACCGATGTGTTACCATAGCAGGTGACTGAGTGCTCTATTGCCTCACAACATGTAACTATAATACCACATAACTGCACAACATGGAAATGAGTGATCATGTACACACACAAGCGCACACAGATTCAAAATACATAGCATTCAAGTGAGTATCGTGCAGCCATGTGACACATTACCAAGCAGCACATAGCCGTACATCAAGCGTCACACACACACCCACAAAACATGACTAAGTACCACAAAGTCACACACCACAGAGCTGCACATGTGCTGTGCAACTAAGAACATCTGGCCTTACATCAGAGAAGTAAGTAACTTAGCAACACCCTCATATCTCAGGAAAACTGCAGGAAACAAATCAAATATGCAATTAACTTCAATACCTTTGAAAATGCGCTACTTTCTCAAATACACGTCTTCAGATTTCATTAGCCCTGACACCTGAACATCTTCCTGTTATTTGCTGTTACTCTGTTTATCTACTTGTCTTCATTTTTACAACATATACATTTTTTTATTTCAGAATGTTCATGTATTGCATTTTGTCTGTTATTTAAGTTCTTTCTTATGTTTTCATTTTTTCCTAGATCCTTTTTTTTTGCCCCCATGCCTATTGACCCTCAAACCTCCCCAGATGGTCATGAACCCATACTGGGGATGTTACCTGCTGTATGTATGTGGGTGAGAGCTGTCAGAAGGCCATCATGCAGGCAGCCACGGGTGGATTTTTATATTCTCAACAGCATCCCTGTTACTAGTACTAACATTAACATCACTGCATGATCAGGGGGACCAGTAACCTGCAGTACATCTGAGACTCATTATGACCCCACCCCTTCCAACAGCATGCCTCTGTACCCTCATTGTGAAGGCCATCCTCATGCAGTATCTGGGTGAGCTGAAAGCCCTCTCTCAGGACTCACATTTATCCTTATGCAGTAGCTGGGTGACCTGAAAGCAAAGCGAAAGAAATAGCGGGCTCCTAAATGAAAGACCAGCACTGGTACAGTTTTTAATAGAATCTGGAACAGAAGCTGCCTTTAATAAGGAATAATTAGTAAAGCATATAAAATATTGCATGATAATTATAAGAATCACTCAGAGGAGCTTAGAAAGGATTGGGAAGAGAGATTGGATAAGGAATTCACAACTACACAATGGGGGAGTATATGTGTATCTCCCAAATATGCAACAAAGTCACTCTAGAGGAAGATTTAGGATCTTTGTCTGGAAGTGTTCACATAGGTATTTTAATACCCCAAGTAGACTCCAAACATTTTTCCTCACATGGATAGCAAATGTTGGGGACGTGATGGGCAAGAAAGAAGTAGCCGGGAACATATTTTTTGGAAGTGTGATGAGCTGGAAGGCTTTTGGGATTCCCTGCAGACCGATTAGTCGGAGATGCTGGGTTAGCAGATTGGACTGACTGGGGAGATGATTTTTTTGTTATGTTACAGAATCGGAATTGCCTAGACATAGTAAAGTCTTGCTGAGTCTAATTAAGGTGGCTGCCAAAAAAGCAATTACTAGAAAATAGAAATCAAAGTCTACACCAACTTTACTAGAAGTAGTGAATATAGTAACAGAGATAAAACAACTAGAACTAGGATCTTTAGAAAAGGTAGGGGCATATAATGCAAGTACTGAATATAGTAACAGAGATAAAACAACTGGAACTGAGACCTTTAGAAAAGGTAGGAGCATATAATGCAAGTAGTGAATATAGTAACAGAGATAAAACAACTGGGACTGAGATCTTCAGAAAAGGTAGGAGCATATAATGCAAGTAGTGAATATAGTAACAGAGATAAAACAACTGGAATTGGGATCTTTAGAAAAGGTAGGAGCATATAATGCAAGTAGTGAATATAGTAACAGAGATAAAACAACTGGAACTGGGACCTTTAGAAAAGGTAGGAGCATATAATGCAAGTAGGGAATATAGTAACAGAGATAAAACAACTGGAACTGAGACCTTTAGAAAAGGTAGGAGCATATAATGCAAGTAGTGAATATAGTAACAGAGACAAAACAACTGGAACTGAGACCTTTAGAAAAGGTAGGAGCATATAATGCAAGTAGTGAATATAGTAACAGAGGTAAAACAACTAGAACTGAGACCTTTAGAAAAGGTAGGAGCATATAATGCAAGTAGTGAATATAGTAACAGAGATAAAACAACTGGAACTGAGATCTTTAGAAAAGGTAGGAGCATATAATGCAAGTAGTGAATATAGTAACAGAGATAAAACAACTGGGGCTGAGACCTTTAGAAAAGGTAGGAGCATATAATGCAAGTAGTGAATATAGTAACAGAGGTAAAACAACTAGAACTGAGATCTTTAGAAAAGGTAGGAGCATATAATGCAAGTAGTGAATATAGTAACAGAGATAAAACAACTGGAACTGAGATCTTTAGAAAAGGTAGGAGCATATAATGCAAGTAGTGAATATAGTAACAGAGATAAAACAACTGGAACTGAGATCATTAGAAAAGGTAGGAGCATATAATGCAAGTAGTGAATATAGTAACAGAGATAAAACAACTGGAACTGAGATCTTTAGAAAAGGTAGGAGCATATAATGCAAGTAGTGAATATAGTAACAGAGATAAAACAACTGGAATTGGGATCTTTAGAAAAGGTAGGAGCATATAATGCAAGTAGTGAATATAGTAATAGAGATAAAACAACTGGAACTCAGATCTTTAGAAAAGGTAGGAGCATATAATGCAAGTAGTGAATATAGTAACAGAGATAAAACAACTGGAATTGGGATCTTTAGAAAAGGTAGGAGCATATAATGCAAGTAGTGAATATAGTAACAGAGATAAAACAACTGGAATTGGGATCTTTAGAAAAGGTAGGAGCATATAATGCAAGTAGTGAATATAGTAACAAGAGATAAAACAACTGGAACTGAGATCTTTAGAAAACGTAGGAGCATGTAATGCAAGTAGTGAATATAGTAACAGAGATAAAACAACTGGAACTGAGACCTTTAGAAAAGGTAGGAGCATATAATGCACGTAGTGAATATAGTAACAGAAATAAAACAACTGGAACTGAGATCTTTAGAAAAGGTAGGAGCATATAATGCAAGTAGTGAATATAGTAACAGAGATAAAACAACTGGAACTGAGATCTTTAGAAAAGGTAGGAGCATATAATGCAAGTAGTGAATATAGTAACAGAGATAAAACAACTGGAACTGAGATCTTTAGGAAAGGCAGGAGCATATAATGCAAGTAGTGACTATAGTAACAGAGATAAAACAACTGGAACTGAGATCTTTAGAAAAGGTAGGAGCATATAATGCAAGTAGTGAATATAGTAACAGAGATAAAACAACTGGAACAGAGACCTTTAGAAAAGGTAGGAGCATATAATGCAAGTAGTGAATATAGTAACAGAGATAAAACAACTGGAACTGAGACCTTTAGAAAAGGTAGGAGCATATAATGCAAGTAGTGAATATAGTAACAGAGATAAAACAACTGGAACTGAGACCTTTAGAAAAGGTAGGAGGATATAATGCAAGTAGTGAATATAGTAACAGAGATAAAACAACTGAAACTGAGACCTTTAGGAAAGGCAGGAGCATATAATGCAAGTAGTGACTATAGTAACAGAGATAAAACAACTGGAACTGAGATCTTAGAAAAGGTAGGAGCATATAATGCAAGTACTGAATATAGTAACAGAGATAAAACAACTGGAACTGAGACCTTTAGAAAAGGTAGGAGCATATAATGCAAGTAGTGAATATAGTAACAGAGATAAAACAACTGGAACTGAGACCTTTAGAAAAGGTAGGAGCATATAATGCAAGTAGTGAATATAGTAACAGAGATAAAACAACTGGAACTGAGATCTTTAGAAAAGGTATGAGCATATAATGCAAGTAGTGACTATAGTAACAGAGATAAAACAACTGGAACTGAGACCTTTAGAAAAGGTAGGAGCATATAATGCAAGTAGTGAATATAGTAACAGAGATAAAACAACTGGAACTGAGACCTTTAGAAAAGGTAGGAGCATATAATGCAAGTAGTGAATATAGTAACAGAGATAAAACAACTGGAACTGAGCTCTTTAGAAAAGGTATGAGCATATAATGCAAGTAGTGACTATAGTAACAGAGATAAAACAACTGGAACTGGGATCTTTAGAAAAGATAGGAGCATATAATGCAAGTAGTGAATATAGTAACAGAGATAAAACAACTGGAACTGAGACCTTTAGAAAAGGTAGGAGCATATAATGCAAGTACTGAATATAGTAACAGAGATAAAACAACTGGAACTGAGATCTTTAGAAAAGGTAGGAGCATATAATGCAAGTAGTGAATATAGTAACAGAGATAAAACAACTGGAACTGAGATCTTTAGAAAAGGTAGGAGCATATAATGCAAGTAGTGAATATAGTAACAGAGGTAAAACAACTGGAACTGAGACCTTTAGAAAAGGTAGGAGCATATAATGCAAGTAGTGAATATAGTAACAGAGATAAAACAACTGGAACTGAGATCTTTAGAAAAGGTAGGAGCATATAATGCAAGTAGTGAATATATTAACAGAGACAAAACAACTGGAACTGGGACCTTTAGAAAAGGTAGGAGCATATAATGCAAGTAGTGAATATAGTCACAGAGATAAAACAACTGGAACTGAGACCTTTAGAAAAGGTAGGAGCATATAATGCAAGTAGTGAATATAGTAACAGAGGTAAAACAACTGGAACTGAGACCTTTAGAAAAGGTAGGAGCATATAATGCAAGTAGTGAATATAGTAACAGAGATAAAACAACTGGAACTGAGATCTTTAGAAAAGGTAGGAGCATATAATGCAAGTAGTGAATATATTAACAGAGACAAAACAACTGGAACTGGGACCTTTAGAAAAGGTAGGAGCATATAATGCAAGCAGTGAATATAGTAACAGAGGTAAAACAACTGGAACTGAGACCTTTAGAAAAGGTAGGAGCATATAATGCAAGCAGTGAATATAGTAACAGAGGTAAAACAACTGGAACTGAGACCTTTAGAAAAGGTAGGAGCATATAATGCAAGTAGTGAATATAGTATCAGAGATAAAACAACTGGAACTGAGATCTTTAGAAAAGGTAGGAGCATATAATGCAAGTACTGAATATAGTAACAGAGATAAAACAACTGGAAGTGAGATCTTTAGAAAAGGTAGGAGCATATAATGCAAGTAGTGAATATAGTAACAGAGATAAAACAACTGGGACTGAGACCTTTAGAAAAGGTAGGAGCATATAATGCAAGTAGTGAATATAGTAACAGATGTAAAACAACTGGAACTGAGACCTTTAGAAAAGGTAGAAGCATATAATGCAAGGATTGAATATAGTAACAGAGATAAAACAACTGGAACTGAGACCTTTAGAAAAGGTAGGAGCATATAATGCAAGTAGTGAATATAGTAACAGAGATAAAACAACTGGGACTGAGATCTTTAGAAAAGGTAGGAGCATATAATGCAAGTAGTGAATATAGTAACAGAGATAAAACAACTGGGACTGAGACCTTTAGAAAAGGTAGGAGCATATAACGCAAGTAGTGACTATAGTAACAGAGATAAAACAACTGGGACTGAGACCTTTAGAAAAGGTAGGAGCATATAATGCAAGTAGTGACTATAGTAACAGAGATAAAACAACTGGAACTGAGATCTTTAGAAAAGGTAGGAGCATATAATGCAAGTAGTGAATATAGTAACAGAGATAAAACAACTGGAATTGGGATCTTTGGAAAAGGGAAGGAGCAAACTACATAGGAAAAAATGGGAATTGTGGGAACAATATATGCAGAGCAGTAACAAGGTTTAAGAGGCATGATTTGAATGAGCTATATAATGCTTAACTGACAATGACTGGAAGGTTTATAAGTGATGTATAATGTTTACAACTACAGTTGTTTCAATGATGTCTGTGATGTAAACTGCAACTAAAGTGATATCATTTTGTATGTTTTTCATTTATATACATGTAAAATTGCCTTTGTCATATGTGAAAATTTAATAAAGATGTTTGGGAAAAAAGGCATGGCTAATCATTTAAGTAAGGCTTATCATTAAGTTAAAACTAAGACAATCACGACTGATTTGCACAAATTTCGATGTCATTTCAATGTGTCCCAGATTAAGGCCGGTTTTATCAGTGATGATCTGCAATGACTGACGTTTGCTCTTGTTTTTTTAGTTACATAACAGTGAGTGGTGGAAGAGGTAGGAATGACAAGGGCTTTCACTACAAGACCCTTACTGATGTTTTTTTTTTTTTTTTCTCGTGTTGTTGACAGATTTCGCCCACTGGACTTGGAGTTCATGAGGGCAATTCATGAAAAGGTGAATATCGTACCAGTGATCGCCAAGGCTGATACACTCACACCAGCTGAAGTGAAGAAACTGAAACAGAAAGTAAGAAACAGGATCTCCCATGTTTGCTATGTACAGAAACAAAGAAAACATGTTCTTTGAATACCTGCAATGGCATGTTTGTTCATAAAACAGTTTCTATTATAGAGGCTGAAAGAGTCAGTGAGAGAGAAAGAGGAACAGAGAATGTTTATGCTGAGTGTAGTTTGGACAAATGGATAAGATAACACAAATTCACCCCTAGTTTAACACCCACATTCCTCATGAACAGGAGCAAGATGTAAAAGTCCAAACGTACCCATATTCTGCACAACTCTTGAGTTATCTGTGCACAAACCAGAAGGACTGAATACTACCATGGCAATGTAAGGCTAGGCTATGTAAAATCCTTACAGATCAAGAGTTAGTAAGTACGTATAAAACTACCTTTGTTATTATTGTTCTTAGTTATTATATTTATTATATTCTCTAAGCAGATCCCTTCTAAGAAAGTTCCCCAATGGACCACTACCATGAAGTCTCGGATTGGTACATCTCCAAAGGTATATTTAAAAAATGATGCCTGTTATGTTAGAACATTACATAGTGCTGAGGCATGAATTTAATAAAGTGATTCACTATCTGTGTATAGTGACCAGGCTAGGGTGATTCACTATCTGTGTATAGTAACCAAGCTAGGGTGATTCACTATCTGTGTATAGTGACTGAGCAAGGGTGATTCACTATCTGTGTATAGTGACCGAGCTAGGGTGATTCACTATCTGTGTATAGTGACTGAGCGAGGGCAATTCACTATCTGTGTATACTGACCAAGCTAGGGTCATTCACTATCTGTGTATAGTGACTAAGCTACGGTACAGATGCTGAAGGTGTCTCTGGTGGGAAGGACTTAATATCCTATGGACAAACTTTGTTTTGTAATGACAGGCAAAGGAAAGACTGACAATCCTAGGATCAGCTGTCCTTAACCTGTTTAGAATAAGGTGCCTGGAAAGGAAGAATTGAACATGTTAGGGGACAGTGCAGCTTCTCTGGATATATCTATTGAAGGTAAGATGAAAATTATGGAGTTATTGGACAATGTGCCCCAGGCTGGTATGTGCCTAGCACTGAGCTGCATTCTACCTTCACCAGGTATGTGCCTTGCACTGAGCTGCATTCTACCTTCACCAGGTATGTGCCTAGCATTGAGCAGCATTCTACATTCACCAGGTATGTGCCTAGCTCAGAACAGCATTCTACCTTCACCAGGTATGTGCCTAGCACTGAGCTGCATTCTACCTTCACCAGGTATGTGCCTAGCATTGAGCAGCATTCTACCTTCACCAGGTATGTGCCTAGCACTGAGCTGCATTCTACCTTCACCAGGTATGTGCCTAGCACTGAGCTGCATTCTACCTTCACCAGGTATGTGCCTAGCACTGAGTTGCATTCTACCTTCAGCAGGTATGTGCCTAGCACTGAGCTGCATTCTACCTTCACCAGGTATGTGCCTAGCATTGAGCAGCATTCTACATTCACCAGGTATGTGCCTAGCTCAGAACAGCATTCTACCTTCACCAGGTATGTGCCTTGCACTGAGCTGCATTCTACATTCACCAGGTATGTGCCTAGCTCAGAACAGCATTCTACCTTCACCAGGTATGTGCCTAGCACTGAGCTGCATTCTACCTTCACCAGGTATGTGCCTAGCACTGAGCTGCATTCTACCTTCACCAGGTATGTGCCTTGCACTGAGCTGCATTCTACCTTCACCAGGTATGTGCCTTGCACTGAGTTGCATTCTACCTTCACCAGGTATGTGCCTTGCACTGAGCTGCAATCTACTTTCACCAGGTATGTGCCTTGCACTGAGCTGCATTCTACCTTTACCAGGTATGTGCCTAGCACTGAGCTGCATTCTACCTTCACCAGGTATGTGCCTTGCACTGAGCTGCATTCTACCTTCACCAGGTATGTGCCTAGCTCAGAACAGCATTCTGCCTTCACCAGGTATGTGCCTTGCACTGAGCTGCATTCTACCTTCACCAGGTATGTGCCTTGCACTGAGCTGCATTCTACCTTCACCAGGTATGTGCCTAGCTCAGAACAGCATTCTACCTTCACCAGGTATGTGCCTTGCACTGAGCTGCATTTTACCTTCACCAGGTATGTGCCTAGCTCAGAACAGTATTCTGCCTTCACCAGGTATGTGCCTAGCACTGAGCTGCATTCTACCTTCACCAGGTATGTGCCTTGCACTGAGCTGCATTCTACCTTCACCAGGTATGTGCCTAGCTCAGAACAGCATTCTGCCTTCACCAGGTATGTGCCTAGCACTGAGCTGCATTCTACCTTTACCAGGTATGTGCCTTGCACTGAGCTGCATTCTACCTTCACCAGGTATGTGCCTTGCACTGAGCTGCATTCTACCTTCACCAGGTATGTGCCTTGCACTGAGTTGCATTCTACCTTCACCAGGTATATGCCTTGCACTGAGCTGCATCCTACCTTCACCAAGAGTGATGCCACAATATGAACAAAATATGACTGGCTTCAACAGTTGGCTGCATTCCTGGTATCATTTCAAGGGGATACAATATTTGTCAGCATAGCAGAATATCGTCAAAAGCTGCTTTGCCAAGGATGGTCTGCAACTGTCCACTGTAGGCTTCTGGATATTGGCTAAAATATTGTCCTCCCACATAGTGCCTTTTTTAGGCATTGCCTGACTGACAAACCTTCTGACATAGCAAAACCAACCCAAGGGAATCTAAAGGTATTACTGCCCAATGCAGGAATCTAAACAAGAAGTTCTACTACCTACAGAATGTGAACATCTGTACAGCTACTGAGACATGGTTTAAAGCTGCAGACAGCACCCCAGCAGTGCAGGGCTACAATGCCTTCCACACATTTAGGCCAGCTACTGGTGTTTTTCTCTCTCCTGCATTAGCATTCTACTCTTTTTAGATAGCCAAATGCATTATTTGTTTTAGCCTCTTGCTTCCAGGAGGAGCAAGGCTATTTAGAATATTGACGCTGTATTGAATTCGTTTACAGTATCATCTAAGGGGAGGATTTTAGGAAGTTCCTATTAATAAATGATAGGGTGGTAATGAACATTTCTGGGTTAAACTAGGAAAGGTTGTGTCTTTATAAACATGATGCTTAAGTGGATGTATGAGATGTCTAGTTGTATAGAGCGGGAGATGATCAATAAAATAGACATTGTACCTTAGGTGGTGTATTTGCTAGGGTCTGATACTAATATCCAGCCTAATAGGGAATTTGACATCTTACTATAATGTGTGGGGCTATCAATTAATTGTGTGAAACCATATAAGTTCACACTAGATGCTGGGGAGTTTGAGTTTATGCCCAACCAACTGACATTCACGTCACCTAGCATTTTTTTTGTGAAAATGTTAGATATCCAATGTAGGATATCTTCCAGTATACCTGGATGTAAAGGACGGTAATACATATTTGTAATTGTTTATTTTCAGGAAAGTAACAAGAGACTTTGCAGAACTGAATTAAAGGGAAATGTGGTCGTTGTTGGGAAATATTAAACTACCACCACCACCACCTTTTTCCTCTTTATACAGTCATTACAGATGATATTACAGCTGGGAGGTGGAATTTCAGAGGTGTTTACGCCAAGTTTCAGTTACTGTGAGAATATCAGGCTTGTGTTGGGTAATCCAGGTGTGTAAATCAGCAATTTTATTTCTTATGCTTATAACATTTATAGCAGCAAAAGTTAGATTACCCAGGTTGGGGTTGCCCATTGTGGGATTAGAGTAGTGTGTGGAAGAGAATTGTCTTGATGTTCATTGTGATAGGTGGGGCAAGGATTAGGGTATAAAGATTTTAGTATATTGGGGAGTTAATGGTACTTGTGTTTTTTTTTTAGACAATATTTTTCCAATTAAATTTGGTTTGAGTTGAAATGGAGTTAATCAGTTTATATATGGAGTAA